>NC_053498.1:98150280-98485280 GCF_905171775.1 Rana temporaria | reverse complement strand
TTAGTTGGCATGCACTTTGACTTACATTTATCTATTCTCTCACAGCACAAGAAGTCCTAGAAAACCTCAAGGACCGTTGGTTCCAAGCAGATAATCCACCAGCTGATCAAGTCTTGAATGAACAGGAATTTCTGGCTTTTTTGCACCCGGAGCATAGCCGAGGAATGCTCAAATTCATGGTGAAAGAAATCGTCCGGGACCTAGGTACGTACGTTTTCTTCCAAAAGAAAAAAATTCCATGAAACAATTGGGGTTGATTTACTGAAACTCTAGAGTGCAAAATCTGGTGCAGTTCTACAAAGAAACCAATCAGCTTCCAGGGTTTTTTCTTTTTTTGTCAAAGCTTAATTAAACAAGTTGAAGTTAGGAGCTGAAGCCAACTAGTGCAAGAGTGTCAGGAGGCATCTAAACTGTTTGGCAAAACTATCGCATTTTTATTTCCTTTTATTTTTTATAATTATTTTATCATTATGCACTCCTACCGAACACTCTGTTATAACAATGTAACAAAGTACCTTAATTGTCTTAAACACTTTTCTGTGACAAGTATATCATTATTCCTTTTCTGTTTGGCAGGTTTCAGGCATGGGAACATCTGTCATGTTTAACAATAGCTCCATTTTACAAAGCATTGCACAGTGTTTGCTGCTCTATTTGTAAAATTGCACTTTGCTTGCATAGCACAAACATATCCACTTTTCAGCCTGCCAAGACTTACAGTGGTTGTGAAACTTTGATTATATAAAAAAAAAAAAAAATAACAAACATGACATACTTACCTCCTCTGTGCAGTTCATTTTGCACAGAGTGGGCCCGAACACCGACTTCTGGGGTCCTTCAGCCGCTCCTCCCCACATCAGATAACCCTCTAGGAGTAGCACTCTCCCGGGGGGCTTACCTTGCAGACGGGGTCCCGAGTTATTCATTCGGCGTCCATAGCTGTCGAATGTATGACTCGGCCCTGGTGCCCGCGTCATTGGATTTTATTGACAGCAGTGGGAGCCAATGGCTGCACTGCTATCAATCTATCCAATCAAGAGCCGAGACCCTGTGGAGACAAGGACAGCATGTCCCAGCCGAGGGAAATTCGGGTCTCAGGTAATCAAAACTGGGGGTATGTATGCTGTACATTTAAACAAATCTATTATCCGCCTGTACGTTGGAAATTGTTGTTTATGTACATGTTCAATAAACACCGTTTTGATTTAAAAAAATATCAAAACTGAGGGCCCGGTGATTGGCAGGTGTTTTTTCACCTTAATGCATGGGATCCCGGTGGACCGGAAGTCTGTCATTGGCAAGGCAGGGCAGTAGATGGCATTCAAAGAAATGCAAATAAGCTATGTGCAAATAATCCAAGTAATGTGGGTAGTTAGTGGTCGATAGTCCAAATAAGAATACCGAACCCTTGATTAAGTAAAAAGAGGGAATGGAGGTGTATGGGATTATTGCGGTGCCAGGATAGTTTGGTTTCTATTCTGGCACCGCAATAATCCAATACTCCTCCATTCCCTCTTTTTAATTCAAGTAATGTGCAAATAGCAGCTATCCAATGTGCAAAGAAGTACTTTTATATCAAATACTTTTATTCATTTTTTTTCACAAAACAATACAATCAATACAACATAAAATCAATATACAGACTAACATCTAAGGTCTCGGTATGTACCCCTTCGATTAAAAAAGAAGAAAAGACAAATATAAACACTGTGTCTTCTTCTACCACTACTACATTCTACTACTGGATTTCTCCATCCAGTACTTTTAGTCTGTATAGTTGTATAGTGTATAATGTATAGTTATATAGTCCAAATAGTTAATCCCCAACATGCAAATGCAGTTCATTAAAAATAAAGTGCAAAGTGGCAGTAACCACAGGATCTCCACTATTCGCTGTGCGACAACGTTTCCCCCAGCTTCTCACCACAGATCCAATTACTGAGCGTCTCGGATGTCTCACACACTAGTTGATTGGTTCTCAGAACGTTCCCGATGCAAGGACAATCGTCAAGTATTCAGGCTAATTTTCATAAAGAGAGACAGGGGAGGGCTTCCATGGTGTAGTAATTTCAAATTTTTTATTTAAAACAAAACGTAGTAACTTACATTGAAAATTTCGGCAAACAGCATAATGAACATATACATTTTCATGGGACTAAAAGTACTTGAAGTGGATGTACACCCACTCTCATCCTTTCTAAACTACTGCCATAGTGCTGATCTATAAGGATATAGATGCCTCCTGCATGTATCCTTACCTGTCAAATGTCTCCCCTCTGTCTGTTATAAGAACTGAAAAACTGCAGATTCTGTGGGTGGGTCTGTTGTCTGGAGCTTGGTGGGTGGAGTCGTGATGTTAGTAGACTCCCCGCCCACCTCTACACTCCCCTTGTCAACATGCATTTTTTTCTTGTGTATTCCTTACACTAAATTCTGCTATGATCACTAACATCCTGTCAAAATCCAGAAAAGTAACCACATGACTTCAGAAAAGGAGTGGGGGTGGGAATTAAAAAATAATGCCTGTCTCCAGGCTAGTGCATGAGATGTGTAAATAACCTGTCACTCACAGCAAGGGGGGCGGAACAGACTAAGGTTTTTCTCTAAGTCTGTTTTATTTCACTGAACAATAAAAGAGGATTGTTCAGAGCTGGATTATAGGAAATGTTATACTCTACATTGTGACATCAAAAAAAAAAAAAATTGCACATTATTTACTTGGATTATTTGCACATTGCTTATTTGCATGAGTCATAATTAATTGGTTGATTAAATATTTATTCACGTTTCTATAGATTGTTATTAATTTTTGGGGTAAGCGCCACATTTCTTTGATTGCCATTTACTGTTAGTGTGAGAACACCTTTTATGTTGGCAGCTGCTCACCATAGTTTTCCCTATTGGTTTGCGCATTAGTACCCCCTGTCTATAAGGCAAGCATACCCGTCCACCAAAATAAGAAAGGTCTAGGAGAAAAGGGAAGTGTCCACTGCAGAGAAGGGCCACGCAAGCCCGCAGAGCTTGGACTAGCCAGCGGTGCACCACCCAAATGGGGGAATGCAAAATATGGGGCCACGAGGGTGAAGCTGTGAAAATGACTGCAATGACTATGATGTGCTGCGAATCAAATACAATAGAAAAAAGCATCTATTGCTAGGCAAGATTTTGGATGCCGTTTCTCTGGAAAGACTCACTTTAGGTAATGATTTAAGCGATCTATTTTGCATCAGGTCCCCTTGGAGGTTAGGACCTTCCCCTTTTAGCCTTTGTTTTTCCTTCTTTATGGGGAAGGTGGTGCCCTCAAATTCTTGACTGACAGTTCAGCTCGCCTCTTTCACAGTTCCTATTTTTAGCGCTATAGCGCCTGTAAAGAGCCTTGGTGTGAAAGCAGCCTTAAGATGCACTCTAGGGAAAGGTATTTTGTTTGTTTTGTTTAAGTGGAACTTTAGTCAGAAAATGAATCCCTACTAAATAATTTCAGGCTGGCCCCTTTTGCAGGTAAAGCTATTGTTGTAATATTAATATATATGTGTGTGTATGTGTTTTTTTTATATATATATATATATATATATATATATATGTGTTATATGTAGGCATTCTAGGACAGGTCCATTGTACAGGTCACATTGGTATCTGTTAATTTAATCTACACATATCTACACATATCAAAGGATGTTAATATGCAAGAATGCAAATTAGGGCAGTTGATGACTGTAGCTGTTTTCCAGCTGGCAGTCATTATCTGTCACTCTGAAAGACAGAGGGTAGATCAAAGACCTAATGGAGACGGCCAATCAAATTGCTCAGCCATTCAGTGTATAGGCAATATAATATGGAGTCAGTCTTGTCTTGTCTGTCTCTATTGATATGAAGGCACAGGTCTAGGAAAAGATGGGACTCTGAAGGCTGGTATTTGTTGTCATATTTACTCTGTTGGATTTTTGTCATCTGTTGCAAGTATTGGACTTTGTTCTGTGTTGAAAGTCAAAATAAAGTGCTCTCTCTGGAAGAATTGGGTTGCTGCTGGAAAAATACTTAATACTTAAACATCAATTATCTAACCGCTAAATTACTTCACTAAGTTGGTGCCGTGACCCGGATCACTACAGCTATGTAAAACATTAAAATAAGTGGCTATACTGTTTAAAATGTTGTAATGCACTCTCACCCATGTTTGGCTGAAACGTCGGCATGCATCAGGCATGATATGTTGGTTAAACCTAAAGTGCATGGTGGAGCAGGCCAACCACACATGAAACTATACCACAAGATGACAGTCCTGACTCAGATACTTGATTAGTTATTTCATTGAGGCTTGAAACTCTGTGTCTCTATTGAGCAACACTCAAGCGATGTCCCCCTGACTTCCTTGCCTTGGGCACAGCCTCTATATTGCCCCCTGGGATGGACACTTTCATTTCTGACTGACTCCTTATTGCGGGTATGGAATTCTTCGGAAATGGGATATCTCCTTGATACTGGGCCCTCTTATGCCACTCTAGAACAATCTGTAATTTCCTCCAGGGTATCGGATACCACGTTTCTTCAAATGTACACCAGGTTCCCCCTTCCTGATCTGCCAGGCGACAGGTGACACAGCACTCTTACCGTTAAAGGAACTTATAACGCCGAAGTCTGATTATCCAGGAAAATGGCTTTAGTATTTTTAACTAAAGCATTTTTGCAGCCATTTAACCAAATCGGGCATACTACAAAGAGACCTGACCTCTTTTGAGGCCTTCTGCCTTGGCAAAATGAATTGTCCTCACGCTATCTCAACTATATATGGTATACTACTTCAACATGCTTCCACTATCGACCATTTTTAACTGGGGGTGGGCTGGGGGTAGAGAGAGTTGGGCCACCCACAGATGAGGACTGGGAAAAATCATTTTAACTTGTGTTTAAATGGAGCCAGTATTAGGGAATAAGTGACTGAATTAAATCACATGACGGATATGGAAGAACTCACGATGAGTATTCAGGAGAAACACTTTAAATTTAAATCAACGTGGTATGCCTGGATTGGCTTTTCGTCTTGACACCTTGAGATCATACCTGTGACCTATGCTTTATACACTGGTTGAACTGGTTCCTCGGCTCCTTTTACCTGATTTCTTTCTTGCCTTCTCTCTTATTACATTATCCTGCCTATGGGATATACTGGACTTCACATATTCTATCAAAGCAAAGCTAATGTTATCTGTGCCAAATTAGTTTAGCACTGCCTTGTACTGCTATTCCCATATTTCTATGTACTTCCAGAATGGAATTTCTGCAAGTGCCTTCCATTTGTGTTCCATTTGTTAAAAGCGTTTAATAAAACTTTTAATCATACCTTCCTTTTTTTCCTGCAGTTTTCTTGCTTGTTCTCATATTGACATATGATGTCCAGGAACTGTGAGCCCCAGCTAGTGCAATAGCAATTCCACTGGGGTCATGTACATGACAAATCCTGAGCTTCCAGGAAGTGGGTGGAGGATGCTGGGCATCATCTAACCCAAAAGAGGATTGGTGCTGGATCATTGAGCAGTGAGTCTTCGGCATATGGTTTACTGCTTTTGCCCACTGATTGCATTTTTAACAAAGTTGGAGTTAACCAGTGGGAGATTATGGCTGGCTCTTCTGCTATTCCGCAATTCCAAATCCCTGAACCTCATCTATAAGTGCCTAAAAGAGAACCGTCACTGTTGCCCCTACTAATCGTCTAGATTTCTCAGTTAAAGGGGTTGTAAAGGTTCGTTTTTTTATTTTCTAAATAGGTTACTTTAAGCTAGTGCATTGTATGTTCACTTACCTTTTCCTTCTAAATGTTTTTTTTCCTTTGTCTGAATTTCTCACTTCCTCCTCAGTAAGCTTTTCTAAATGACTTTCCACCGCTCAGATGATGGTGGAAAGCTTACTGAGGAGAAACAGGAAGTGAGAAATTTAAACAAAGAAAAAAAACATTTAGAAGGGAAATTAGGGTTGTCCCGATACCGATACTAGTATCGGTATTGGGACCGATACTGAGCATTTGCGCGAGTACTTGCACTCGCGCAAAATGCTCCTGATGCCTGACCCGATACTCCCCCCCCCCAGAGCTGGTGGAGAGACAAAGCAAAGTCCCCAGCCCCCCCCCCCCGCCGCTGCCGCCATCTAGTTGATCAGCGCTGGGGGAACACAACAGCTTTCATTTGAATAGCTGTGTATTCCCCGCCGAGCCTCATGTATAGAGGCGCGGCACGTGACTTGGCTTTCTCTTAGGGGACACAAGGCTGCATCTGGGGACACAAGGCTGCATCTGGGGACACAAGGCTGCATCTGGGGACACAAGGCTGCATCTGGGGACACATGGCTGCATTTAAAAAAAAGTATCAGTATTTGGTATCGGCGAGTACATGAAAAAAAGTATAGGTACTTGTACTCGGTCCTCGGTGGTATCAGGACAACCAACAATGCACTAGCTTAAAGGAACTAATTTTGAAAATAAAAGACGAACCTTTACAACCCCTTTAAGTCTTCCATTATGCACTGGGACAATAGAGTGCTTGATTAATCACTCTTGACACCTACAGTTCCTTCACCTGGTTTTCTGCCCAGGGCTTGCTGTGCTGTATCTTTTTAAAAGCATGTTGTTTGCATGATTTAAGAAGGAGTTGGTTGTTTTAAACCTTGCTCCATTGTGCTCCAGTAACGTGGAAGCAAACTTCATATCTCATTGGTCGTTCTGCATATTACAGTGAATGGAAAGTGTGGCTCACCACATACATCCACCTACCCTGAGAGACAGGTGCAGCTTAGTCAGATAATGTACCACATAGCTCCTTCTGCTAGAATGGGTAGGAGGAAGTATTATTGTCTTTAGAAGTACAGGAACCTTGTATAGTAAGGTCATGTCATATAGTGGTAGGTAGTATGTGTGAACGGATCTAGAGCTGAGATTGCTTTTATTTTATTTTTTAAAATGTATTATCTTTATATTTTACTGTTAGAAAATTGTACAGATGGAAACGGATATTGTAAGTATACAAAAAACTAGGAATTTGTGCCCAGTTTTATATGCGGTCCATGTCTTAATAGAAAAGATTTCCATTAAAGCGCTTGTAAATCGGAGTCACTTCTGACGGCTTTTCCCAACACATGCTAAAAAGGTGGTAGGGGACGAGAGCTCCAGTAACACAGCCTATGCATGTTCTGTATGTTATCTGTGCGATGTGTGAAGAGAGGTATGTCGCCTCCATCCAATCAGGACTCGCTAGGATCTGTAGAGTGTAACTTCAGCTCTGTGCCCCTGCTTTTTAAAGCTGAGAGATCCTGTGTAAATTCTGTTTTTGAATGGATGTAGAGGACAGATAGCTGCAGATAATCAGGTACAACTTATGTAACAACACTTTGTACATATCATCCTCACTTCTTCCCTCCCCCCATTACTGCACTCATCACCTCTTTCTAACTCTAATCCCACATGTTAACAAAACCCCTGGGACACTGAAGCATGTCCCCTCATATCCCATTCTCATTTTGCCTCCCTTACTCTTCTGCTTCTCATAACCTCTGGAGATATATCCCCAAACCCTGGGCCCCCCTTATTTTACTGTGCCCAACACGCCCATCACCCCACATCCTATAGCAGTAGTCGCAATCTACGCAATTTGGTCTCCATTCCTCCCCTTCCCAAAACCAGCCTCCCCTTATCCTGTGCCCTCTGGAAGGCCCGCTCTGTCTGCAACAAACTCACCGCCGTTCATGACCTCTTTGTCACTCCTTTAATCTACTTGCTATCACCAAAAACCTGGCTCCACGAATCTGACACTCCTTCTCCTGCTTCCCTCTCCCATGGTGGCCTCCTCTGGACTCGCTCCCCTAGACCTAATGGACGTGGAGCGGGATTCCTCCTATCCCCACAGAGTACCTTCCAGGTTCTTCATTCTGCTCCCTCTCTGTCCCTCTCATCATTTGATGCTCGCTGTATACGCCTATTCTCTCCAACTTCCCTAAGAATTGCTGTGATATACCACCCCCCAGGACCGTTATCAACTTTCCTTGATGAGTTTTCTGCCTGGCTACCCTACTTTCTCTCTTCTAAAATTCCCACAATCCTTCTCGGCGACTTCAACATCCCTGTTAATACAACTTTAGTCTAACCTCCTAATTTGACCTGAAGCAATGGGTACAGGCTTTTACTCCCTCTAATGGCAAAGCCCCTGACCTTGTACTCTTCTACCTATGCGCTCCATGCAACCTCTCCAACAATCCTTTTCCTCTCTCTGATCACCACCTTATTAGTTTCTCTCCCTCTCCCTCTCCCTCACCACCTTTCCCTCCAATCACCCAACTATCCCCTGTAGAAACCTCTGCCACTTCAACCCTTTTCTCCTCTATTCTGCTACTAACCACGTCTATGACAAAATCTCACCCCTGTTCTGCCCCCAACCAAGCTACTTCTGTCTACAATAAATCCCTGTCCTCCACCCGAGACGAGCTTGCTCCCCTCACTACACACAGAATCAGGCTTTGACCCCTACAACCCTGGCAAACAGATGACACCAGAAATCTCAAAAAATTTAGCCGTGCTCTTGAGCGCCTGTGGCATAAGACTAATGCCTCATACACACGGTCGGACTTTTGACCGTGCAAAAGTCCGCCGTGAGCCTGTCGGAAAGAAAGAGAACAGGTTCTCTATTTTAGGTCCCTCGGACTTCGACAAAAAAAGTCAGATGGAGGCTACACACGGCCGGACTTTCCGAGGTAAAAAAAAAGCCAGATGGACTTTTTTTCTCAAAGTCCGACCGTTTGTACGAGGCATAAGTCTCTCAAAGATTTCAACCAATATAAATCCGCCCTCCAAAAATACAATTCTTGCCCCCACACTGCCAAGCAGACCTGTTTTACAACTCTCATTAATGCCTTCTCATCCAGTCCATCAATTCTCTACTTCATCCTCCCAAAACTCACAAACGTTTTGCTAACCGCAAAAACCAGCGGACACTATTTTGTACTCTTACTGCTGGACCTTTTGGCGGCCTTTGATACAGTTGACCACCCCCTCCTGAAAAAAAAAAACTTTACTCTTCGGTGGCTCTCATTCTATTTATCCTAACGTACCTTCAGTGTCGCTTACAATTCTGCATTCTCCTCTCCTCTTCCCTACTTTGTTGGGGTCCTCCAAGGTTTGTTCTTGGACCTCTCTTATTTTCAATCTACACCTCTTCCCTAGGTCAGCTGATAGCTTTACACGGCTTTCAATATAATTTCTATGCCGAGGACACCCAAATCTATTTCCCCACCCCTCAACTCACTCCATCAGTCTCCTCACACGTTACTAACAGACATATCTATCTCGATGTCGCACCACTTCCTTAAACTCAACTTGTCCAAAACAGAGATCATAATATTCCCCCCCAAGTGCCTCCCCTGTCTTTTCTGTCAAGAGCTATGGCACAGCCATCTCCACATGCCAGTGCTAGGTGTTATCCTGGACTCTAAACTCTCCTTTTGGCACCATATCCAATCCCTTTCTAAAGCTGGCCGCCTCAACCTCCGCATTATCTTCAAACTACGCCCCTTCCTAACCAATGAAACCTCAAGGCTCTTGATTCACTCCCTAGTTATCGCTCGCCTCAACTACTGCAACTCCCTCCTCATTGGCTTACCCTTAAATAGACTATCCGACCCTTCAGTCCATCATGAATGCTGCTGCCAGGCTCATCCACCTTACAAACTGCTCAGCGTTTGCTACCCCTCTCTGCCAATCCCTCTATTGGTTAAGTTACAAAGCCATCCACAACTCTGCCCCCAGCTACATCAGTAGTCTAGTCTCAAAATACCAACCCAATCATCCTCTTCGTTCCTCACAAGAACTCCTGCTCTCTAGTTCCCTCATCACCTCCTCCCATATTTGCCTTCGGGACTTCTCCCGAGCCTCTCCCATCCTCTGGAATATCCTACCTCAATCAAATCTCAAATCTATCTACTTTTAGGCGATCCCTAAAAACGTTTCTCTTCAGAGAAGCCTATCATGCCTCCATGTAACAACTGTTCTTTTATTCTGTTTTCTTCATCAGCTCATCCCCCCTACAGTTACTACCCTTTCGTATCACTTGACCCTCCCTCTTAGATTGTAAGCTCCAACGAGCAGGGCCCTCTGATTCTTCTTGAATTGTAAAGATGCACTTTGTGTGGCACTTTTGCTGGGTACATACTATTTTTTTTCTTCTTTTTTTTGTGCAACCTGCTCCAGTCAGAGCCGCTGTACTAATCATGCGAGCTGTTGTGTTTTTGAACACTCAGCGCGCTCTGGCATTGGCTGGCTGAAAGCGCTGATCGGGAGTCTGCCGACTGCTGCATGTCCAATGTTGTGTTTTTTTTTTTTTTTTTTTTATATTCGGCCCGTGTGTACGGGGCTTGATACCCTCTCTATAGCGCACAGAAATGATCCACCATGTTGGAAAATCTCTGTGTGCGTAGTATCGATAATCCTCCTTTTTGTAGGTAAAAATATCAAGCTGCTCACCATCAGTTCATCAGAAAAGCAAAGAGAATTCACTAAGAGAAACAGCGTCCCCTTGTCAATACACAATAGCACAGCAGGGGGTGGCGCTGTACTACATCCGATTGTTAGTACAGCGACTTCAACCTGAGCTCTCATTTCTTTTCTTGAACTTAAAAAATAAACTAGTAGTGTGTATGAGGCTTTAGTCATTCTTTAGTGATTGGACCATAGTAAGAAATATACAGTAGCATGATACTTATTACTGTGCAGTTTTTAATAATTTTTTCACTAGTGACCCCCCCTCACCGTACATTCTGTGCAGATCGGATGAGTCATCTTTCTGAAGTATTTAACCACACCGTGCACAGATGTGCTAACGTGTTATGTAAATATCTGTAATTTCTCTCTCAATTTAGTAGACTAGAACATATTTCTAGCTTTCATCACCTATTGAAACTGAACGTAGTAAAGATTACAAGAAAACCAAATGTGTGGCTTCCGTCTGCTGACTACAACATATGCAGTTCCCACATGCTTCCTTTCACCCCATAGTAAAATGTTTCATGGCCATCACAGAGGCGGCTACTGCTGGCCTCTCTTCTTGAAAAGGTTAGTGCCTTTGGCTGTCATGCTGACCCCTTGACTTTAATACATTTTTTTTTTTTTTTTTTTTTTTTTTTTTACATTTTTACAAGCGGTATACTTGTTCCAGGTCAGTGATTCAGAATGTACTGAAGAGGTCAGCCTAACAGCCAGTCTAGTGGCAGTCTCTTTAAAACGTGCTTAGATGTTAAAGTGGTAGGTAAGCCCTATAATAAGGCTTACCTATAGGTACAGTAAATATCTCCTAAACGTGCGCTGTCCATAGAAAGCTGTGCCACGTAGGAGTGATGTCATCGCTGCTCGGCCAAGCGGCGGATGCCCTCAAACCTGGAAGGAAGACCAGGGGAAGATGGAAGCCTTGCCAGCGCTGCTAGAGCGCCGCTATAGGGCTTAGTTTTCAGGTAGGTCTTTTATAATGTGCTAGTATGCGATGCGTACTAGCACATTATAATATTTATTTGCAGGGAGTTTTTTTTTTTTTTAAACTACTGCTTTAAACATTGGAGAAGGCTGACCCAGCTCTCCCTATCTGCAGGTGATCGCTGGCTGTGTGGTTACATGCGAGCAACAGACAGCTATGGCTCCTGTTAGCCTGTCACTGCTTTGCACAGGTTCAACCACCTGTGATTTAAATATGCAGTTTCTTGCCACATGGTTCGGCCACTGGACCAAATTATCCATTGTGAACGAGGCCTAATGCCCGGTACACACGGTCCGATTATCGGACAAATGATCGTCCGTGGTTTTTTTTGTATGTTAATCTCAAGTCGAATCGGAGTTTACTAAAGTCACAAAAATTCTCGGACGGCAGAATAAAAAATCGGAAGTGATGTCATGTGTTGTAATGCATTTGTATTGCATTTTCGAACGACCGCTGTACTGATTAAACGAAAATCGTACGATCTGGCATCGTACGAAAAAAAATTCCGTGCATGTCCGATGGAATAAAATCGAATGAACTGTCCTGATCGGCTCTCAGAAGCTCTGTACTAGCGATCCGATTATCGTACGATCGTTTCGAAAGCAGCATTTTTCGGATCGTGTGTACGGGGCTTAAGACATTGCACTTCTTCTTTTTTTTTTTTTTTTTTTTCTTGATTTTCCATGGAAATTTGCGGATTTGAACAAGAAGTTTAGCACAATTCCTTTAAAGTTACTTTCGTTTTGGTTGCTTGTTGAGATGAATAAATAAAATGTCACTTCAGTTTGGAAACAGATTTTGAGTAATATTGAGACCATTACATGAAGTTCTGGTCTAGAATTTTTCATACTGGTTTGTAATGTGGTATGTATTTGATATACTTGTTGGCACATTAATGTACAATTCTTATTTATCTTCCATTCAGATCAGGACGGCGATAAGAAGCTCACCCTCTCAGAGTTCATTTCTCTACCTGTGGGCACAGTTGAGAACCAGCAGGCCCAAGATATCGATGACGATTGGGTGCGGGAAAGAAAGAAGGAGTTTGAAGACGTGATTGATACCGACCATGATCACATTGTCACCATAGATGAACTGGAGGTCAGTGATTTATAGCTGTGTTACAGTGTTTTCCCCGAAAATAAGACCTACTGTGATTTCCAGAGAGGGCTGCAATATAAGCCATACCCCAAAAATAAGCCCTAATTTAAAGTGGTTGTAAAATCCTAAAATGCACTGTATTACAGTATTATATCATGTAAACTGTGTATGTTTCTGTAATCTATTTGTGATAAATACCTTTGGTATAGCGCTCTCCTCCTCTTCTCCCAGCTGTCAGTGGTGGATCTCGGCCCCCCGCAGTGCTGGAGGCAGGGAAGAGGTCACGGAAGCGCTGAGCGGTGCTATAAGAAGGTATTTATCACAAATAGATTACAGAAACATACACCGTTTACATTATGTACCGCTTTCTTCGGCGTATACCGCGCACTTTTTTCCCCTTAAAATCAGGGGGAAATCGTGGGAGCGCAATATATGCCGATCCTCGCTGTCTCTGAGCGCCGCCAACAAAGGCCGAGCCGAGTGTACTGCGCACTCGGCTAGGCTCCGCCCGCAGCCACACGAGAGGAGCCGAACACACCGGAAATCCGGCTCTGCACAGCTCGACCGAGGAGCCAAATTCAGCGCTGCAACCCCCGGCAGACGGACGCGACGGACACCGACAAGGCTGGACGGACCGGCAGACGGACGCGACGGACACCGATAAGGCTGGACGGACCCCGCGCAAGGCCCGCAGACGGACGCCAGACAAGGCCGCCGATGGTTGCCCGGCAAGACAGCAGACGGACACCGACAAGGCTGGACGGACCCCGCACAAGGCCGCAGACGGACACCGGACAAGGCCGCCGATGGACGCAGACGGACACAGACAAGGCTGAGCATCCAAAAAGTAATTTTTTTTCCCTAAACTTCCCTTCTCAGGTTGGGGTGCGCGCTATACGCCAGTGCGCGGTATATGCCGATAAATACGGTAATACTGCAATACAGTGCATTCTAGGATTTTACAAGCACTTTTACACCGTTCCACTGGGGATTCCTGACAGGGAGGAAGATGGCACATGACGAGGCCTACTACTGGGTCTTTTGTTGCCAAAATTATTATAAGACCCAGGCTTATTTTCGGGGAAACACGAGTTGTAAATTATTATTTTTTTGCTAGAAAATGTACTTGGAACCACCAAACATTATATATAATTTTTTAGCAGACCCTAGAGAATAACATGGCGATCATTGCTATATTTTATGTAACACAGTATTTGCACAGTGGTCTTTCAAACGCTTTTTTTTTTTTTTTATGCACTTTACTGTTTTAGTTTTTTTTAAATTCAGTGAAGTTGGCCCAATTTTTTTGTATATTGTGAAAGATGAAGTTATGCCGAGTAAATGGATACCTAAAAACATGTTGCGCTTTAAAATTGCGCACACTCGTGGAATGGCGACAAACTGCAGTACTTAAAAACCTCAATAGGTGATGCTTTAAACATTTTTAAGTTACCAGTTTAGAGTTTGCTAGGATTATTCGCTTGTTCTAACAATCGCGGCAATGCCTCACATGTGTGATTTGAACACTGTTAAAAATGCAAATACTTTTGTGGGCACAATTTGCTTTTTTTCTTTTGTGCGCGGGGACGGAGGCACTTTAAACATTTAAAAATATATATATTTTTAGTACATCACGGGACACAGAGCTGGATAGTAATAACTATCAGTAAGGGATTGCACCATCAGTGCTTTATCGCTGACGCCGCCCCCTCGCCCCAGTGTGAAAGGGGCCTTATACAGCCCACTTCCAGTTTCTTGTTAAAAAGCCTAGGCTTATTACATCATGCACAACTCTCTCTCACTCTCCTGATCATTTGCCCGTAAGGGAGGGGGGATGAGTCATAGGAGGGCTGCAGAGATGGAGGTGTGCCTTTTTGTGTGTGTGTGTGTGTGTGTAAATCCCAGGAAGTGAACAGGCAGCAGCTTCAGCTGCTCACAGTTAAAATGGATGCAGACAGCATATTTGGCAAGTACAGAATTACAGTATATATAAAATATGCAAAATGGTTGGAGGGAAGCTTCAGAATAGCAAAGATGTTTTTATCACAAATAATGTGAGCAGACTGCACTTCCTCTTTAAGTGGTTAAACTGCCTTTGTTTACAGACCGAAGTTCATTCCTTTGATCTAAAAGAACCAAATGATACAATGTTTATTTTTATCTCCGCTGAGCAATGGTTTGATAAACTTTGCCAGCTGCCTATGTTTTTCTTTGTTTGACTGCTCTAAACAGAGAATGGGTCTGCACTTGTTACGTGAATTGTGGAAATGCCAGATTATGATCGTGAGGGGGCTGAATCGAGATCTCGATTTTTCTAACGATTAATCATGCAGCCCTACTAGAACTAGCAGCGTGCAGAGGGTTCATTCAGAATCTTTAGTGTTTAACATGTGGTCACATGCCTTTAGCACCTGATGGATTATATATCTATGTACAGTGCCTTCAAAAAGTATTCATAGCCCTTGAAAGTTTCCACATTTTGTCATGTTACAGCCAGAAACATAAAAGTAAATTGGGAGAAATCAGCATTAATGCCAGTGGACCCAATAAGGATCCAAGCTTTAGCAGAAATCCCACAGCTGGAAATAGTGGGGACAATGAAATATTTAGGAATATACATAACAAGTGACCCTAATAAATATATAGGTCCAGATTCACAGAGAGCGGGCGCACATTACGCCGCCGTAGCGCAAACAATATACGCTACGCCAACGCAGCGCAGAGAGACAAGCATGGAATTCGCCAAGCCAGTGCTCCCAACGCTGCGCTGGGTTTCGAAGGCGTATGCTGGCGTATGTGAAAGTGGGCGTGAGCCATGCAAATGAGGCGTGACCCCATGCAAATGATGGGCCGAGCGCCAGACAGATACGTATCACGAACTGTGCATGCGCCGAGACGTGGGCGCATTCCCCTGCGCACTTGAAATGAGCATGTTTATCAAGTTCAGCCAGAAGAGAATAATCTATATTAATAGACTGCATCAAGAGAAACCTAACCCCCCCCAGTTGTTTTAGAGAAAGTACAAAAAAAATTCTGAAAGTGTGGTCCAAATTTATCCAGCAGAATAAACATTTCTTCCTGATATCCCCCAAAGCTTGTCCATTTTTTATTTCTTCACTTCTCGAATGGATTTTTTATTCTTGGCTCTGACCCCGATCATGCAAAGTGCATCTCTGCTCTTGTTTTCTGTGTCTAAAACCAAATACATTTTTCTCTTTGCATTTTGCAGGCATACATGGACCCAATGAATGAATACAATGCTTTGAATGAAGCCAAACAGATGATCGCTGTAGCAGATGAAAATCAAGACCACCTCCTGGCTCTAGAGGAAATCCTGAAGTACAGCGAGTATTTTACAGGCAGTAAACTGATGGACTATGCAAGGAACGTTCATGAGGAGTTCTAAAACTGCTCCCGCTGTTCACCCAGATGAACCACCCCACCCTTTTAGCTGAAGAAGCTTTAGTCACAGGGACATCTCTCAGTCTGATGAGAGAATATACACCAGTATTGCTGCTACTCTACCTGTGTATTTCTAGTGTGCAGTATTGAGTGGGGAGATCGCGTTCCCTGCCAACTCACAACCTTCATGGCAGAATTTGCACATATGTCATGGCTTTGATTTTGCTTCTGTGATGTGCTTCATTCCATTAGTGTAATTCTAAGAAATGCTTGCAGAGTCCACTCTTTTCTCTGCCGCTGATCATTCTGAATGAACTTAAAAGAAAAAAAGACTAACCTGGATATGGCATATGCCAAGCCGTCCGTGTTAAGTGTAATATATCAGAAGTCTTCACTGTCAATGAGAACATTTATTTATGTGTAATGTTGAATACATATGTAAGACAACAAACCTGTAATTTGCATAATATGCCCAGATATATATTTTTTTGTGTTGTATAAAGAGTATTTGTCCTTTTGCTTAATGTTAGGACAGCTGTTTTGTGAGCCAACGTCTACGAGAAAGCAAAAAACGAGTGACAAATGCGTCTTTGTTTTTTTTATCCTTCGGCTCTGGCGGCTTCTAAGCTTTGTGGTGTGGGAGGTTCTTGGACACGGCAAAGAATTAAAATGAACCTGTATTAACAACTGTTAGAACTAATGTGATGGAGTAATAGAAAGACCTTACAGTCGCTGTAAATATTAGTTTCTTTCATATGCTGCCATGTGCACCCTATGGATCCCCCCCACTTACCAATCTTAGGATGCAGTGTGGGCAATTCCACAACCTGTTGAGAGGTGACGGTGTTGCAAGCTGTGATACTAGGGGTTGGGGTTTAACACAAACTTGTTTTAAGATTCAGTATTTTTATAAACAATTTGGGTTCTTAAAGCGGTGGTTCCCCCTAAAACAAATTTCTAACAATAGATTCGTAAGACCCGTTACACTGCGGGTAGGCTGGCTTTTGTTTTTGTTTTTTCGTACATACCGAGATCTCGCCGTTTCGTCCCTTGGCGGTGGGCGTTCCTAGTTGATTGACGTTTCTTTGACGGGCACATACTGCGCGTCACGACTTTCCGACAGAAGCCGAACGTCATTGCGCAGGCGCCGTATAGAGTCGGCTCTATACGGCGCCTGCGCAGCGACGTTCGGCTTCTTTCGAAAAGTCGTGACGTCACGTATGCGCCCGTCCGAGGAACGTCAATCAACTAGGAACGCCCACTGACAAGGGACGAAACGCCGAGATCGAGGTATGTACTAAAAAAAAAAAAAAGCCAGCCTACCCGCAGTGTAACGGGTCTTACGAATGTATAGTTAGAAATGTGTTTTAGGGGGAACCACCCCTTTAAGGTATGTAGGGACTGTATTGTAATCTCATATACTTATAATCATTTATGTTGCTTGCTCCCTTTATGGGTTTACGTTAGGGTATGATTTGAGGGCAGAGACATGATGTGGGAAAATAAAGAAATCGTGTCCATCTTAAAAAAAAAAAAAATTAAAAATGTAATAGAAGTTTCCTGCAAAAGAGGTGTATACTTGACTCTCCAGTAGTCACTGTTTGCTACCTTCCCTCCAGTCCAGCGCTGCAGCCTCTGTAAAACGACATCATTTGACACTTCCAGTGGTGTTGAATGCTAGTGAACCATGCTGCATGCCTTTATTCCATTATCAGACCCCTCTGCTTCTGCTGTGTTGTGTAGTGACTTTGAGGTGAGAGGAGGCCACAGCAAGAGACAAGTATCCGACACTTCCAGAAATATCAAACGGGAAAAAAGCCTAACGGGGTTGCATTGCTGGAGCTAAGGTAAGGTAGGAGACAAGGGCTGCCAGAAAGGTGGCATATTAAAGTGGATGTACATTTTTTTTTTTTTTATGTCACAATGTAGAAAATAAGATTTCCTATCATCTGTGCCCAGTCTTGCCACACATGGTTAATCCAGCTCTGAGCAATCCACTTTTATTGTTCAGTGAAAATTATCAGACTTCCAGATAAAAACCTGTCTAAATAAAAAGTCCTTTCCGTCCCCTTGCTTCGAGTGACAGGGTTTTTACATATCTCGTGCACTAGCTTGGACACATGCACATTCCTGGATGTTTATCATAATATGGGGGGTGATCCACAGTTCATTGTGACAGGTAATGTATGTCACTCGAAGCAAGGGGACGGAAAGGACTTTTTATTTAGACAGGTTTTTATCTGGAAGTATGTTCATTTTCATTGAACGATAAAAGAGGATTGCTCAGAGCTGGATTAACTCTGTGTGGCAAGACTGGGCACAAATGATAGGAAATCTTATTCTCTACATTGTGACATCAAAAAAATAAATACAAATTTGGGTTTACATCCACTTTAAAGCTCTTTTGTTTGAGGGAATTTTATTTGAGATTATCAGGGTGTCTTTTTTTAAAGAAACAACTTGCTGTTTAGAATAATAAGAAAAAAAAGTGATACGGGTAGGCACTGACCCCTAAAATTGCTTGAATTTTTTTTAACCTCTTTTTTTTTTTTTTTTTAAATCTTTGCTTTTCGAATAGGTTCCCTCCACGTTAACCTTTCCCAGCAGCACATGTTCAACTGTCTCATTTCCTCCTGCCAGTCTGGCCACCAGGAGCAAAGGGAAATACCCACTTCCCTTCCTCTCATGTGATGACACCTAGTGATTAGTTCAGCACATGTCGTTTGGGCTTTTACAGGAAAACAAAGGGATGGTGAATGTCACCCGTTTGACGTGTAATCATTGGAAGACGAGATTTCTAACCTGTAAAAATTATTTTAATGTTCTGCCATCATTGACTACAAAACCAGTATTTGCGGTAGTATGGGTTTCTAGTGTACAGTGGAGTGCTTTTTCAACTTTTTCCCTCCTCGACTTCCTGCAACAATTTAAGTAGAGACTCTGTATAGGGTAAACCCGGAAGGGGACGTTTCAGTGTAAAATGTACACAAATTGAAAACTGTCCTGGCTCCTTGAAAAGGACTGCTGTTACCTGCCATCGTATATACAGACTTTGCCCACGTGGCCTTGGTTTCTCACTCTTATTACAAAATAATTAACAAGACATACATAATAGAGAGTCAATCTCTCGTTCTGGCCAGAGTTGAGACCACAAAAGTTCAAGATCACCACTAGAGTCCCTAAAAACATCCAAGAAGACACTGAGTGATTGAACTCTCTGGTGTCTACCAAAAAGTTTAAATAAGTTTTGGATTAGATTACTCCAGTGTGTTTTTGTAGCAAAAAAAATTTAAATCCTGCAGGAAAATTAGTCTTGGCCCAGCACATCGTCATGAGACTTTCCTTTGGAATTTTATGGCAGAACATCAGTTGGGGAAAGCAAAGGAAGAACAGGCTATAAATGGTACTGGTATTAAATATGTGATTTGTTCATAATTGTTGCTTGCTTCTTCAGGCTTATCTGTGTCATTTAATGTCTTTTTGAGTTTATTTTTGTAAGGCTAAGACTGACATAAAAACTTTTATCATGCTATAAATAAAATATTATTCTGGTCTTATTTCTTTGTGCAGTGTGTGTATTTAAGGACCATCTCCTGGCAAGTGTAAAGTTTTGATGAACTGCCTATACATGTGCAGCTCCCTAAGGTTTATTTTATTGCCTCTCTTCTTTCCATAGAAATTCCTCATTTGAGTTCAGGAATTGTCATATCCATGCACTTTGCTATTTAGCTTCCAGTGCTGCAGATAGGAAGAGTCATGATGATGCTTTGCAGCATGCTTTTGGGGGGGAAAGTGGTGGGCAGTCCAGCCACCTCATGTGCAGCTTAGCTGTCTGGTCTACTTAACTGGAAACGCTGTTTGACAGTATGCATTTTTTTTTTTTGCTGTACATACCGTCGTATAGCGATTCCCCCCCCCCCCCCCCCCCGGCTTCCGGGTAGTGGCTCCTGCGGGACTGGGCGTTCCTATGCAGCAGCTAACACACCAGACAGGTCAGGGATAAAGTTGTGGAGAAGTTTAAAGCAGGGTTAGGTTATAAAAAAAAAAAATATCCCAAGCTTTGAACATCTAACAGAGCACTGTTCAATATGTCATCTGAAGATGGAAAGAATATGGCACAACTGCAAACCTACCAAGACATGGCCATCCACCTAAACGTGTCAGGCTGGGCAAGGAGAGAATTAATCAGAGAATCAGCCAAGGGGCCTGTGATAACTCTGGAGGAGCTGCTCAGGTGGGAGAATCTGTCCACAGGACAACTATTAGTCGTGCACCCCACAAATCTGGTCTTTATGGAAGCGTGGCAAGAAGAAAAAAAACATTAGAAGTCCTGTTTGCAAGAAGACATGTGGAAGAAGGTGCTCTGGTCACATGAGACCAAAATTTTACTTTTTGGCTTCGAAGCAAAATGCTATGTGTGGTGGAAAACTAACACTACATCACCCTGTACACGCCATCCCCATCGTGAAACATGGTGGTGGCGGCAACATCATGTGGGAATGCTTTTCTTCAGCAGGGACTGGGAAGAAGGATGTAGCCAAATCCAGGGCAATCTTAGAAGAAAACCTGTTGGAGTCGGAAAAAGACTTGAGACTGGGGTGGATGTTCACCTTCTAGCAGGACAACGACCCTAAACATACAGCCAGAGCTACAATGGAATGGTTTAGATCAGAGCATATTCATGTGTTAGAATGGCCCAGTCAAATTTCAGACCTAAATCCAATTGAGAATCTGTAACAAGACTTGGAAATTGCTGTTAACAGACGCTCCCCATCCAATCTGATAGAGCTTGAGCTATTTTGCAAATAAGAATGGGCAGAAATGTCACTCTGGATGTGCAAAGCTGGTAGAGACATACCCAAAAAGACTTGCAGCTGTAATTGCAGTGAAAGGTGGTTCTACAAAGTATTGACTCGGGGAGGCTGAATATAAATGCACCCCACACTTTCAGATATTTATTTGTAAAAACAAAAAGTGAAAATCATTTATCATTTTTCTTCCACTTCACAATTATGTGCCACTTTGTGTTGGTCTATCACATAAAATCCCAATAAAATACATTTTACATTTTTGGTTGTAACATGACAAACTGTGGAAAATAGGGGTGTGAATACTTTTTCAAGGCACTCTATAGCGTTTAAAAAAAATATCCTTAAAGCGGAACTTCACTCTCTCAACCAATATTGACTATTTTTAAACCACCTGCTGCTAGTATTAGTAAATACATATCCTTTTTACTTTTCAATAATTTCTTTTTTTTAAAGGAAAAATCCCCAGTGCGGACACAGATAAAAATTCCAAACCAGGCAGGCTCCAAACCTTTGCTGCACTATCCAATATAAAAACAAACTTACTGATTCACTTAAATCGGATCTTTTTATCAGAGATATTTTTTATGTTAATTGCAGTAAACTAAGTAATGTAAGTGTAACACTTTTAGGTATTTAATATCCCTCACAGAGGTCACAGTACACCCCTGAGAGTGGCACCATCTGTTTTTCTATTCAGAAGGATGGAGCCATCCATATTTAGACAACATCTAGGGTCAGCATCCACTTGGCTATGAAGAGATGACACAATCACGTAAACCCTGGTGCCTGTGCAGGGTTCACAAATGTCTGATATACACCAATTGGCCATAACTTTATGACCACCCACCTAATGTTGTGTAGGTGCCCTTTTTGTTGCCAAAACAGCCCTGACCAGGCCCGGACTGGCCATAGGGCACACCGGGCATATGCTCGGTGGGCCTCGGCTGCCAGGCCGACAGTTAACATTTCCACATGCTCAGCTGCTTGGCCGGCCTCTCTGAGCTAAGATCGCGGCCGAATTCGCAGTCGATACCGCAGAGACGGCCGCATTTCTATTAGGCAGGTGTCCGGCCGGGTCCCTCCCACACTCTGAGGCAGCGAGCTGGGCTTCTCCCTGTGCTGACACGGCGGCGCCGCTCACCACGGCCGGCTCCACGGCCGCTGGCCAGCCTTCTGCTCTAGGCTTAGAAGGAAGGAGGGCTTCATTACGTCAGGCCGGTCATGTGACTGTGAAGGGGGAGGAGCTGCTGGAGGAGGCCTGATGTTTTAAAAGGAGCTGGACGTCTAGAAAGGTAAGTGACACAGTATGGCAGCCTGCCAATGTTTTTTTTTTATAGCTTGCCTGTCAATGTTTTTAATGAGCAGTTAAATAAAAATGCCTAAACGACCCTGAAATAAGAATCTGATTGGCAGCTGTGAAGAAAAATACCTCCTGCTAGTAAATATATATATTATTTTCATTGATATCATGAGACTTTCAGACTTCATCAGCTTCTTCTTGCTAGTTGGATCACTAGCAAGAAGAAGCTGATAAAGTCTGAAAGTCTCATGATATCAATGAAATAAAATATATATTTACTAGCAGGAGGAGGTATTTCTCCACAGCTGCCAATCAGAACTAAATGGAGTTCTTTAACAGTGAAAATGCAGTGATTCATAGTACACAACTATGAATCATTGCCTAATTGGTTTATTGCTACTATCACACTGGATTGGTGCGCTGTCGGCGGTAAAACGCCGATGTTATTAGCGGCGCTTTACTGTCCTTTTTGTGGTGCTATTCGGCCGCTAGCGGGGCACTTTTAACCACTGCTATCAGTCTAAAAAGGGTGCTTCCAGCGCACCGCTACAGTGTGAAAGCCCTGGGAGACGCTTTTTCAGGGCGCTTTGCAGGGGCTATTTTTAGCTCTTTAGCGCCCTCAAAGCACCCCAGTGTGAAAGAAGACTAAGTGCAGAATCATGAAATCTGGTTGTTACAGGTTACGAAACTCTCCAAACCAACCAGCAATGCTCTTGTACCCCTTTCACACTGGGTTACTTTGCAGGCGCTATAACGCTAAAACTAGCACCTGCAAAGCGCCCTGAAAGAGCCGTTCCTTTCACTCCAATGTGAAAGCCAGAGGGCTTTCACACTGGAGCGGTGCACTGCCACTCCTTACAGCACCTCAAAGATGCTGCTAGCAGGACACCGCTCCAACAGTTCCCTTGACCATTGAAATCAAAGGGGCAGCGCCGCCGAACTGTTGGCAAAGCTTTGCAGCAGCGCTTTGCGGCCGGTTTTAACCCTTCCGCGGCCGCTAGCGGGGTTAAAAGCACCCTACTAGCACTTTTCAGGCACTATTTTTAGTTCTAAAACGCCTGAAAAGGGCTGAAAAGCGCCTCCAGTGTGAAAGGGGCAAAGTGATGGTGTCAGAGATTGTGTGAGAGAAGCACAGTTCTTGTACCCAAAAGGTGTCCTGCATTCACATTGGGCCGATTTGGCATGTGATTTGACATGTCAAATCACATACCAAATCAGCGGCTATAGCTGGCAATAGCACTGTCCGAATCAGTGTGTCATCGACTTTGCAGCGCCGCACCAATTCCCAAAAGAAGTTCATGTACTACTTTTGCCGACTTCGGGGGCAATTTGAATAGACAAATCGTCCCCCAAAGTCAGACATCATTGCCGGTTTGAAATTGTGCGAGTTTATCTGAACTTGCATGATTTCAAACCGGCAATGCAATGCAGTCCGACTTTGGGACACCTTTTGGGTGTGTGTATGTGTGTGAGTATTTTCAACAGTACAGCGTAATCCAAGACAAAAATACGTCAGTCATGTTACAAATAATGTCTTGACGGAATCTTATATTAACCGAACATCCTACAAGAATATATATTTTCCTATGCGACATTACAACGACATCGTTGACTATAAAGGAATGAATCAGGACAAGAGATCAAGTGTCTCGGGGCGACCCTCAAGTCCCACCTTAGCAGAGGAATGCGGGCTCCGTGGCTTTCCACCAGACGTCTGTGTCAGGGGCCCCCCTCTGCCCTACCCACCCCTTAACGGGGACTTTCTGTGGGCAGCACAGAGAGAGGACGGGTGGAGATCGGAGTAGAATAGGTTTAACTTCCAAAGTCTAAGAAAAAAAAAAATCCAGGGAGGCAAGCGAATATTTGGCATACCACAAATGGCTATAGTTCCACTCTTCCTTGCCAATTGAGGTCAATCGGATTCTATATCTTTAAGGAAGTATATGATCCTATATAAGAGAAGGGGGGGTCGAACTTATCTAACTGTTAGGTTTCTGGGTAAATATACCCCCTGATGTTATGTTAGAAATCCTGTAGGTCCCGGGTATTGCTTATGTAGGGGGATCTCTATACCGTGCCCAGCTTGACCATGTTTGTCTGTAATTCTCGTGCGTATCTTTGGCTTGATGGATTAGGCGCTCCATCTCCTCCACCCTGTCAACACGGGCATGCCAATCCTCAACTGTTGGAACCGTTTTAGATTTCCACCACTTGGGGATACATTGGGTGGCAGCATTCACAAGGTGGAGAGTGAGTGATTTCCGATATTGCATTCTAGGAATGGGCGTGTGGTGTAGTAAGAACTGTGCTGGATCAAGGTTAATTGGCATTGTTGTTATTCGTACAATACGTTCATGCACCTCTTTCCAAAACCGGGCTAAATGAGGGCATTCCCACCAGATATGTAAAAGTGATCCTTCTGCCTCATCGCATCTCCAACAAGATGATGAAACTGCCGGAAAGATTTTATGAAGTTTCTCTGGTGTTCGGTACCACCTAGTACAGAGCTTGTATCGATTTTCTTGTGCTGAGACATTAATAGAACCCTTATGTGTGTGGTCCCAGATCCGGTCCCAATCATCGTCAGACAAGGATATGGAAAGATCCCTGTCCCAGGCTGAACGTGTATTTGAAGATGGAGCAAACTCCGGAGTCAGTAGTGTGTGCAATGTGGATATCAGATGGCGCTTTGGTTCACCCGCTGTACATATTTGTTCTAGGGGGGAGAGATCTCTGCACCATTTCTGATGTGTCTGGGTAGGGCCTAAAAAGTGCTTGATCTGGAGATATTTGAATACGGACATATTCACCTGAGGGAGAGCTTTAGTTAGTTCCGGATAGGCTAATAAGATACCTTTGTGGAAAAATTGATGAGCTCGAATAGCCTGAGAATTGGGATCCAATACTGGATGTTTGTAGGATATGTTTGGTGTGAAATCTGGATTATGGGATAAAGGAGTCAACGGGCCCGGGGAGGGAGTTGTTTTAAGTGATCGACATATTATCTTGAAATTTTTAAGCGTTGGGCCTATTAAAGGGTGGTTCAGACCTTCTATAGGTATCGAATGGTATTCTATCCATGGCAAATGGGTAATTGGAAAGGGGATGAATGCGTTCTCCAAGGCAATCCAGTCCTTGTTGCAGCAGTGTAGATGCCAATCTACCAACCTTGTGAGTAAACAGGCTTTGTGATATAGGGCTAGGTCTGGTATTCCCAAGCCCCCCCTGTGTTTTGGTTGAATCAGTTTGGACCAGCTCAGTCTGGGGGCCTGGCCCGCCCATAAAAATGTTCTACAATGTTTTTTAAATGTTGCAAAAAAGGTCTGAGGGATTGTGATCGGGACCGCCTGAAGAAGGTATAAGACCCTCGGGAGGATATTCATCTTGAGGATAGCTGATCTACCAAACCATGAAAATCTGCCGTTGTTCCAGTCCGATAGGTCTGACTTAATCTTTGAAAGAACCGGTAGGAAATTTAGAGCAAACAACCTACTCAGGTCTTTAGGGATCTTAATGCCCAGGTAAGTAACATAATCAGATTCCCACCTAAAGGGGAAGTTTTGTTTACATAAGTTGACTACTGAAGATGATAGAGAGATATTTAGGGCTAGCGATTTGTCAAAATTAATTTGCAAATTAGACAGGGTCTTAAACAGTTTGAAGTCTGTCAAAAGGTTGGGGATTGTGGTTATCGGATCCGAAAGGAACAGCAGGACATCATCTGCGTAAGCCGCTGTCTTGTACTGCCTTCCCCGGATCTCGACACCCTTAATGGCTTCATTCGCCCGAAGCTTTCTGAGAAAGGGTTCCATCGTGAGGATGAAAATAAGGGGGGATAGGGGGCAACCCTGACGTGTTCCATTGGCTATGGAGAAGGCGTTCGATAGGTGGCCATTATCCCTAACCCGGGCAGTGGGAACAGAGTAAAGCAATTGGATCATTTGGGTGAGGCGTGGTGGTATGCCCAATTTAGTTAAAACTGCCAGCATATAGTCCCAGGCCACTCTATCGAACGCCTTCTCAGCATCCAGTAACAGAAAAAAGCCACTTGTTTTTGAGGAGGACAGCCAATGATGTATGTTGAGGGCTTTAATGGTATTGTCCCTTGCTTCCCTGCCAGGGACAAACCCAACTTGATCGGTTGTGATAAGTTTGGGGAGCAATGGGAGGATACGGTTGGAGATTATTTTGGCATACAATTTAACGTCTACATTTAGTAACGATATTGGCCTATAGTTGGAAACAAGAGTGGCATCTTTGCCGGGTTTGGGAATCAGCGATATGTGGGTCTCTAAAAAATCTTTAGTGCGTGAAGGAGAATCCGGGAGAGTGTTAAAGGTTGAGAGGAAGTTGGGGATTAAAGTATCAGAAAAGGTCTTGTAGTAACTAAGTGGCAAGCCGTCAGGGCCAGGACTTTTCCCCGGTTTAAGTTGTTTTAATGCTAAAGTAACTTCCTCAGTGGTGATTGGGGAGCCCAGGTCTGCAATGTCTTCAGGGGTAGAATACGATGGGCAGAATTCTGACAGGAAATCCTCTATCAAGGTCTTCCTGTCAGGGGCAGTATCTGGATGCCGTGGTATTTGCAAATTGTATAGCCCCGAAAGGTATTTTACAAATTGGTCAGCGATTCCATTGTTGGTAACAATAGATTCCCCGGATGTGGCAGTTACATTATTGATGGTGTGGGATGCCTTTTTTTTTTTGCAAGGCCGTTGCCAAAAGTTTACCTGACTTATTCCCATATTCATAGAAAAGCTTACTGGTGAGTGTGTGTTTGCGGGCAAGCCTTCTCTTGATTTCCCCTAGGAGTTCTTCACGGGCTTTCAGTAAATCCTCATGTGTTTGGGTAGCTAACGTTCGTTTATGTGTTTGTTCCAGGGCCTTAACTTTATCTGACAACTCTAGAATGCGTGCTTTTCGCATCTTGGCTCGTTTGGCCATTATTGAAATAAAATGTCCCCTAACCACACACTTATGGGCAGCCCAGACTAATGGTGCAGAGGTGTCTTCAGTTATGTTTTCGAAAAAATAATTTGACAGAACTGTAGAGATTTCAGTGGTATTAATACTGTCCAGCAAAATGGAGTCATCTAATCTCCAAATGGACGATCTCGGACGACTTGTGGGGATCGAGAGCCGAATCGTGATCGGGTGATGGTCTGACAATAGCATTGGGTCGATCGTGGCGTCAGCTAGGGAGGTAAGGTCGTTTTGTGTAAGAAAGAAGTGGTCTATTCGAGAGTACTTTTTGTGAAGTGGTGAGAAGTAGGTGAAATCTTTCACATTTGGATGAAGGGTTCTCCAAGTATCATGTAAGGTCAAGGTGGAGAGGGCGGACTTTATCGCTTTTAAAGCGCTAAATTTCAAACAGGTAGAACCATTGGATGTGTCAAGGTCTGGTTGTAGAGGAACATTAAAGTCCCCGCCTAAAACAAGGGAGCCCCTTTGGAAGGATGTTAATTGATAGAGGGTTGAACTAAAAAAGGAAACTTGTTTTGTGTTAGGAGCATATATATTAGCTATCGTGTATACTACATTGTGTATGGTACCACGTAGAAATATATATCGTCCCTGTGGGTCCCTTTGGACATCCGTGACTTGAAAAGGACAATGTTTAGAAATTAAAACCGAGACTCCTTTAGACTTCGCCTCGGTATTTGGGGCGTGGAATACTACTGGGAAATTTTTGTCAGTCAATTTGGGGATTCCGTCCGCACGGAAATGTGTCTCTTGAATGAGGGCTATGTGTACTTTTTCTTTTTGTAGCGTAAAAAGTAAGCGTGAACGCTTCTCAGGGATATTCAATCCCCTGATATTTATGGAGTATAATTTAATGTGGTTTAAAGGTCCCCTCCTCTGAGAGGTGGGTAAGGGGGATGTTTCCTGAGTCATATCTGTTGGGAACTTACCCGGCACGGGAAGAAAGAGGTGTATGCTGGGAAAAAGGTCGTTATAAACAGATTACAAACCTCAAAATGGGTTTACAGGGCAAAGAACAATGCTGTTGGCGTAAGGCAACAAAGCTTGATATAACTAAGTACCGATTAAGTGATGAAGTATACTTCGCTCACTTTCTATTTACAGAGGACAATCGGAAAGGTACAGTGGGCACCAGACCCCCAGGGTCTTAACAGAGCCCTAGAAGTGCCAGTACACCACTGTTGTGGGGTTGGCCGGAACCAATACAGGAAAACAAAACGCTATAAATCAAGTTAAATCTATACCACTATATCTATGTTTCTTAGTGAGGACTTGAGATGTGACTAATTTAACCGTGTCACCCCAGAGTATATTCAGACTGAGAGAAGACAGGGTGCCTGATTAGGACACCTCTTATGTCAAATGTGCCATTCGTCCAAATGTGGATCGTGAGGACTAGATAAAGGTAAATAGTGAGAGAACTCTCAGTGTGGATCTCCCATTTCTATCACTTCAAGACTCTATATTTAAACTGTATAACAAAGCAGGTTAAATAGAAAAACTTTTCAACTATTAGACAATTACTATCTGTTCACTCTTAATACTAACATTATCCCCAGTATCTGAGTTTTAGACTATAATGTTTGGCAACCACCCATCTGGAGAGCGTGTCAGTAGCATAGGTGTGATGCCAAACTGCTCAAACAAGATCCCCCACCTACCACCATACTTACTCCTGGATGGCAAGGCCTCCAGGTATAGTGGTCAGCTAAAAGATTTTAGAACAACCTAGTACTCGGGGTCAGTTACCATGGCCATCAGTCTCTGTGTCCCTCAAGGGTTGAGTGATGTGGTGTTACCAGGGAAGGGAAACACAACCTTCAGCGGTGGGACCGTTGTGGAGACCATACCGCATCCTGGCCTGGGGATGCGAGCTCATTATATGAACTCAGATAAACGGGAAAACATAACCCCTCAAACCGGGATCAGTAAAACTTATGCGGTCTGTTAGATATGTGTATCTGTGTCCACCCGCTCACTCATTATGATCTCTTCTGGCCCTTCTGGCCTCCGGTGGGGTGATATACTCTTGCTCTCTTCTTGCACCGGGGGAATTTTGCGGAATTCTTGAGTTAGAGGGTGACCTCATCCTGCGGAACCTGGTAGCCTGAGTTTCCATGGGCGTCTCAGGTGGCTTCCCTCTTCTCCCGACGGACCTGCGGTAGGGTGCGTACCAGTCGGGCACCGAGATCGGTGGCAGGCCAAGAGTTTCACAAAATTTAGGCAGGTCTTCTGGTACTCTTAAAGATGCATTGCGGCCTTGGTTAGTAGCAGACAAACAGAAGGGAAATTTCCACTTGTACCTAATGTCTCTTGACCGCAAGGCTTCCAACAATGGTTTAAGATCACGCCTGTGTTGCAGGGTAATCCCTGAAAGATCTTGGTACAACTGGACCTGGGCTTCACCGCAATGCAGTCTCTGTCCCCTGGCCCGGTTCTGAATTTCTTCTTTCAATTTGAAATCTGTCAAACAGCATATTATGTCCCTAGGGGGATCCGTATCTCTACCCCTTGGGCGCAGGGCCCGATATATTCTTTCAAAGTCAATGAAGGTTTGAGGGGGTTTACCCAAAATGGAGTTGAATAGGATAGTGACTTCCTTTTGGATCTGGTCGCCTTCAATTATCTCAGGCACTCCCCTCACACGAAGATTTCGGCGTCGGCCTCTGTTGTCCAGGTCTTCCAGCTGCCGGTTAACTTCCCTCAGTTGGAGGGTATGGTCATCTATCTTTCTGGTAGATTTTTGGAGGGATACTTCATGTTCCTCTGTTATCTGTTCAGTGGAAGACACCCTATCAGCAAGGGAGCGCAGATCTATGCGTAGTTCAGCTATTGCTGCAGCAAGAGTGTCCTTGATGTCTGCGGCCACTGCTCTTAAATCTAATATGCTAAGCTGTGGTAAAACAGCACTCCCCGTCTCTGTCATTCCCCTTGTCAGCTGAGGGGGTATCTCCGGTTCCTGGGCCGTTAGCACAATGTCTGCAGCGTTTTGTGAGGGTACCTGGGATGTACTCTGAGAAGAGCCCCTGCGGTTGGGTGCCGAGTTCCCGCGAGGGGCACGGGGCTGGTCCATGTTGTTAGGTCCTGACCCTCTGGTATTTTCTCTGGGGGACCGGGAGCGAGAGGCTGAGGAGGAGCGAGATGACGTTACCATGCTATCCAACACCCGACAGTTAACTTTTTGGGCAATCTGTGAACTGTATACCGTCGTCTCTCCTTACAGTAGGTTCTGGGAAGGAGTGTTGCTGAAATGTGAATGAGTCTGCCAAGATCGCCAAAGATAATGTATACTACCTTTGGGTGGGCCGAGGTGGTCGTCAAACCTAGGCTCTGGGTAATAGGAGCCAGGGGCCACTTCTGAGAGGACCAATATGGCTACCGAAACAGGGCATAAGCTGGACTTGATTCAACCTGGGTAGCTAATTACAGGTTGTAATACTCTTCACTAATGTCTCCAGGTCTATTGGTATCCACTATGTGGGGTGTTAAGGAGCACAAGGGGAGCCTAAATGTCCGTTTGGAGCCCTCACAGAGAGGACCAAGATGGCCGCCGACAGTCAGTTTAAACCCCTTTCACAACCCCTCAGGTAGATTATTGCCCGCTGTGAAGTACCTCCGTGGCTTTATCAGGCCGTACAATCCCCAGTCCAGAAGGCGGTGAGGTGTTGTGAGGTGAGGGGGAGCCGTTATCTCCGCCGGTAGCCGCTGCTGGGAGGCCCAAGATGGCCGCCGACCCACTGTCCAGGCTGCTATCGCGGCCCCTCAGGCGGCTGATGCAGGGAGCGGTGGGCAGTTTCAGTGTCCCCAGGCCGCTCGGTCTCCGGACCGGAAGGTAGTGGGGCGGTGAGGAGAGAAGGAGCTCAGTTTTTGCCGCCGAGCGCCGTCTCCAGACGACCAATATGGCCGCCGCTCCACCACTAGGCCGAAGCCGCGGTCTTTCCCAGGGCGCCTCCCCCGGTCCGGGCAAATCGTCCGCGGTGGTCTCGGGCTGCGTCCGTTCGGTCCGGTTTTCCCTGAGCTCATGCAGGGAGGGTGTCCCAGGTGAGTGAGGTGTCTTCTGCTCCAAAAAATTGCGGTTCCTGTCGCTCAAGCCACTGTGCTTGTCTGAGGTGACAGGAGCTGTGGAACTACACGTCCATCTTCTCTGCCGGCTTGGCCACGCCCCATATATATATATATATATATATATATATATATATATATATATATATATATATATATATATATATATATATATACATACATACACACTTCCTCCCACCGCCTTCACCAGGCTCTCCTGTGTGAGTGGGCAACCCAGTAAGTATGCAACTGGTGGCACACAGTGAGAGGAACTGAACTCTTACCTTGTGACGTCAGAAACAAGGAGCGAGGATTTAGTCACTTCCTGTTCTGGCTCTTTGGTTACCTCTAAACTGGTAACTGTAAAGACTTTAAAAGCGTTGCCTATGGAGATTTATAGGTACTGTAATTTGGCCGTGTTCCATAGGCGGACGCAGGGAAATTGCCACTCCCGAGAGAAATTCGTTTTAGTTGCGGAATTCGGCGCCAGAGAGTCTGAGCGGGCGGTTCTGCAGCGAGTGAGAGTCAGAGAGTGGGCGGTCAGCTGGTCGGCTCTGTGGGTGTGTGGGTGGCTGGCCAATCAATAAGCCAGCGGCCGGGGGAGCAGAGAGATGACATCATCTCTCACCGCCCCGTGCCCACCTTGCATACCGGCAGTAATTTTCGCCCTCACTGTGCAGGCAGCAGGGAGATTACATCATCTCTCTGCTACCTGACTCTGACAAGCAAAACACCACCTTAGCAAGTGACAATCCGCAAGGTGTGGCAGGTGAGGTGGCAAGTGACAATCTGCATCTGGTGGCAGGCAAGTGACATTCCGCGAACTGTGGCAAGTGACAATCAGCAACAAGTGGCAGGTGACATGGCAAGTGACAATCCGCAACATGTGGCAGGTGATGTGGCAAGTGACAATCCGCAACTTGTGGCAGGTGACGTGAAAGGGACAATCTGCAACTTGTGGCAGGTGACGTGAAAGGGACAATCTGCAATGTGTGGCAGGTGACGTGAAAGGGACAATCTGCAACTTGTGGCAGGTGACGTGGCAAGTGACAATCCGCAACGTGTGGCAGGTGATGTGGCAAGTGACAATCCGCAACTTGTGGCAGGTGACGTGAAAGGGACAATCTGCAACTTGTGGCAGGTGACGTGAAAGGGACAATCTGCAATGTGTGGCAGGTGACGTGAAAGGGACAATCTGCAACTTGTGGCAGGTGACGTGGCAAGTGACAATCCGCAACGTGTGGCAGGTGATGTGGCAATTAACAATCAGCAACTTGTGGCAGGTGACGTGGCAAGTGACAATCTGCAACGTGTGGCAGGTGATGTGGCAAGTGACAATCCGCAACTTGTCAACTTGTGGCAAGTGACAATCCGCAACTGGTGGCAGGTGACGTGGCAAGTGACAATCCGCAACGTGTGGCAGGTGATGTGGCAAGTAACAATCTGCAACTTGTGGCAGGTGACGTGGCAAGTGACAATCCGCAACGTGTGGCAGGTGATGTGGCAAGTGACAATCCGCAACTTGTGGCAGGTGACGTGAAAGGGACAATCTGCAACTTGTGGCAGGTGACGTGAAAGGGACAATCTGCAATGTGTGGCAGGTGACGTGAAAGGGACAATCTGCAACTTGTGGCAGGTGACGTGGCAAGTGACAATCCGCAACGTGTGGCAGGTGATGTGGCAAGTGACAATCCGCAACTTGTGGCAGGTGACGTGAAAGGGACAATCTGCAACTTGTGGCAGGTGACGTGAAAGGGACAATCTGCAATGTGTGGCAGGTGACGTGAAAGGGACAATCTGCAACTTGTGGCAGGTGACGTGGCAAGTGACAATCCGCAACGTGTGGCAGGTGATGTGGCAAGTAACAATCAGCAACTTGTGGCAGGTGACAATCTGCAACGTGTGGCAGGTGATGTGGCAAGTGACAATCCGCAACTTGTCAACTTGTGGCAAGTGACAATCCGCAACTTGTGGCAGGTGACGTGGCAAGTGACACACTCGGGGCTCCCACTGATTCGATATTATGGTGAGTTGAACCAATTAATTTTATATTACAAGGTAATAATAGAAATAATGCTCTTCAATCATCCTGATACCATAACAACCATGGTGCCATGATCATTGAAGCTTTAACACTAGTCATTTCCCTGATAAATTGCCCCCCCAATTTTTTTTTTCTGGTAGTGCCCCTCCTGAGACTAGACTCTGGATCCGCCCCTGCGGCTCCCAGACTGGTTCTCCCTTCGGCCTCACCACAGAACATGATGACACCACTTAGTGGTAGCTGCCTGTAAAAATCCAGTGGTGGAAGACAGAAAACAGAATCTGTTACGCGATGTGCGTAGCCATGTTCTGTTTTATACTTCTATAGTGAGTCTGGTGTGGGCCTCCAGGGAGGGACTATGGCATGGGTAGGAACTTACTCTGCTTGAGTAATGCTCCGCTGCAATGGGTCACCTCTTGTGGTGCTCAATAGAGAGTCAGCATTCAGAGATGGGCATTAGGCTGCTAGCACAGACAACCCTTTGGACGCGGAATAAAGATGTATCAGGTAGGATACACATTGTGCTTAGAATACACTATGGGTGCCGCCAGATACTGTCTTTATTCTTCTTCTCTGGTGCTGTGCTGGTTTGCTGCCCTCCAATAAGCTGACAGGGGGCTTCGTCCTCCTCCCACTGTAAGTTTGTGAAAAAATGAGCTTCACTGCCAACTACCCAGAATTAGTGACACTTTTTTTCTTTATAATTTTATATTTTACTTAGATGTCTCCAAAAAAACAGAAAGGGGGAGCAGAAAAAATCAGAGAGAAACACAAGAAGTCTTTGGAACTTGATGCTCAGAAATGTGCTAAAATTTCGGATATGTTCAGTCCTCATGCACAGAGTTCCAGTGATCCCATGGCAGGGCCCAGTAGAGAGGCGACAAACATAGAATAAAAAACAATAGAAGGTGATTTAGTGGAATCTGTTGATGAAATATCAGAATTATCCACTGAAGAACATAGAGAGAATTGGTGCACACTAAATTACCAAGTAAACAAGTTATTATGGATGTTTCAGAGTGCCAAACTGAAGACATAGATACATCATTTAACTATTTTGCTCGTCCAAATAAAAATGAGCTTGCTGTCTTTTTCAAATATCATCCACGGCAGGATATTCCAGATCCGGTGTTAAAAAAGGCTACAAAACGTAAAGATGGAACAAGTCGCAAATGGCTCACCTACTGCAATGAAAAAAATTCTATGTTTTGCTCTGTTTGTCTGGCTTTTTCAAAGTCACAGGAAACAAATTATTTTATTGAAGGAATGACAGATAAGCGTCATGTTCATCAAAGAATCGAAGAGCATGAGAAGAGTGTAATGCACAACTTGTGTGCCGAAGCCTTTTTTGTGAAATCCAGCAGTGCTGGAGTCATGGGTGTCCGCTGAAATTTTTTCAGAGGGGGGCGCTTCGGCAGCAGCGATACACAGTCGCATTTTACCCTTTCTTTGACCACAAGCGGGGGTTAAAAGCGCGCGCCCCCCCATGTTAAAATGTAAAAACACCCCACTGTGCCCCCTGCATCTTTCAATATCTTTGTCACTACTGTGTACCCCCTCTCCACAACTGCACCTCTGGACCCCTTTACATTACACAGCACCCCTTTCCCTTGATTGAAACACTAAACTATATTGACAGTATATTTATTTCAGGTCAAAAAGAGGAACCTTTTGGAATGAGGGACAAATGGATTTGATTCCAGAAGAAGGACAGGCACTCTAAATAAGGGACAACTAGAGGGGAGGGGAGCGCTGCAGTCACCGCTTAAATCGGCCCCAGGGCCAGTTCGGCTCTGCTTCTGGCTCTCCCTGGCAATTCCGGGGGGGGGGGGCAAACGACCCCCCTTGCCCTATGGAGCGGATGCCCATGGCTGGAGTTGATGATCTACTTTTGTATAAGCAAATGTCTGTAAGGCGAGAACAAGTGAGAAACGGGCGGCAAGTACTACAGCGGGTTGTAGATGTAATAAAAGTTATAGGAAAGCAAGGTTTGAGTTATAGGGGAGATAAAGATGAGGCTGCCTATAATTTAGAGGACATAACGAAAGACCATGGAAATTTTTTAGAGCTTATTCTTCTCGTCAGCAAGTATAACATTTGTCTGAAAGATCATGTAAACAAATGTATTGAAAACAGCAAGAAACTTTTCTGGAGGAAAAGGAAGAGGGTCTTTGATAACCCTGCTCTCAAAAACAACTGTGAACAAAGTAATACAAACTATTCGGATGCTTATTCAGGAAAATATCTCAAAAGAAGTAAGGGAAGCCGGGATGTTTTCAATTCAGATTGATACAACGCAAGACATCACTTCAAAAGGTCAATGCTCCATAATTGTTCACTATGTGACTGATTGTATCAATGAAAAGCTTCTTGCAGTTGTTGAATGTGAATCTTCAACAGGGCAAAACCTTTTTAAGTTACTAATGGAAGTCTTAAAATCTTGCAGCAAATATGCAAGGCCAATACAACGGTTTCTCTTCCTGGCTGTCAACTGAATCACCAGGGCAAATTCACATCTGGTGCTATGCACACATTCTGAATTTAGTACTTGCAGAGACAACAAAGGTGGTAGTTGAAAGTGCATCACTGTTCAGTTTGTTGAATGACATTGCTGTCTTTATTCGCGATTCTTATCAGCGCATGAATACCTGGGAACAAGTTAGCCAGGACCCTCACCATCGAAGAATTTCTGTAATTGGGGAAACGCATTGGTGGTCAAAAGATGCTGCTCTAAGAAAAGTGTTTGGGGAATTTTCAAATCCAGATTCTGCTTTGTTTCTTAGTCTACTGTACACTTTGAGCAGAATCGAAGACAGTGCATCATCGAAACCTGAGGTGCGTGTTAGGCCTCGTACACACGTCCGAGGAACTCAACGTGCCAAACACATCGAGTTCCTCGTCGAGTTCTGTGTTGAAGCCACCGAGGATCTCGGCGGGCCAACTTTACTCATTGAACAACGAGGAAATAGAGAACATGTTCTCTATTTGGCCTGACGAGTTCCTCGTCGGCTTCCTCTGTGAAAAGTGTACAGACGACCGAGTTTCTCGGCAGGATCCAGCTCCGATCGAGTTTCTGGCTGAATTCTGCCGAGAAACTCGGTCGTGTGTACGGGGCCTTAGAGCAAAGTCTTATGCAGAATCCTTGCTCAAATATGAAACCATTCTTACAGCTCAAATTTTTCTGAGAATATTTGAATTGACAACACCATTGTCCAAATATCTGCAAACAACTCAGATGGATATCTCAAAACCTATTCAAATGGAACTTATGAAAAACTAAAAACAATTACACGAGATTTTGATTCCGTACAAATGACTGTTGATAAGTTTGTTAAGTGGGCAAATGACAAAATTCAAGAAGAAGAAGAAAGTTACCACCTAGAAGTACAGACCACTTTGCCTAAAAAAAAGAATAAGAAAAAGAAAGCGAATGGCTGATGAGACTGTTGACGATGTAGCAGTTTCTGATGCTGTTTCAGCTTATAAAATATGTGTGCACAATGTAATTTTGGATACGGTCACAGAGAGCATGAATCAACGCTTTCTCTCCTGTGGGACTCTCTATGCCGACTTAGCTTGCTTGGAGCCAAACAGCTTTTCTGATATAAAAAAATCTGGACTTCAGGCACCAGCAATGGAAGAACTCAGCAAACGATTAGTTCGATTTGATGAGGGAGCAAAATTTGCGTTCCCAACTGGCAAATTTTGCAATGCAGTGGGACAGGCTGAAGTCATCACCTCTTGAAGAATTTTGTATTGTAGAAGATGTATCTATGGAAAACCCGGAAAGCAAATGAACAGAAACAGAACTGGTCAACAAATCTTGCACGGCATGTAAGAACTGTGCCATTTGCTGCTATAAGATTCTGCAGCGCTATAATTTTTTAACTGATGCCTATAATGTCATTGGTTTAGCCTACAAATTTTTGCTTACACTATCGTTTACTCAAGTCGCCTGTGAAAGAAGTTTATCCACATTGAAGTTTATTAAAAACCGTCTAAGAAGTTCTGTATCTTAAGAGCATTTGAGCTCTTTGATGCTGATGGCAATCGAAAAGGATATCCTAATGAACCTTGATTCTGATGATGTCATTGACAGAGTTGCAGAAACCAGTGAACTTCTACGAAACTTGCTGAATCCTTAGTGTAGTTATTTTGTTCTGTGAATTTGAATATAAAACAAATATATGCCAAAAAAATGTAATATATTTTGCTATTTGTTATTGTATTGAATCGTTCATTAAAGATGTTTCACCTTATATATTGCATTCATTCTATCATTTATTATCATATATTTACATATTTCCAAATGATTGACAAGATACAGTGACTGAAGCAGGCTAAATAGAACTAAAATACATTGAGAAACCGGTAGCCATGATTTGTAATTTGGTTTTTAACAAAATGGGCTGCTCAGCTTAGAATGCCCGGGCCTATTTTCTGTCCCAGTCCAGGCCTGGCCCTGACCCATCGATGAATGATTGCCACTAGACCTCTGAAGATCAGCTGGGGGTATCTGGCATCAAGCCATCAGGATTAAATCTTTCAAGTTCTGTGAAGTGTAAGGTGGGGCCTCCATGGATAAGGTCTGGAGAATTTGCAGGCCAAGGCAACACCTTGAACTCGTTGGTATGTTCCTCAAACCATTCTTGAAACCTTTTTGCAGTGTGGCAGGGCACCTTATCTTGCTAAAAGATGCCACTGCCGTCAGGGAATACAATTTCCATGAAGGGGTTTACTTGATCAGCAACAATGTTTTGGGAGGTGGTATGTGTCGAGTAACAACCCCATGAATGGCAGAACCCAAGGTTTCCCAGCAGGACGTTGTCCAAAACATAATACTGCCACCTTGCCTTATTTGCAGCCTGGTGCCATCTCCCCTAGGTAAGCAACACACAAACCTGACCATTCACATGATATAAAAAAAAAAAAAAAATTGTGATTCATCAGATCAGACCACCTTCTTCCATTGCTCCATGGTCCAGTTCTGATGCTCACATGCCCGTTATAGGCACTTTTGGCTGTGGACTCTGATCATCATGGGCACTCTGACCAGTCTGTGGCTACACAGCCCCATACACAACAAATGGCGTTGTCCATTTGTTTCTGCTTTCAACGCATCAATTTCAGGGACTACATGTTTACGTGCTGCCTAATATATCCTGCTGACTTTCAGATGCCATTATAACGAAATAATAATCTGTGTTATTCACTTAACCTGCAGTAGTCTAAAAGTTATGGCTGATCAGTGTAGATCAATTCCCTGCTGCAGCATCTCACCTTGTGACTTTCTATTTTGTTTCAGCACTAGGACAGAGGAGACTGGGGAGATGCTTCTTCTTGCCTGCAGCAGACTGATGACATCATCTTGGCCTAGACAATGTCACTGACTGGAGCTCGAGAGTGGCTTTTTGCCCACCTCCCACCTGGCCTATTCTAAAATGACAGCTGGATGGGAGCACTATTATCCTGGGAGGACGACATATTACGTCCTCTCACACACCAGGTGCATACCATAGGGGATGCACAGTCACATGATCTGTCATCTGCTGTGTCCACTGGAAAGACCAATCATTAAACTGGGTCTGCCCTAGTACCATGTGATCGCTGTGACAAATCACATTGTCAATAGTACACAATGGCTTTCATTCATAGCCATACATTGTGTGCTATTGTGATCTCTGTGATTGGTCACAATGATCACATGGTTTAAGGGCCAACCACAGCACATCTGTACCATGTCAGAGCTGTGGCCAATCACCGCTATCACAAGTATACAATGGCACATGAATAAATACCACTCAAAAAAATTACCAATTACAACAGTGATCAGATCATTCGTGTAATAAGCAATTATAGTGAAAAACAAATCCTGATCTGGTCAAAGTACGTAAAAAAAAAAAACGAACTAAAAAATAAATAAATGTCACCAGTTTGTGTCCCTGATCACCACCACACCAGTCATATGATGATGCTCTGATGACAGTGTGTAAAAAAAAAAAAAAAATGTGAAACAAATTTTTGGGGAAAATTAGGAAGTTATCAAAACAAAAAAAAAAACATCTTCAAAAAACTCACCATGCATCTTACTAAATACCTTGGGGCTGTCTATTTTCCAAAAATGGGCCATTTGGGAGGTATTTGTACTGTTCTGCCACCATAGAAATGAAATAGGGAGTCGGTACATTAGGACTGATCAATTTTAAAATATATAGACCAGTGTTTTTCAACTCCAGTCCTCAAGGTGCCCCAACAGGCCATGTTTTCAGGCTTTCCATTATTTTTCGCAGGTGATTTGATCAGTTTCACTGCCTTAGTAATTGCCACAGCTGAAAACATGACCTGTTGGGGCGCCTTGAGAACTGGAGTTGGGAAACACTGATATAGACCAAAGTTTGTAGACTATGGGGTAGAATGGCTTAAATTTGTGCAGGAGTAGCTCCGATACGCTACGCCGCCGTAACTTAGTGAGGCAGGTTCTGTATTCACCAAGAACCTGCGCCCTAAGTTACGACGGAGTAGCGTAAATCTGCCGGCGTAACCGTGCCTAATTCAAATTGTGAAGAGGTGGGCGTGTTTTATGCAAATAAAACATGACCCCACGTAAATGATGTTTTTGACTAACGACGCATGCGCCGTCCGTGAAAGTAACCCAGTGCGAATGCTCCAAATTAACCCGCAAAAAGCCAATGCTTTCGACATGAACGTAAATTACGCACATCCCCATTCACGGACGACTTACGCAAACGACGTAAAATTTTCAAAATTTGACGCGGGAACGACGTCCATACTTAACATAGGATACGACTCATATAGCAGGGGTAACTATACGCCGGAAAAAGCCTAACGTAAACGACGTAAAAAAATGCGCCGGGCAAACGTCTGTTTCTGAATCGGCGTATCTAGCTAATTGGCATATTCGACGAGTAAATATACGGAAGTGCCACCTAGCGGCCAGCCTAAAATTGCAACTAAGATACGACGGCGTAAGAGACTTACGCCGGTCAGATCTTAGTCAAATCTATGCGTAACTGATTCTATGAATCAGGCACATAGATACGACGCCGGACACTCAGAGATACGACGTCGTATCTCCTACCTGAATCTACCCCTATAATATTTACACAGACTAAAGAATATACACTGATATGGCTTATTTCTACCAAAGAAAGAAGATTACGTTTTGGCCTAAATTTATGAAGAAAGATTTAATTGCAATAGTTTATAACAGAAACTAAGATACAATTTTTTTTTTTCTTCAATATTTTCTGTATTTTTATATTATATAGCAAAGCATTGAAAACCCAATGGTGATTAAATACCACCAAAAGAAAGCTCTATCTGTCTCAAAAACAAAATGATGAAATGTCGTTTGGGTACAGTGTTACATGACAGAGTAGTTGTCATTCAAAGTGTGACAGCGCTGAAAATTAGCCTGGGCCGGAAGGGGGTGAAAGTGTCCGGTATTGAAGTGGTTAACAAACTATGAAGCTTTCCTGAAAAAATATACTTTTGCTGTATGTCAACCTCAAATTCATCATGGGCTTCATCAGCATTACCGTATTTATCGGCGTATACCGCACACTTTTTTGCCCTGAAAATCAGGGCAAAATCGTGGGTGCGCAATATACGCCGATACCCGCTTCCCGCACTGTGTTTGAACCACTGTGCCGACATATACCAAGCGCAGTACACTCGGGTATAGTAGGGCAGGCTCGTCCTGTGTGTCCTGTACGTACTTTACGCGAGAGGAGCCGAGCCTGCCCGACTATACCCGAGTGTACTGCGCTCGGTATATGTCGGCGGAGTGGTTCAAACACAGCGCGGGAAGCGGGGATCGAGCGGGGAGGACACCACGATGGCCGCAGGACCGGACGAGTCCGCCGATAGACGCGATGGACGACAGGCAAGACACCGACGAGGGGCATCCAAACTGTAAGTATTTTATTTTTTCAGGAATTTTCCTTCAAGTTCGGGGGTGCGCGCTATACGCCGCGTTATAGCAAGATAAATACGGTATTTTGTCCTCAAGTGGCCGGTTGTATCCGTATAAAATAAATGGATCTACTTTTTATCATATTAATTGATTCTGCATTTGATTATTACGGGTTTTAATAATAACTTAAAGCTATAAGCTGTGAATGGCAGGTGCAGACGGGCACAGAACTTACTCCCACTCCTGTAGCAGATAATGCAAGTCTGAAAATTCTATGAAGAGAGGGAGAGACCCCATGAAGACGCACAACTACGGTGTCCTACAGAGATAAATTTAGTGGCAACTTCAGCCTGGACTCCGACCAGGCTGAGGTTGCCACTCTATTCATCTCTGTGGGGCACCATAGATGTGCGACTTCCAGGGGTCTCTCCCATTCTTCCTTGAACTTTTGCAGGAGCCAGGACGGGCTCCATCCCCTGTCATCACTCTAGCATACCTACATACCCCCTCCTTATCGAGCCTGAGCGGCACACATTCACTTTCCAGGTCTGAAAATGTTATGCCAGTTGAAAAGGAGGGGTCGAACACGCTGTTATCATCCACAAGAAACTTTATTGGCAACTGCTTAGACAACATGGTTCTGCCACGGTGTTCTGTCTGAGCAGTTTCTAATAAAGCTTCTTCTGGATGCCACCCTCCTTTTCAACTGGCTTAGAATTGTATTATTCCCATAATAATTATAAGCAGCATGTCCACAGAACCTCATCCCCCTACATCAGATATCAATATCCCCCCACCCACCCACCATCCGAAGTCAAGAGTCCCCCCACCCTTCCTTACATCACAAGGCACACCCCTTGTGCTGCAGCTGAGAATAAGCTGGGGCAGAAAGTGCAGAGTCTGGAGGAGGGCCAGGGAAAGGCTGGAGTCTGTTGAATGCTGAGACCAGGGGAGGCGGAAATGAGGGGGTGGTGAGGCTGCACAGAGAGGCACAGGATCTTTAGGAGTTCTTTCATCCTCTCTGCTGCCAACTACTGAGATAGAGAGGGCAGAGGAGATCCATCCTCCTCTCTGCTGCCAACTACTGAGATGGAGGGGGCAGCGACGAGAAGGGTGCAAAGGCCACATGAAATGGCCTGAGGGGTCGGATTCGGCCCCCAGTCCTTGTGTTTGACAAATGTGCTGTATAATGAAGTCAATAATATATTCTGGCAGGTTTGTAAAATATTCAAAAGGCCACTTATAACTTACATTTAAAGCCAACAAATAACATGCATAAAGACAAAAGGAAAGCAAATCTTTCCTATGGGCCATGCAGACAAGGAAGTCATTTGGGAAAACCCATTAGGGGGATACGTAATGTAGTATTTCCCAAAATGTACAGAAACAGATTTGTATTGTATCACGTGCTGCTTTAGTAATGCCGCTGACACACCATTTACAAGAAATACAAATCTTGTAATACACTTAGTCCAGTCCAACTTTGTGTTTCTACAGTGGGCTTCAATTTATAAAAGAGATATTTTACAGGCCACTATTTACTGGTGAGACCTAAAGTGCCTGATTTACTAGAGTGTGGTTTCCTTCTCGCATCCAGCCACATAAGGGGGAAGCTCTTTTTTTTTCCCTGGGACAAATAGACTGCATAACACAGGTTCACTTCTCCTTTCCATTAATGTTTCTCATAAATAAGTTGTATTGCTTTGAAGAGTTGGCCTGGAAAACTAGGGCAATTTATGATTATAAAAAAAAAAACCCTGTAAACATGACATGACATTTTTTGGTCCAGTTGATGGACAATTCAGTGGAGTGGCACACAACAGCAGCAAATGCTCAAACTGATGGATGAGATGACAAACCGATACCTGATTGCTATGGTTTTTAGCAACGTAAGTGGAGTCTCTTTCAGCTCCCATATCTAGTCCAACGCTAGACACAAGAAAAAAACACTCTTCTCAACCGACTGTCTACGGGTAGAGGAATAAGGTGTTCTGACAGGTTCCTGCCATTTGTTCTACTGGTCCGCCCGCCTCCTCTTTAAGGTGCTCCCAGCCATGGTTGCATGCTTACCTCCTCACGTGCAGAGAAGTATGATAAATATGGTAACTAATGCAGCCTCTTCCTCTACCTTAAAGCGGAGGTTCACCCAAAAAACAAGTATATAACATTACATTCAGTATACCTCAAAAATGTACAGTATGCCGTTTTTTTTTGGGGGGGTGTACATACGGTATTATCGGTATTTTCCTCCTGGCTTCCGGGTACTCGCTCCCGCGGGAGTGGGCGTTCCTGTGCAGTGCCGCAATGTCATCTGGGACTTCCCCCATATGATTAACGTGCCTGAGAAAAACTCCCCCCGGCGGATAAGGCGTGTCACGACTTTCTGAAAGTAGCCGAACCGCAAATCGGCTCTATACGGCGCCTGCGCACCGACTAGGAGCCGTGTAGAGCTGACTGTGCAGGCACCATATAGCCGTACATATACTGTGGTAGGGCGGCCGTCCTGCGCCGGATCACGTACCTAGTATGTGATCCGACACTTCCAGGTCTGGAGCGTGCATGGGCAGCACCGGTGACCCGTCTAATCACAGCGGGAGCTGATATGCGGATACCACGGCTTGATGTCTGCCGCACCCACGATCATTAGGCAAAGAGCCAGAACGGTGATCTGACTATGTAAACAAGGCAGTTTGATGTTCTGTCAGTAGGGAAGGCATTGATCTATGTTCCTGCAAAGCAGGAACATGGATCAATGCCTTTCCCTAGTATAAGCACCCACACAGCGAGGAAACACCAGCTAGGTACACAGTTAACCATTTGATCGCTCCTAATGTTTAACCCCTTCCCAGGATCATTAGTACAGTGACAGTGGATATTTTTTATCACTGTATTAGTGTCACTGGTCCCCAGAAAGTGTCAGTTGGTGTTCCAACTGTCTGCCGCAGTATCGCAGTCCCACTATAAGTCACTGATTTCCACCATTACTAGTACAAAAAAAATAAAAAATATCCCATAGTTTGTAGACGCAATAACTTTTGCACAAACCATTCAATATACACTCATTGGGATTTTATTTACCAAAAATATGTAACAGAATACATATTGGCCAAAATAAATCGATTTTTTTTATAGGATATGTTTCATAGCAGAAAGTAAAAAATATTGTTTGTTTTTTTCCAAAATTGTCGGTCTTTTTTGTTTATAGCGCAAAAAATAAAAACCGCAGAGGTGATCAGATACCACCAAAAGAAAGCTCTATTTGTGGGGGGAAAAAAGTGCATACATTTTGTTTGGGTACAGCGTTGCACGACAATTGTCAGTTATAGTAAGGCAATGCCGTATCACAAAAAATGGCCTGGTCATGAAGGGTAAATTTGCCAGAGGGCAAGTAGTTAATGAGCATTTTTCCCTTGCACTTTGGAGGACCCCGAGTGTTTTTTTTTTATCCCAGAATTGGGCCTTTTCACATAGGCAGCCAAGGGAGGCTGTTCACATGCTACGGCTTGTTAGTTTGGCTGCCTGGTGTTTTTACTTTGAAATCAAACCACAGATAAATCCCTGACATTTAATTGGTTGCTGTGGTTAGCACCACTTAATTTTTTATATCGTATATAAAAGGTAAAGATTCAGCAGATGATTGCATTGCCAGACTGTGAAGTAAATACAGACACCATCAAACCCACATCAATGTTTTGGGGGCTTTTTATTTAAAATTCAAGTCTCATTTCCTCTGCTGGAACGCTCAGAGAAGGCACGCCACAGAGGTTCATTAACTCAAGCCTCGTACACACGCTCGCTTTACTCGGCAAGAACCAGCAAGAAAACTGCTGGCAGAGCTTTCTTGCCGAGTAAACCGTGCGTGTGTACGAGGCTTTCATTTTTCTCGTCAAGAAAACCTGCTCTCTTATTTTCTCGTTGTGATTTTTGTCAGTGTTTTCCTGCCGAGAAACCCGAGAGTGTGTATACTTACCTGTCGCCGTGGAAACCCGCGCATGCTCGAAATGACTTTGACGCATGTGGAGTAGCTTCCTAGGCATAGGTAGGGTGCAGCAAGATGTCGGCAACGGCATCAAATGTGACGAGCGCATGCTCATTGTAGTCGATGACGTCACCGCGTTTTTGCCATTCAAAAGAACCGCGGTTCATTTGAATGGAGTGCCTGTACACTCGGGCGGCAAGAGATTCTTGCCAAGAATCTCGTCAGGAAAAACAACGTTTTTTTCCTGACGAGATTCTGGCCCGTGTGTACAGGGCTTCAGAGTTGTTTTCTACGTCATTCACCATGTCTACATGTGTACACTGTTATACTGACTGAACCTACAATAAGACACAAAGGGGCCGGAGGACCTTGGTTATGAGGAACATATACAACAAGGAGTCGCCCATGGGACTTTAAATGAGGTGGTCACAGTTTGCCACTGAGTAACAAAAGTAATTGCAGTAGAAATGTTTATTGAAAATCAATGTACATACACGGATAATGTAGCATATTCGCTTAGCCAATGAATGGCACATGATAAAAAGAATAAATAAAGTTGATACAAAACATCATGACATGGAGTATATACATATACAAGCATCGAAGAAACCGGACGCGCGCTTCGCAAGATCATAGCTCGCTCATCAGGGGTGGATGCAGATGAGATGAATCTAAATAGACAAAAAGATGTGTCACAGTGGTAAATGTGGGAACAAAAACAAAAAAAAGGGCCAGAAAAAAAATGGTTATGGGGAACAGTTAAAAAGATTAGACGTATTCATCCTGGAGAAGAGGCGCTTAAGAAGCGATATGATCACAATTTACAAAACTTTAAATGGTGACTGCATCATTGGGAGAAAACTAATTTTACCTGAGGTCTCTAAAGAAGACACGCGGCCATAAATTGCATAAGAGGTTCTTTACAGTTAGAGCATTAAGGATGTGGAACTCCCTTCCACAGTTATTGGTATTAGCGGAGGGTGTAAATAAATTAAAAAAAATGTATAGTTTGAACTGGATGGACCCATGTATTTATTGGACCAACTATTGTATGTGATTATGTAACACACATTTTTTTTTGTGTTCAATCTAAAGCCTTGTACACACGATCCAATTGTTGGCCAACTGATCGTAATATTATTGTCTTCAGGGCGTGTGCCTGGATCAAGTCTTGCACACTAACGGTACACAATTTTCGTCCAACAAACACAAACGTAGTGACGTACTATGAGGAATTTCAGCTCTTGAATTCCCCACCTTTGGGCCCCTTCTTAATTTGGATTTTGTGAGCATTGATTCTGAGCATGCGTGTTTGTACTTTCAACTTTTGTTTGATGGACTTATGTACTGACCATCATAAAATCTGACAACCATCCGTTGTCCGCTGAAAATTCACTAGCATGTCATTCAACATTTGTTGGCCGAAAGTTGGACAACAATTGTCAAAATGAGCGTACTAACGGTCAGATTTTAGGACAGTCTGTCAACAGACAATCCCCTGCCAACAATTGGATCGTGTGTACGAGGATTACGTTTTTTTACAAAATGTATATACATAGACTTGTAAAGCAGAAGTTATATACACATATACAGTGTCTCACAAAAGTGAGTATACCCCTCACATTTTTGTAAATACTTTATTATACCTTTTGTTGTGGCAACACTGAAGAAATGACACTTTGCTACAATGTAAAGTAGTAAGTGTATAACTTGTATAACAGTGTCAATTTGCTGTTCCCTCAAAATAACTCAACACACAGCCATTAATGTCTAAACCACTGGCAACAAAAGTGAAAACTTCCAAATTTGGCATAAAGTGTCAATATTTTGTGTGGCCACCATTATTTTCCAGCACTGCCTTAATCCTCTTGGGATGGAGTTATCCAGAGCTTCACAGGTTGCCACTGGAGTTCTCTTCCACTCCTTCATGATGACATCACAGGACTGGTAGATGTTAGGCCTCGTACACACGACCGAACATGTCTGCTGAAACTGGTCCGCGGACCAGTTTCCGCGGACATGTTCGGTCGTCTGTACGGCCGACCGGACAATTTTCCGGCGGATCGGACAGGTTTCCAGCGGACAAATGTTTCTTAGCATACTAAGAAACATGTCCGCTGGAAGCCTGTCCGTCGGACATGTTCGGCCGAAAGCCCTCGCATGCGTCGAAGTGATTCGACGCATGCGTGGAAGCATTGACCTTCCAGGGTTGCGCACGTCGCCGCGTCATCGTTGCGGCCACGTCACCGCGTTCGCTGTCCGCAGGAAATTTGGTCTGATGGTGTGTACAGCCATCAGATCAAAATCCGCCAGCGGACATGTCCGATGAAAACGGTCCGCGGACCGTTTTCATCGGACATGTCCCGTCGTGTGTACGAGGCCTTAGAGACTTTGCGCTCCTCCACCTTCTGTTTGAGTAAATAAAAAGAAAATAATAAAAACAAATGTGTAATTTATAAATAACACACTTTTCAGAGAAAGTCACGTTCAGTAATGTCAGGACATTTACAGATCTTATGCAAAATAGCAAATCAGATGGCTCATTGTCAATCTGCCATCAGACCAAGAAAACCTATGAAGCCTTCGTACACACGACCAGTTTTCCCGGCAGGAAAACTGCCAGGAGAGCTTTTGGCCAGGAATCCCGGCCAAAACAGGAAAACTGCCGAAAAAAAATAGAGAACCTGCTCTCTATTTTCCCGTCGGGATTCCCGGCAGAGTGTTTCCTGCCGAGAAAAACGGTCGTCTGTATGCTTACCTGAAGAGGAAACAAACTGCGCATTCTCAGTGACAATTTGACGCATGCGCGGTAGCATAGAGCAGAATTTAGCCGGCTCGTCGTAGTCTTTGACGTCACCACGTTCCTTATATTAAAGGCACAGATCAATCCGCGCTACTCCCAAAAAGTACAATTGAATAGTGTTGAATATAAATAGTGATAAAAAATAAAAAGTGAAGTGCTGCACTCAAAAATATAGGAACCTAATATTGGGCTCCAGAAGACATATAAAAGCAAAAAATACAAGTGCGCTACTATCAAAGCATCAAAGCCATAATTGACCAATGAGCATAGTGAATGGAATGCATCAAAAAAGGATTGGTGAAAATAAATAAAAATATGAATACAAATAAAAAAGTCTCTGTGTGACAGATAACCACAAGTGTTGTAAAAACAGTAGTCCTATCGCAAAGCAGCTGATTTTCAAAAATCTTATACTCTTCATAAACACTTGTTCCTATGGCGATATCAGCAGGCAGGTAATTTAAATCCAAAAAGATATAGGATGGCCGCTTACCAGAACGTTGTACCCTCAAGGGGTTATTGGGCACTCAGAGGGCTGTAATTCTGTGGATCCCAGGAAGTACTCCAATGCTGTGTCTCAGCTCCCTTCTTGGACCTTCAGGATGGGAAGATATGCCGTTCTGTGTGCTCAAACGAATTCTTTATGCTCAAACAATGAGTGGGATTAGAAGGAGAGGATAAAGGACTTCATGGTGCAGTAGGTTTAATAAAGGATTTTATTTTCTTCAGTATGACACTGACAGATGGTAAAACATATTCACCCTGCACACACGGATCCTCATGAATAAAAAGATAGGATGTCAGCGTGTGTAACAGCTGACGGCTGCGATGCAATCCGAACAGCTGATGAGCGTAGTGACGTCAAATGCTAGGCTCCCGACGCGGCGTTTCGTCCAAACGGGCTTCAGCGGGGAAAGGAGGCGTAGTCTCCACGTAGTCACCACGTTCCTGCCATTGAAAAGAACAGCGGGTCATTTGTGTGGCCGTGTGTATACAAGGCTTTTCATGGCAAGCTTGGCAGGAATCCCATCGGGATTTAGTCTTTCTCAGCCCTTGTGCATCAGTTTTCCACTTGTGCAGGTGTCCTTGCAGCAACTGACACCCTTTAGCACAGCAAATATCATTAGATAGCAACACTTTAACAATTTTTATAGCGTAAGGCCATAAAAGACAAATCCATGAAAAGTGAAGTAAAAGTTCTCCTTTTCTGCAGAATAATTACTTCCGCTGTCAACCGCGTAATTAATCTCTTATCACTGTGATATCTGCCATTGTATACAGATTTCTATTGCATAACAACTGATATGCTTACACCATGAGGAAGTAGAAAGCGGAAATGTATTACTTCTCAATACATATAAAGTATAGGTACAAGGTGTGTCTGACTAAAAAGTTTGGTGAATGGTCCGATATCCAGGGGCGGACTGACAGCTCATGGGGCCCCCGGGCAAAAGGAGATCATGGGGCCCCCTGTGTCTCTGCCCATGTGTCCCTGCCCACGTTCAAGCTGCATCCACACAAATCCTACCTACATATTGCACTGCCCATATTGCATGCATTCAAAGAATTTCTGGATGCTATGTTCCAAATAAATGTTTATTATAGGAATTAAAGAAAAATAAAATGTACATTAAAGTGCAACAATGGTACATTTTCGAAATTAAGGTTTTCATAAATTAGCACAATATTCCCGCATAGCTTTCCAATCGGCTCTTCATTGGTTAGATTGATAGCAGCGCAGCCATTGGCTCTCACTGCTGTCAATCAAATTAATGTTGTTGCACGCCAGGGGGTGGGGCTGAGTCATACACTTATCGGGTATGGCCGCCAAGTGTATCACACAGGAGTGCGCCTGCAAGGTAACCCACTCGGGAGAGAGCTTCCCAGAGGGGGTTAGCTCTTGCGGGGAGGAACCGTGAGAGCCTTCGTGGGACCCCAGAAGATGACGATCGGGGCCACTTTGTGCAAAACAAACTGCACAGTGGAGGTAAGTATAACATGTTTGTTATTAAAAAAAAACTGAACCCATACAACCTCTTTAACTATGAATTATGGCCCTAGAATTGCTCTCACTCTGATGTTCTGGTGGATACTATACATGTATCCATTATTGTTTACATACATATGCTCATCCTACATAACCCTTTTTATATAGAGTGTGTGAAGGGATTATGGGTGTGTTTTACATTTTTTTTTTAAATAATTGTATTTACTTTAAATCATTTTCACTGACTACCAATGTAAAGAACATTCTTCCCACTGATTACCAATGTAAGGAACATTCTTCCCACTGATCACCAATGTAAGGGACATTCTTCTCACTGATCACCAATGTAAGGAGCATTCTTCCCACTGATCACCAATGTAAGGGACATTCTTCTCACTGATCACCAATGTAAGGAACATTCTTCCCACTGACCACCAATGTATGGAACATTCTTCCCACTGATCACCAATGTAAAGAACATTCTTCCCACTGATCACCAATGTAAGGAACATTCTTCCCACTCATCACCAATGTAAGGAACATTCTTCCCACTGATCACCAATGTATGGAACATTCTTCCCACTGATCACCAATGTAAGGGACATTCTTCTCACCGATCACCAATGTAAGGAACATTCTTCTCACTGATCACCAATGTAAGGGACATTCTTCTCACCGATCACCAATGTAAGGAACATTCTTCTCACTGATCACCAATGTAAGGGACATTCTTCTCACTGATCACCAATGTAAGGGACATTCTTCCCACTGATCACCAATGTAAGGAACATTCTTCTCACTGATCACCAATGTAAGGAACATTCTTCCCACTGATCACCAATGTAAGGAACATTCTTCTCACTGATCACCAATGTAAGGAACATTCTTCTCACTGATCACCAATGTAAGGGACATTCTTCCCACTGATCACCAATGTAAGGAACATTCTTCCCACTCATCACCAATGTAAGGAGCATTCTTCCCACTCATCACCAATGTAAGGGACATTCTTCCCACTGATCACCAATGTAAAGAACATTCTTCCCACTGATCACCAATGTAAGGAACATTCTTCCCACTCATCACCAATGTAAGGGACATTCTTCCCACTGATCACCAATGTAAGGGACATTCTTCTCACTGATCACCAATGTAAGGGACATTCTTCCCACTGACCACCAATGTAAGGGACATTCTTCCCACTCATCACCAATGTAAGGAGCATTCTTCCCACTCATCACCAATGTAAGGGACATTCTTCCCACTGACCACCAATGTATGGAACATTCTTCCCACTCATCACCAATGTAAGGAGCATTCTTCCCACTCATCACCAATGTAAGGGACATTCTTCCCACTGATCACCAATGTAAAGAACATTCTTCCCACTGATCACCAATGTAAGGGACATTCTTCTCACTGATCACCAATGTAAGGAGCATTCTTCCCACTGATCACCAATGTAAGGGACATTCTTCTCACTGATCACCAATGTAAGGAACATTCTTCCCACTGACCACCAATGTATGGAACATTCTTCCCACTGATCACCAATGTAAAGAACATTCTTCCCACTGATCACCAATGTAAGGAACATTCTTCCCACTCATCACCAATGTAAGGAACATTCTTCCCACTGATCACCAATGTAAGGAACATTCTTCCCACTGATCACCAATGTAAGGAACATTCTTCTCACTGATCACCAATGTAAGGAGCATTCTTCTCACTGATCACCAATGTAAGGAACATTCTTCTCACTGATCACCAATGTAAGGAACATTCTTCTCACTGATCACCAATGTAAGGGACATTCTTCCCACTGATCACCAATGTAAGGAACATTCTTCCCACTCATCACCAATGTAAGGAACATTCTTCTCACTGATCACCAATGTAAGGAATATATATAGGGAATAACACTCACTTAGGCTGGATTCACACCTACAGTATGCATTTTTAGTGCTTTTTGCATTTTGCAGATTTGCACTACAGAACGTGTTCCATAGGAAACCATGTTAAATGGACTGTTGTGCAAATCTACAAAATGCAAAAAGCACAAAAAATGCCATAGATGTGAATCAGGCCTTAGTCCAGGTTCACACTGACAGCGGGAATGAAATTGTGTGAGACAGTTCAGCTAAACTCGCACAATTTCATACCCGCATGTCAGTGTGAATTTGGCGGGTGATTTCAGAGACATCTGTGCGGATTCCATACACAGATGTCTATGGAAATTGCACCAAGAAGTCGCCAAAGGTTATACAGAAACTACTTTTGGGAATCGGTGCTGCGCCAGAAATGGGGCATCGCACCGATTCGGGTAGTGCTATTACCATGCGATTTGACATGTCAAATCGCATGGTATATTGCTTCAATGTAAATCAGGTCTAAGTGCTATTCCCTATATATAACACTGATATACACTGAGTGGCATTCAGTGTACCAGATATCAGTGTGCAGGGGCGGACTGACCATTCGGTCAGTTGGGCACTGCCTGAGGGCCCCGTGGTGGGAGGGCCCGGGCCGGCTCAGTCCGAAACCTGGAGGTGCCCGGAGCAGTGGCAGCTTATCATACACAATAAAAAAAAAAAAACGAGTCTGTACCCCCGAGAAAGCAGTGTCTTGAACCATTAAATCCTGCTAGCTAGGATGATGTGGCTGTTGTATGAGAGGCTCGGGAGGGATGAGCTGGCCAGGATGGATGGCTCATCATGTGCACTAGTGAATAGCACCTGACCTGCTACCTGGTAAATAAGCACAGACACAGCACAGGGGAAGAAGGTAAAGTAACAAGAATCAGCATGGCTCTTATAACACAGATGAGACACAGACAGTGCTTTCATTATGACACTGACCTGCTTCTGCACAGGCAGGTCTGTGTGGATGCCATATGCCTGTGCAATTCACTCTGCCTCCGAATCCAGCAGCTCCTTCACAGACAGTCCTCCGCGGCAGTGACTTACGGCCCCGCCCCCTCAGCTGAATTCCACAGGGGGGAGAGGTGGCCGGAGCGCCTGTCACTGTAAATCCCCGCACGGCTCCATCCATCTCCAGCTCACACCTCACAAGCCTCTCATACAACAGCACAGCCACATCAACCTAGCTAGAGGGATCCAAGGCACTGCTTTCTCTGGTTTTTTTTCACTGTGTAGATTCTGACGCTGCTGCAGGCACCTCCATGGGCGGACTGAGCCAGCCCGGGCCCCCCCCACCACGGGCCCTCGGGCAGTGCCCGACGGACCGAATGGTCAGTCCGCCCCTGCCGATATCTCAACGGCAACATGGACCAGGTGCGCACACATGCACATGGCTATCCAGGGATGTTGAGAAGCGCCACCATCATGGCAAACTCCCTGTGGGTAATTGAACATAGTCAGTGTGAGAGATAGGGTCACTAGAGCAATGAGTGAACATCAAGTTCTGCTACAAATTGTGGAAAACTGCTATGGAGACGCATGAAATGTTGGTACAAGTGTACGGGTGGAAACCGCGAGCAGAAAATGTTCAAACACTTTCACAACGGGGAGGAAGCAACGGAGGGTGAGAACCCCAGACATGATCAAGTGAGTGTGACAAATTCCAGCACGAGATTGGCAACTGACTCTACGATTGATGGCGGAGGAATTGGGCATTAGCAAGGACACGGTATGCACCATTGTCTGTGAAGATTTGGGAAAGTAGAAAATCTGTTGCTGATTTGTTCCGCAGAAGCTGACAGGCAAACAGAAAGCAAAATAGATGGAAACCTCTCCAGTCTTCATTACCATGTGTGACCAGGATCCATCGCTTCTGCAAACCGTCACAGGGGATGAGACCTGGTGCTACCAGTTCAATCCAGAATCCAAGTGGCAATCAGGGGCAGGCACTGCCCGAGGGCCCCATTCCACTAGGGGGGCCCCATCAGGGTTGCCAGCCTCAGTAAAACCAGGGACAGTATGTCAAAATCTGTGTTTTTTTGTTTTGTTTTTTTACATCTGTCCCTGAAATGTCCCTACCGACATCCTTTTGGTCTAAAAATCCCAAGATTATAGCTGCCCGGTACATTCTCAGTGTGTGTGTATGTGTGTATGCATACTGTATGTGTGTGTCTGTATACTGTGTGGCCCCATAATCTATTGCCCGGGGGCCCCATAATCTCCTATTGCCCGGGGGCCCCATGAGTTGTCAGTCCGCCCCTGGTGGCAATTGATGGAATGGCGTTCACTGGCATACCTGCGACCCAAAAAAAGTCAATGTCATGAAAGACACATGTTTTACAGACGTGGTGGCAATCCACGAATGTGTGACAGTGATTCTGTGATCGATTCCTAAAGAGGCCTTTGCTGACAGTTTCCAGAAGCTTTATGAACATTGCCAAAAATGTGTTGTGAAGGATGGCAATTATTTTGAAGGCCAATATACAGTATCTCACATTTTTGTACATATTACATTTTTATCTTTTCATGTTACAACACTGAAGAAATGACACTTTGCTACAATGTAAAGTAGTGAGTGTACAGCTTGTATAATGCCGCGTACACACGATCGGACATTCCGACATCAAAACTGTGGATTTTTTTTCCGTCGGATGTTGGCTCAAACTTGTCTTGCATACACACGGTCACACAAATGTTGTCAGAAATTCCAAACGCCAAAAATGAAGTTCAATGATACCGAGCATGCGTTGAATTGATTCCGAGCATGCGTAGAATTTTTGTGCGTTGAATTGTGTACACGCGTTTGGAATTTCCGACAAGAGAAAAAAATTGAGAACCAGCTCTCAAACATTTGTTGTCGGAAATTCCAACAGCAAATGTCCGATGGAGCCTACACACGGTCTGATTTTCTGACAACAAGCTCACATCTAACATTTGTTGTCGGAAATTCCCACCGTGTGTACGCGGCATAACAGTGTAAATTTGCTGTCCCCTCAAGATAACTCAACAAATAGCCCTTAATGTCTAAACTGCTGGCAACAAAAGTGAGTACAAGGGTTTCTCCACCAAGTCATTCTTTGGCTATGGATCAAATACTTATTTTACTCACTGAACTGCAACTAAATTTATAACGCTCGACCAAAGCGCGGTATCGTCCAACAGGTACGACGGCACTATAAAGGGGATGTTCCATTCAAATGGCGCCACCCTTTGGGCTGCTTTTGTTGATCCTCTTGTTAGCAAAAGTTTGGTGAGAGACGATTCGCGCTTTTCAGCCTTGTGCTTTTCAGTCCGTTACAGCGTGACAAATGTGCTATCTCCATTACGAACGCTAGTTTTACCAGAACGAGTGCTCCCGTCTCATACTTGATTCTGAGCATGCACATTTTTTCCCCTCGGAAAAGCATACACACAAGCGGCTTTAATGACGAGAAAAAGACTGACTGGAAACGTGACGGGAAAAAATAGAGCAGGTTCAAATTTTTTCACCGGCAGTTTTTTCGTCGGGAAAACTGCTATGGAGCATACACACAGCATTTTTCCCGGGAAAACCGGTCATGTGTACGAGGCATTACTGCTGCTAAATGTATCACTTCCCGGTGTAGCCGAAGGTTTGGCTTGGTGGATCGACAAACCCCCCATTTAGTTTGCCAATTTCCTGATAGCAGCTCATGCAGGATTAATGCCTTAGTACCAATATGGTCCATTAGGGTAACAATGATCAGTGCAGCTCTCGACTATCATAGTCTAGAGAATGAGCTACACATAAAAAAACAATGGGCTAGATTCACAAAGACTTACGACAGCGTATCAGTAGATACGCCGTCGTAAGTCCGAATGCGGCGCCGTCGTATCTATAAGCGTATTCTCAATCTGAGATACGCTTATCTGTTGCTAAGATACGACCGGCGTAAGTCTCCTACGCCGTCGTATCTTAGCTGCATATTTACGCTGGCCGCTAGGGTTGTGTACATCGATTTACTCCGAGAATATGTAAATGAGCAAGATACGCCTATTCACGAACATACGTACGCCCATCGCAGTAAGCTACGCCGTTTACGTAAGGCATTTTTCAGGCGTAAAGATAAACCACCAAAAAGATGGCGTAGCCAATGTTAAGTATGGACGTCAGGACAGCCGTCCAATTTCACGTCGTTTACGTCGTTTGCGTAAGCCGATTCAGAATGGGGCTGGGCGTAGCCATTCTTAGAAAAAGGTTCTTGTACTACTTTGGGGGCGACTCGGGGCGACCTGCATTGACTTCTATACAGAAGTAATTTTGCAAGTCGCCTTAGATGTCGTCTTCATGTCGCCTGGCCGAGTCGCCCCCGAAGTCGTGCCGCCCCAGTGTGAACCGGCTCTTAATCTTTGTTTACTCCAGATCATTCTGTTTCATTGGTAAGGTATATGGATTGCGCTAAATCCTGAGAATTGTAATAATCTTATACCACTCAAAATGCAAATAAATACAAATATATATAAAATGTGCGCAATACTATATTCCAGTGATTGTACCTCTCCGTGCCAACAGAATATATCAACTTAAGCTTTATATGCAATAAACCATTGTGTAACCAACGCTTGCCAATTTTCAAAGTGCATGTGCAAAAATACATAAGTTAAATGAGTATAATTCAAAGTGCATGTGCAAATGTGCATATTTTTGAAAATAACGCCATCATCTACCATAAATGTAAATATCATTTTGTAAGGACTCAACCTTTAAAATGTTTCTCAAAAAAAAAGCATACACAATTATCTTTTCATTCCACAGGCGCATGGAATCAGAGGTGAGCTCTGATGTCATGGCGTGCGCTACAAATACACCTATGCTGATACCAATCAACCACACACACATCCTTTTCAGTGATATACTACTATACAGCACATATTCATTTCCTGTGCAACTGCTAGCAAGGCAATTTGTAATCGAAGAGGAATTTGACTCATCACAGGAAGCCGAATACAGTACTGATCAGATTGGCATAGTATGTTTTCCATCCATCTTTATAAATTTGCCTGCTGAAAGCTGTTATTAACATTAACAGAATACTCCGGTGTTACCAGAACATCAAGATATCTTTTTAAAGTAAGAAATATAATAAGAAGTTTTTTGGAATTCTCAAAGCCAAAAATTTTTTGGAAGTTACTAATAATGGTAGAGACACATTATATGACCAAAGGTATGTGGGCTCCTCCAAACCTCCAACAACCTCTAAATTACCGAGTTCAGGTGTTTCCAGTGAAAGGTGCTTTTTAAATTGCAGCTTACAAAGACGTTTTATGCCGCGTGCACACGATCGGTCAAACCGATGATAACGGTCTGATGGATCGTTTTCATCGGACCAAACCGATCATGTGTGGGCCCCATCGGTTATTTATCCATAGGTTAAAAAAAAAGCAATCTTGTTTTAAATTTAACCGATGGATACCTAACCGATAGAAAAAAAAACTATCGTTTGTAGGCACGTCCATCGGTTAAAAATCCACGCATGCTCAGAATTAGGTTGACGCATGCTTGGAAGCATTGAACTTCGTTTTTTTCAGCACGTCGTTGTGTTTTACGTCACTGCGTTCTGACACTATCCGGTTTTTGGAATGATGGTGTGTACTCACATCAGGCTATCAGTCTGCTTCAGCGGTGAACCGATGAAAACGGTCCGTCGGACCATTCTCATCGGATGGATCGACCGTGTGTATGCGGCCTTACAGACCACTTGGCCCTACAGGTAAGCCTAGATTAAGGCTTACCTGTGGGTGCAAGAAATATCTCCTTAACCTACATGGTTAAGGAGATATTTGCAGAAAACACTGCACCGATGTCTATGGCGCATGCACACCGTAGACACCGGCACAGGTGCAATGAGCGTGCCGTTAGTAAATGGGATCGAGCCGTCCCTGACGGCTCCCGCACGCATGCATGGGAGTGACGTAATCGCTGCTCTGGCCAGTGTCTCGTGTCCTGATTGGATAAATTGATAGCAGCGCAGCCATTGGCTCCCGCTGCTGTCAATCAAATCCAATGACGCAGACACCAGGGGGCGGGGCCGAGTCCGGCTTTCTGTGTCTATGTACGCAAAAGCTGTACTCGGGAGCGCGCCCGCACGGGTACCCCCAAGGAGAGCGCTTCTCTTGGGTGGTTAGCCGATGTGGGGAGGAGCCAGGAGCGCCGTTGTGGGACCCCAGAAGAGGAGGATCGGGGCCACTCTGTGCAAAACGAACTGCACAGTGGAGGTAGGTATGATATGTTTGTTTTTTTTGTTTTTTAATACATGAGGGTTTAGTAACCCTTTAAACCTGAACTCTGGAAGTCATATGTATTCTTTCTTGAACCTTGGTGTGCTCTGTGTATTTCTTTCAGATCTGTGCAGTAATCGAGTGTGAGACTTTGCCTCTGTTCAGGAGCTTCCTGTATTAAAGACCGCTCACTGTTGCTCTCTCTCCTGGTTCAGGGTGACTGGTCTTGTATCCACCCCCTCCTGTAGCTTTCTGCAGGCACCTGTACTGGATGGAGCCAAGGCTGCTGTTAGAAGCCACCCCAACCTGACATGGGGCCCCATACAACCAATGCTTCAGCTATGAATGAACTCAGTGAGTGATCATTACCAATCAACCATTGTGTTCATTCAGGAAGGAAAGGGCCTGATGAATATGACATATTCACCTAACCCTTCCCCCACTCTCAATCTTAAAGGATTGTGTGCTTGCAGCTTTCAGCGGGAAGAAGAGGAGGGAAGCCAGCGGCGCTGAGACACACAGGGGACCCTGGGCAGCAAAGAGAAATATATGGTGCACAGGGAAGGTGATCGATGTGGCTTGGGGGGGGGGCTTAATTACTGGAACTGACCCTTTGTATGGCTCTCATTTCGGATTGCCACCTCATCCCTTTAAAACCAAACACAAATTCATTACACAGGTTCTGTGGCTGATTGAGGTGGTAATTAAATTCACTTAGTGCCTTACCTGCATTAAATTAGCCCCAGAACATGTGTAATTAATATGTGTTTGGTTTAAAAGGGATGAGGTGGCAACCCTACTTCTCCCTGCAGCAGCTGAAAGCCAATGGGAGGGTGAGAAGAAAAAGCCAGCTTAAGAGAGCCATACAGGGGATTGGTTCCAATAATTGCCCGCTATGCCGCGCCGATCACCTTCCCTGTCCACATCAAATTCACCCTGCTGCTTGGGCCCACCTGCTGGCTTAGGCCCCGTACAAGAGGACTGGTTGTACCCCCTTATCTACGGCCCTGGATAGAGCCCTCTCGTCTAAGGTGACCAGATTTTTTAAATGAAATCCGGGGACATATATTTTATTTACTAGTAATGGCGGCAATCAGCGACTCTCTGCCCATCGACCCCGCCACATCACAGCCTGTCAAGTCTCACTCTCTAGGCCCCGGCTACTACTGGGTGGGGAGCGGAGGAAGATCACTCCGCCAGGGAAGGCAAGGAGATAAGCAGGCTGGCCGGGACTTGAGCCAAGGCAGAAGAACATGTGAACGGAGCTGCACTGACTGTCTTTGAAATTGCCCCAGCCCCTGTTCAAATCAAATCCGGGGACAAAACCGGGGACAGACTTGGTCCGGGGACAGTGTCCTCAATCCGGGGACTGTCCCCTGAAACCGGGGATGTCTAGTCACCCTACTCTAGTCCCGTCCCCCCCACACACACCTCTGTTCTCTGCGTGGACAATGTACAGCACACTGATGATATAACTGCTAGTTTTACAAGGTAATATCTAGGTTTGCAAAGGCATTTGAAGCACAGAAAGTAAATGTAGTTCCTTTCTGGCTGTTGAAGAATAGATTTAAATGAAGGTTTTGTGCCCAAGGGATCAGCTTTGAATTTTTTTTTTTTTTTTATGAATTTTAGCAAAACAAAGTCATCTAGATCTTCAGAAATTAGGTGTTTTTTTTAGTGCTCATACACAAAGTGGCTCCAAACATCTAAGCAGTGCCAATCAACACATGGTGCAATTTCAAACTTTGCTTTGGTTATTATAGTAAATATATATATATATTTTTTTTTTCATTTTTTTTCATTTTTTGTCATTTTTTCCCAGGATTTCCCCGCCCTGTGATGTAATTTACATATTTCCTCCTCTTGTACTTGTAGTGGTATAGAAGAGGAAGCAGGCAGCAGTCAGTCCCCAGCAGTGAACATGAACCGTCTGTGGCTTCCACTTGTAGCATTTCAGTCTCTTGTATTCGCTGTCACTGAAGGATGCCGGGATAACCAATACAAATCCTTTGCCATCGGGGAGGACATTTGCTGTAACTACTGTGGTGCAGGTGAGACACCCATCATTATCTCAGCCTTCTGATTGTCATTTTATCTCCAATTTTCTTATAAGTTAGAGTCCATTCATGCACTGACATGCGTTCATCAATGCATGCCAGCATATATACATTGTAAAAGCAATGTATTTAAATCAAAGCAGTTCACACTGAAAAAAAAAAAGTAAAAATGTATTGTGCCACCGCAACCGCTTAAACGCAAGTTAAATATTTTTGTTTTTTTATGTTTTTTATAACAAAACTTACTGAAATAAAAAAAAAAGTATTGCAGCACAACACACGTTAAAACGCACAGCAAAAAAAAAAGTTTAAAAAAGTATTGTGCCACACAATACATGCAAGTGCACCACAAAGCGCTTAAATGCAAGTTAAATATTTTCGTTTTTTTATGTTTTTTATAACAAAACTTACTGAAATAAAAAAAAAAGTATTGCAGCACAAACGCACAGCAAAAAAAGAAAATAAAAAAAAGTAAAAAGTATTGTGCCATGCAATACATGCAAGTGCACCACAAAGCGCTTAAATGCAAGTTAAATATTTTAGTTTTTTTATGTTTTTTATAACAAAACTTACTAAAATAAAATAAAAAGTATTGCAGCACAAACGCACAGCAAAAAAAGAAAATAAAAAAAAGTAAAAAGTATTGTGCCATGCAATACATGTAAGTGCACCGCAAAGCGCTTAAACGCAAGTTAAAAATTGTCTGTTTTTTTTTTTATTATAACAAAACTTACTGAAATAAAAAAAAAGGATTGTAGCACAACACATGTTAGAATGCACAGCAAAAAAAAAAAAAGTTAAAAAAGTTAAAAAGTATTGTGCCACACAATACGTGTAAGTGCACCGCAAACTGCTTAAATGCAAGTTAAACATTGTCTGTTTTTTTTTTTATAACAAAACTTACTGAAATAAAAAAAAAAGTATTGCAGCACAACACATGTTAAAACGCACAGCAAAAAAAAAGTTAAAAAAGTAACAAGTAAAAAAGTATTGTGCCACACAATGCATGTAAGTGCACCACAAAGCGCTTAAATGCAAGTTAAAAATTGTCTGTTTTTTTTTTATTTTTTAATAACAAAATATACTAAAATAAATAAAAAAAAAGTATTGCAGCACAACACATGTTAAAAGGCACAGCAAAAAAAGTTAAAAAAGTATTGTACCACACAATGCATGTAAGTGCACCTCAAAGCGCTTAAACGCAAGTAAAAAATTGTCTGTTTTTTTTTTTTTATAACAAAATTTACTGAAATAAAAAAAAAAGGATTGCAGCACGACACATGGTAAAATGCACAGCAAAAAAAAGTAAAAAAGTATTGTGCCATACAATACATGTAAGTGCATCACAAAGCGCTTAAACGCAAGTTACATTTTTTTTTTATATATAACAAAACTTACTAAAATAAAAATTGTCTGTTTTTTTTCTTAATAACAAAATTTATTAAAATAAAAAAAAAAGTATTGCACATGGTATATATATATATATACACATGGGAAAACGCACAGCAATACAGCATACCAATGCATGTGCGTTTACGTGTGCTCAGTGCACACATGGCCGTAGGAATGGATCCTGATTCTAAGTTCCTTCATAATATAGAGGCACGTTTCTTAGAGATCACTTTTTTTTTACACTAATAAAAATTAAAGGTCATTTTATACCCCAATCACAAAAATCAGTTATAAAATGTAACATGTTATTATGATGAAGCATTATTGTATAATATGTCATTTCAAAAGTTGTTTTCATATCTTGCTTTCATTCAAATAATCCTTGTTGATCCTGACAATTCAGGCACTTCCTAAACAACTGTCACCCAGGCACATGAGCTCCTGCTGGAGAACACAAGTAGCCTGGCTCACATTGCGCATGCATAATCTACATAACGATGTGCAGCCAATGCATGTAGATGGGAAGTGGCTGAAAGAGGCTGGAGGCGATCAGTAGCACTGAGGTTGTAAATACGTTAAAGTGAGGCTGTTGTAAAAAAAATAAAAAATAGACTGCTTCCATTGTAAAAAAGAGATATTATTACTTTATCTGTCCATGCACCTGCACCGCAATTCTTTGCTCTTTTTAACTGTTATGGTACTGGAGAATCCTTTCCAACCATCACACTTAGGCCCCGTACACACGAGAGGATTTATCCGCGGATACGGCCGGACCGTTTCCGCGGATAAATCCTCTCGAGGATTTGCGAGGATTTTGATCCGATGGAGTGTACTCACCATCGGATCGAAATCCGCGCCGAAATCCCATCGCGATGACGTGTCGCGCCGTCGCCGCGATGATGACGCGGCGACGTGCGCGACGCTGTCATATAAGGAATTCCACGCATGCGTCGAATCATTACGACGCATGCAGGGGATTCATTCGGACGGATTGAACCGGTGAGTCTGTACAGACCAGCGGATCAATCCGTTGGGATGGATTCAAGCGGATAGATTTGAAAGCATGTCTTCAAATTTTTATCCGCTGGAAATCCATCCCAGGGGATAAAAATCCGCGGAAACAGATCCGCTGGATTGTACACACCAAGGGATCTATCCGCTGGAGCCGGTCCGTGGATCAATTCCAGCGGATGGATCCTCTCGTGTGTACGGGGCCTTAGAAAACCAAAGCTAGGGTGGCTGCACTCCTCAGAATCTGTGAATCCATAAAAGCAGTACCATCACAGTGGGGGGGGGGGGGGGTGAGAGACATACTGACGCGTTTCATACTGTATTGGTGCGTATGAGAAAGTACTAAGTGTGAAACGCGTCAACGGTGTCTCTTACCTCCACACTGTGATTGTACTACTTTTCTGAAAGTGAAGATCTCTGCACCACCTTCAATAGATCACAACTCTTTTAACCACTTCCCGACCACCCGCCGCAGTTATACTGCAGGAAGGTAGCTGGATAGAGCAAATCGCTGTATGTGTACGTCGTTCCGTGCATGTGATATAATGGGGGCGCGAGCGCCCTCAGGTCTGACAGATTGATGTCCGCCAGCAATCGCAGTATACAGGGGCAGAACGGGGATATGCCTATGTAAACAAGGCAGATCCCCGTTCTGTCAGGGTACATCTAAGGCCCCGTACACACGGTCGGACAAAACCGATGAGAATGGACCGAAAAATATGTAGAATATTTATTGTGCTAAACTGATGAATAAATATTTTTTTATATATTTTTTGGGATATGTATTATATATATTTTCAAAATTGTTGCTCTTTTTTGGTTTATAGCGCAAAAAATAAAAACCGCAGAGGTGATCAAATGCCACCAAAAGAAAGCTCTATTTGTGGGAAAAAAAGGACCTCAATTTTGTTTTGGTACAGCGTCGCACAACCGCGCAATTGTCAGTTAAATTGACGCAGTGCCGTATCGCAAAAAATGAGTGGGTAAATCCTTCCAGGGCTGAAGTGGTTAAACAACCCCAGAAAATTCTCCCAATTTACTATGTGTCGCTGCAAAGCACTAAAATGTGTTGCCACCTGCAACTTGAAATGAATAATTATAGCGTGCTGCCCTACATTAGGTGATTAATCCCATAATAATAATAAACAAAATTGCATTACATGTAGTGGACATAATAATAATATATTATAATATATATCTAAAAACTATTAATTAAATGTGTATAATATCCAAAATAAGTTATTTAAAATTAAAAAGCCCAATGTGTAGGTGAGAGGGTTCCACCACCACTGTGACACTGCAAATCAAATGCACATTACATAAATTCCAAACCATGGTCTGATAAAGGTCGCACCTTCCTGGTGGCGTGTTGACGTCATTAAGCTCCGCCCTGGTGTGTTTTGTCACTTCCTGTGACTTCTTTCAAAGAACCTGCTTTTACAGATTCACACATTTAATAAAGGTGATTTTCAGGATCTGAGAAGTGCAGCCATCTGGATTTTGGTCTGAGGAATGGTCCTTTGCGCTGTCCCAAAACATTGTTTTTTATGTGATTTTGCAATAAACTTTGCACTAGGAAACAAGCTTGTTGGTGTGTTGTGGACTTATCCTTTTGATGCTATACACCATGACCAGTTGGGAGATGTTACAGCACCCTCTCAACCATATGAGTGATTCCAGTATGGTGAGCAGGAAACAGTAGTGACATGTTGGCCAACAGTAGGAACCACAGTGCCCAGTGGGGGACCAAACTCCAAAGCTCTTCTAAATGTGTGTGTATACAAAGGATTCTCTTTGCACCGTAACTGCTGAAGAGAGCGGAGATCCACATCATGGGCAGTGGCAAAGGTGAAGTATAATATCTTTTTTTTTTTTTTAAATAATCCTTCTTTAAAACTTTTTAATAGAGTCACATGAATTCATTATTTTAGATTAGATTTGACAGGATCTCAGTACACACCAAGGGGCACGTGTCTCATGCCCCGTACACACGATCGGAATTTCCGTCGGGATAAACGTCAACGGATTTTTCGGAATTCCGTTCAAGATGTCTTGCATACACACAGTCACACCAAATTCCGACCGTCCAAAACGCAGTGACGTACAACACTACGACGAGCCAAAGAAAATGAAGTTCAATGCTTCGGAGCATGCGTTGACTTGATTCTCTGAGCATGCGTGTTTTTTTCTCCATCGGAGATCCATACAGACGAACGGAATTTTTTCATCGGAAAAAAAGAGAACATGTAAGTCCGTCGGAATTTCCGATGGGACACACACACGGTTGGAATACCCGATGAAAAAATTCCGTCTGACTTTTTCCATCGGAAATTCCGATCGTGTGTACAAGGCATCACATTTAGGAATGAGAGAAAATAGAGTTTCCAATTCCATGTGGAGAAAAATACATTTGAGTCAATGTGGAAGATGTCGTACGTGTCTCTTTAAGCCCAGCCGTGGGGTCGCGAGCGTGCCACCGGCAGGGCGCTCGAGACCCGGTCCAAAGCTCCATGACCGCACCTGCAGGACCGGCGGACCCGATCGCTGCCGGTGTCCCGTGATTGGTCACCGGAGCTGAAAAACTGGGAGAGGTTTTATTAATAAAAATGCAATAAAACTATCCCCTATTTTGTAAACGCTATAAATTTTGTGCAAACCAACCGATAAACGCCTATTGCGATTTTTTTTTTTATCAAAAATAGGTAGAAGAATACGTATCGGCCTAACTGAGGAGAAAAAAAAACTTTTTTATATATTTTTGGGAATATTTATTATAGCAAAAAGTAAAAAATATTGTTTTTTTTTCAAAATTGACGCTCTATTTTTGTTAATAGCACATTCGGCACTGCATCGCTTTAACTGACAATTGCGCGGTCGTGCAACGTGGCTCCCAAACAAAATTGGTGTCCTTTTTTTCCCACAAATAGAGCTTTCTTTTGGTGGTATTTGATCTACCACCCAAAGAAAGCTCTATTTGTGGAAAAAAAAGGACGCCAATTTTGTTTGGGAGCCACGTCGCACGACCGCGCAATTGTCAGTTAAAGTGACGCAGTACCTAATCGCAAAAAGGGGCAAGGTCCTTAACCTGCATAATGGTCCGGGTCTGAAGTGGTTAAGGTGGCTAGAGGATGGGGAAAGTATCAGAGCTCCCTGCTCTTCCACACTGGCTTTTATTTAGTCTCACATTCCCCACCTGTGTCCTCGGCCGGGTCATCTGGGTCCCTCTCTCCTGCCCCATACAGCGCTGCTCAGTCCAGTGTCCACCCCAGCCAGAGTCCCACCCCCCATCACCTCCATCCATTCCTTTGCAGAGCCCTTCGGTGCACACTTCTCCCAAGCAAACAAACATCCAGCACACAGGTACAGCCCTATGATAGCCGGCTCTAGGAGACAACATAGGCTTGTCTCTGAACCCCCCCTCCTCCCCGTCATGCACAGATCCCCCTCGGATGCTGATCGCCCTGTCTGTGCTGCTGTTGGAGGGAACCCAGGCAATCATGGATGAACATCCTGCAGCTTGGCAATGGTAAGTGAGATAACCACATATCCCCCATGCACCATACCATATCCCACTCAATCTTCCCTGGGGAAAGGGACCCCTTTTCCCCTAGGGCAGGAACCCCTTCTTTCCTGTGGACAGAGCCCCCATCTCCCCTGTGGACAGGCTTCCTATCTCCCCTGGGGAAAGGAACCCCATCTTCCCTATAAACAGGGACCCCATGTCCCTTGAGGATAGGGACCCCATCTCCCCTGGGGACAGGGACTCTTTTTCCCCTAAAGAAAGGGATTTAGGGGTGTACAATGTTCTTCTATTCACCCTGGGTTTCTTATGTCCCCATATATAATCCATCAATTTAGCTTGAAACGTTTTAAGGTCTGTGCCCACATTGATATCGGAAGTGTCCTAAACAAATATAACACCTTTGGTAAAATAGTCATTTTAACCGAATACAGCCTACCGAACCATGACGGGGGGTTGTTTGACCACCGTTGAAGATCGTCTAACAATTTTCGAAACAGTGGGGGGGTAGTTTATTTTATATAGCATGGTAAGGGTTGGAGTTAGAAAGATGCCTAGATAAGGCAAGGCATCCTCCTGCCAGCTAAAGGGGAATGACCTTTGCAGAGCTCGGACTATGTAAGGTTGTAGGGAAATATTGAGAGCCCGAGATTTAGAGTGATTTACGCGTAGCCCAGTAAATGTCGCAAACTGTCCCAACACTACATTTAGATTTGGCAAAGAGGTGACCGGGGAGGAAAGAAGTAATAAAATATCATCTGCGAACATCGCGCATTTATGATCGCGACCTCCACAGCTGACCCCTAGTATGTCTGGGTGTTCTCGAATTTTGATAGCTAGAGGCTCCAAGGCCATGATAAATAACAAGGGAGACAAGGGACAGCCCTGTCGGGTTCCTCTACCTATGTGTATGGTCTGAGACTGATAGCCCTTAACCAACAGGTTTGCAGTAAGGGCACTATAAATCGTTCGGAGTGTCGTCAGGAAGTTTGAACCAAACCCATATTGCTCAAGTATGAAAAAGAGATAATCCCAGGACAGGGACTCGAATGCCTTGTGCAGGTCTAACGATAGCAACAAAGCTCCACGCTTCCCTCCCCCATCCCAGCCCGAATTTAAGGCAGATATGATATCAATAATACGTCTGGTCTGGTCTGAGGCCTGCCGATTAGGTACGAACCCTGCCTGGTCAGGATAAATGTATTTCGATATGAACGAATTCAAGCGAGTAGCCAGTATTTTCGTCAATAATTTTAGGTCAACGTTTATTAAGGATATTGGGCGATAGTTTGCGCAGTCTCCATGATCTTTATTGGGTTTGGGGATAACGTGTATAAAGGTCCTATTCTCATGCGGTGGAAGAGGGGAACCATTCCTCAGTTCGTTATAAAAGGCACAGAGATGTGGAACTAAGACTAAGACATTTGGATGGGTTCAGAGATCTAATAGCCGCCAAAATTTCACCCGTTGTAAACTCTGCCTCCATAAACTCCACATGGTCACTAGACAATGTGGGATGGGGTACATCGTGCAAAAACGCCTCCGTATTGGTCACGTTAAAACCTATTGAGGATTCATACAGTTTAAAAATTTCTGAAGTATCGTCTGGGGGTTTTGGGTGGCGTGGCCATTCTTCAGTCTTAATTTGGGGAGAGTAGGATTAAATGGCCTGGGAGTTAACTTTCTCGCTAACAATTTATTCGGTTTATCTCCCAAGGTATAGTAACGGTGACGGGACCACCTAATAGATTTCTCTGCCTTCGTTGTAAGGCTCAAGTTCAGAGCTGTCCGAGCCTCGTCTATCTGATTTCTAAAGTCTAAGTGAAGGTTGTTCTTTTGTTCATGCATAAGTCGACGCAACTCCTCCTCCTGTCGTCAAATTGTTTGTTCGCGTTCCCGTTTCACCCTGGAGGCTAGCTGTATCAATGTACCCCGGGTAGTGGCCTTATGGGCTGTCCAAATTGTCACCAGAGAGGAGACCGAGGAGGAGTTATCACGGAAATATTGTTGAATAGCCCGCTCAATTTCCTTCTCAAAGATCGGATCATTCAACAAGGTCTCATTCAATCGCCACGACGATGGGCTCGACTTGGACCAAAGGTCCATCAGCACATCTTGAACCGAGGAATGGTCTGACCATGCCATGGGTAATATCTTAGCCGACGTACGTACTAGAGTAAGGGAGAGAGTGTGAACAGGTGGTCTATGCGCGAGGACGGCTTGTGGACATGGGAATAGTACGTAAAGTCTCTAGCAGTAGGATGAGCGTCCCGCCATATGTCAATCAAATCATAGCTATGCAGGAGACGTGCCATTGCGCTACTCTGTCTAGGGGTATGTTTCAAAACTACTCTCCCAGGATCAGACTTATCAAGAATCCGGTCCAGTGAGGTGTTACTATCTCCACCAAAAACCACGTGACCCGCCACATGAGGCATTATTACTTCCAGCATTGCATAAAAGAAGGACCGTTGACCCACATTGGGGGCATAATATGATAGGAAGGTGACCTTACTATCATTAATCTTCCCTACCACCATGACATATCGGTCCTCCTTATCCCTAATTACTGAGGTGGGCGTGAAGGGAACCTTCTTGGCAAAACAAATGGCGACACCCCATTTTTTGTCAGGTCCATTGGACAAATAGAACGTGGTATATCTCGCATGTAAATATTTCTGGGCCGAGGTCTTAGAGAAGTGCGTCTCCTGTAAGAATAAAATATCTGCCCCCATTTTGTGATATTGGAAAGCTTTAGCTCGTTTAGAAGGGGAATTAAGGCCCTGCACATTGTGTGTTAGAATGGTGTAGCTCGCTAAAGGTCTAAAGGCCATGATGGTTCGGTCTGCTGTACTCACAGTTCAGAAACTCCAAAGGTCTAACTCCGGAAGTCCCTAGAAGCTCCGACCATATCCAGTCTCGGTGGAGGAGTGCACCCCAAAAAAGATGAGCTCAAAAAGGAGAAAAAAGAATTACATTAGAGGAAAAGAAATGTAGATAAAACCAAACAATATTCAACATATTGTAAATAAACAACACTAGCAAACATTATCAACAATAAAGAAAAATCGTCACACTATAATGCAGTGTTACCCGACGCAAAGTTGCCTCCACCCACAAAGAAGAGGCAAGTTCACCTCAAGTGGCATGCGTTTCCACCTCGGCCCACCTCATTCGCTGAATAAGAAGGACAGGCGGAGCCAGCCAACCGGACCCCACGGTAATAATAAAAGGGAAACCAAGCCCACATACGGGGTCGAGATCTCTTTCACCATAAACTGGCTTAATGGCCGCAGTAAATTTAAATCTAAGCAGGAACCTTCCCTAAAACTTAACTTCTATCAGTTTTATGTTTATTATAGTGCAACACTTTTTTTCTTATAATGATAAAAATATGTCCGGTGGTTTAGGTCTCCAGCATCAACTGAAAACTGAAATCGTTCTGGGTAGACTGACCCTTTAAATATAAGGTGATGAAAATTTAGATACAAGATAAAGCTTTCCCTCCTATTGAAAGCGAGAAAAAAGTTTTTTTGTTTTAGATACACTTTACAAGCCTGCAACAGAACCTAGAAAATGGTATACTAAGCTCCCCCATCCCCGCTCCGCACACAGTCCCCTGTCTAAAAACAGAGTAGAAAAGTAATACTGCATGATTTCATCAGAATTTTGTGTTTAGTCTGGGTTCTTTAGGAAGTGACCACACAGGAACTTACACAATGATGTTAATTTTAACATCTAAACATGAATAACATTTATATCTTAAAGTAGTTCCTTTTTTTTCGTCTTGGCTTTTAAATATATCTTTTTAATACCATTCTGTCATGAATGAGGCAAGACCAGGTTAAAATTTAGAGTGTGTTTTTATCTATTGAAAGCAGAATTTAAATTTTTAATGTAGACACCCTGAAAATATTATTATCATTATTTTATTATTATACAGGATTTATATAGCGCCAACAGTTTGAAACAAAAGTTAATAACTGTGGGGGATGAAGTGATGGAGAAAATGAAAATGCAGTTGTTAGGTGTAGGTAGGATAGGCTTCTCTGAAGAAGAGAGCTTTCAGAAATCGTCTAAAGGCTAATAGAGTAGGAGATAATTGGACAGGTTTGGGTAAGGTGTTCCATAGGATTGGAGAGGCTCTGGAAAAGTCCTGGTGGTGAGCAAAGGAGGAGATGATGAGGGAGCTAGAGAGCAGGAGGTCTTGAGAGGAATGAAGAGAACGATTAGGTTGGTATTTTGAGACTCAGCTAGTCATGTAGCTGGGGGCTAAATTTTGGATGGATTTGTAAGTTGTTATTTTAAATTTAATTCATTTGGTGAGCGGGAGCCAGTGGAAGGATTGACAGAGAGGGGCAGTAGACACAGAGCGATTGGTAAGGTGGATGAGTCTGGCAGCAGCATTGATGATAGACTGAAGGGGGCATAGCCTATGTAGAGGTAAGCCAACGAGTAGGGAGTTGGAGTAATTGAGGCGAGAGATGACCAGGAAGTGAATTAAGAGCTTTGTTGTGCCATTGGTCAGAAAGGGGCATATTTGGAGATGTTGCAGAGGTTGAGGCTGCAAGATTTGGACAGCGATTGGAGGAAAGTTATGTAACAACAATTAAAACAGACTCCAATTTGTGTTGTGGCTTTTCCAGAATTTTGGAAAGCCAATGTAAAGAAAAAGTAGTGGTGAAAAATGTACTTGTGGGTTCAGCCATACATTTTTGGCATAATAATCCTTCATGTTCCACACAAAGGGGGAGGGGGGGGGGGTGGATTGGGACATGTCCTCTGACTACATACTTTGTTGTAAAGGCAATCCTGCTCTCTCATCTCAGAAAGCTGGTAGGTATGGTTAAAGGTTTTACCCATATCTCCCAACCCCTGCACATCACTGTTGGCTATTTAGGCCCCCTGCCAAAGTACTGGGCCAATATTCAGACAATAAGAAAGAGGGGAAGGTCAAAATTTCAACCTCTTAAACTGGCCATACATTCATTGGAATGTTGGCTGATTCAGAGGAACCAACAAAATGGTAACAGTGGTGGCCCTGCCAACTTCACAAAAGTTGATTGCTCAATTATTTATTTATTTTTTGGACAGAGCCAGGCTGAATTTTGTAGGCCAAACAGTGTCTTCAGCCAATCTGTTGCAGGTACAATTTGGGTATTCTGCAAGCCAGTGATATCATCTGTGGAAATACAATAGCTCAATAACAAAATGTTTGTGAGGTGGTGAACTAAAATCTAACACCTCTCAGGTAAAGATTAGTAGATAAACTTGCTCATTTGACTTCAGCTGCTCAGACACATAAATGTGAAGTATCCCAAAAGGTAGAGGTCACGCAAACAAAGACATGCACAATGCAATAAAAAAAAAAAGGGTGCAAAACAATGATCTCAAAAGTCTATAACCCTTTATTATTAAAAAAGAGCAGTGATAGCCAACTCATTTCAGGGCATGGCCTCCTCCTTCATCAGGGCTTGGGAATAAAAATGCAGTTTCTCAAAATAATTTTTATAGAGTCTCCCAGAGGACAATCTCTCTCTGGCTTGTCATCTAAATCATATTCAATATAGTGTTTTCAGCCGTTTGAGAAACTGTGGGCCAGAGCCACCTACCTCGGCACATCTCTAAGCCCGGCGCAGCGTATCTCAGATACACTACACCGCCGTAACTTACAGTGCATTTTCCGTATCCACAAAGAATTTGCGCCGTAAGTGTAACTGTGTCAGCGTAAGGGCGTGCAATTCAAATGGATAAGATGTGGGCGTGTTTTATGTTAATGCAACTTGACCCCACGTAAATTACGTTTTTTTTAACGGCGTGGGGGTATCCGTGGGGGTATCCCAGTGCGCATGCTCGAAATCACGTCGCAAATAGTCAATGCTTTCGACGTGAATGTAATTTACGCAAAGCCCTATTCGTGAACGTTTTACGCAAACGACGTACACAACGGAAAATTCTACGCTGGCTCGACGTCTATAATTAACATTGCGTACGCCTCATAGAGCAGGGGTAACGTTACGCCGAAAAAAGCCTTACGTAAACGACGTAAACAAATGCGCCGGGCGGACGTACGTTTGTGGATTGGCGTATCTAGCTCATTTGCATACTCGACACCGAAATCAACGGAAGCGCCACCTAGCGGCCAGCGTAAATATGCACCTTAGATCCGACGGCGTACTAAGACGTACGTCAGTCGGATCTAGCCCAGCTTCAGGCGTATCTTGTTTTGTGGATACAAAACAAAGATACGCCGGAGCATCCTAGAAGTTACGTGGCGTATCAATAGATACGCCGACGTAACTGCTTTGTGGATCTGGGCCAGAATTTTTAAGCCCCTTCCCTGATGAAGGGGGAGGCCTTGCTCCCAAAACATGTTGGCTACCACTGTTCATCCTGTTTTTATACCACTAGCAACAATGAGAGACTATGGACTTTTGAGATTATTGCTTGTTGGTCTGTCTTTTGATTCCAAAATACATTATTCTGGCAGGGGGGATTTGTCCATCCACACCATTTATAATTGTGGCGTCACATGCTTTCTTTCAGACCAAAAAAATATATATTTCTAAAAAAAAAAAAAAATCAAATGTTCAAGTGTTCTTTGTCTAAGCAAACGTTGAAACTGATTTCTTTCAGGTTACATTTGAAATGATTTCGTTATTTTTTTTCAGATCAGCAAATGGAAAGAAAAACGTATTAAAGGGGAAAACCCCATAGTACAGAAGAGTGTGGTGTAGTGACATCCTCAGAGATTGTTTTAGGTGACTAAGTATAGAAGAGCAACTAAGGGCTGCTAAAAATAGTTCATTATTAACAAAAGCCGCTGCTTGATGTATTTTTGTTCAATGAGAGACTTACTACTACGCGGAAGGCTTTGTGTATGTGGGAAGTTTCATTGAGCTCTGTGTTGCTGTCATAATGTTTTTTTGAAAACTGATATAGCTGCAGCAGACAGCCTGGTTTGACCCGTGTGATGTCTGGTTTGGACCCAGGTTTAGAAGCTTTGCCCATGCATATCCCTTGAAACGTCCTTGGTTTTCTAAACTGACTGCTTCTACTATAAAATCCTACATCTCTATTGACCCATCACTGTAATTTAGGTGTAAGTAAATAGAATGAGAAATGCCGCGTACACATGATCGGAAATTCTGATGGAAAAAGTCAGACGGAATTTTTTAATCGGATATTCCAACCGTGTGTGTGCCCCATCTGACTTTTTTCCGTCGGAATTTAGAAAGAGAACATTTCTATCGGAAATTCCATCCGTCTGTAGGGAACTCCGACAAAGTAAAAAACACGCATGCTCAGAATGAAGTCAACTCATGCTCGGAAGCATTGAACTTCATTTTTCTCGGCTCGTCGTAGTGTTGTACATCACCACGTTCTTGACCGTCGGAATTTGGTGTGACAGTGTGTATGCAAGACAGTTTGAACGGAATTCCGTCAGAAAAATCAGTCGTAGTTTATCCCGACGGAAAATCCGATCGTGTGTACAAGGCATTAGTGAATAGAATGTAGAAACCTTAGACCTCTATTCGTGTTTTTTTTAGATGTCTGTGTGAAGGGAAGGTTAAGGGAAATCCAACATTTTTGTATTGTTAAATGTTATTAGCCCTTCCTGTTGAATGATCATATATACTGTATGTGGATTGAGGGAAGTGGGTCTTTATCAATGGGGGTGCATATATGTGCCACTATGTTTGTGCTAAGAGTGACTTGCAAAACATGCTCCCACCACAGAGACTGAGCTCTGACCAAGAGCTGTGGGCAGGAGGGACAGCTGCTCTGGGCACTGTGGTATCATGTGAGATGAGGGTCCGCCACAAGGAGTAGGGGAGGGGATTTGCGTTGGGCAGGGGAATTTGGGTGACAGCAGGGGGTAAGAATTGTTCTAGGAGGGGAAATTTGGGGGGTGTAGTAGGAAAGGTGATTTGGGGGATTTGTGTTGGGAGAGGGATGGGGAAGAGTATTTGTGCTAGGAGGGGGGATTTAGGTAAGTTATGCTAGAACAGGTGATATGGTAGAGGGGAGATGGTTTTTCCTAGGAGGGGATTTTTTTAGGGGGGGGGATTTGTACCAGTAGGGATAAGTGGATGGTATTTGTGCTAGGAGAAGAGATTTGGGGGGGGGGGGGGATCTGTGCTAGGAGGAGCAATTTGTGCTGGGAGGGGGGAGTTTGTGGGGGATGGATGTGTACTCAAGGGGGGGAGAATTGAGAAGTAGAGTCTTTGTGCTAGTAGGGAGGTTTTTTTTTGGGGGGGTGCTCTGGGGTGATTTGGGGAGAGAGAGAATTTGAGCTGTGAGGGGGGTGGGGTGTGTGGCAAAGACGTGTGCTGGGAGAGGGGATTTCAACAGGGGGGTGGCTTTGTCATGGGAGGAGGGAGAGTTCATGCTTAGGGGTAAATATGCAGATTGGTGCTTATTTTGTTTTTCTTTGGTAAGGGGGATTTTTGCTAACACACAGTGGCGACCCGTCCATTAAGGGAGCAGGGGCACTGCTCCCCTAATCCATGTGCCCGTTCCCTAATCTACATGCAGGGTACCAGATGCATGGATTCCAATAGGTTCTATGGATTCCATAGATTTGAAGGCTCTAATTTGCTTCAAAAAGTATGGGCTCGGGGCACAGACCTGATGTCTTCCTGTTTCTCCTCCCAGCCAACCAGCGGGTCCTGAGTCTCGATTAACTGGGAGTCCTAAGACCCGATTGGTCCCGAGTCCTAACTTCTGACTGTCTGGGAGAAGAAGCGACAGCTGGGACTCGGTAGGGGACACAGGGGGAGAAGCCGCTACCTGGATGGGGTAAGTGCAGGGGCTGGCGGGCAGTCGACGGGTGATTGATCAAGCAAAAGGGGGGGGAGCAGCGATCGATTGAGCGAAAGCCTGGAGGGTGGGTGGGTTATGTGGCTAGCTGGGGGGGCCATTGTCAGCCCCCCCAAGAAAATTGAGCACCAGCCGCCACTGTTAACACATAATGCTCATACATCTTTCGGAGGGGTGCAGTTTGACATGTTCGTCCTGGGCTCTAAGTGGCCTTGTTCCACCACTGGCTCCAGGTCTCGTAATTACGAATGAGAACTAGGAGGCCCAGTTCTCGATCATCTGATTGATGTTCTGCAACCAATAACAGAAGCTCACATGACAATTGTAAGCAATGGATGGCTTCCTTTCATGCTATCCATTGTGTACAATTGTGTTGCTAGCTGTGATTGGTCGCAGTGATCACATGGTACAGACAGGGCCAATCACACCATTAGTCCAGTCCCCTAAGAGGCCCTAATAGGCTTCGCACTTGTGTGACAACAGCGAATGAATATTCGCTTTAGGCTTCCTCATTTACCTCCTGGCAAACCAGGAAGCCCCTATTGGCCAGGGAGTTTTAGGTGTGTGATTGCCACTGTCAGTCTCTAGAGGGGGGGGGTTGTTTAGGTAAGAGGATTATTTTGCAACCGCAGGGGGGGAAGTGTTAGTTTGTACCGCCCCCCCCCCCCATCAAAAAACATTTTGAGAACCAGCCACCACTGTTAAACACCCCTCACATTTTTGTAAATATTTTATTTTATCTTTTCATGTGACAATACTAAAGAAATTACACTTTGTTACAATGTAAACTATGCCCAAAGGGGCAGATCCACAACGAGCGGGCGCAACGTAACTTTTGTGATTTAAGTTACACCGCTGCAAATTGCCCAAGTTAGTGCCCGATCCACAAAGCACTTACCTGGAAATTTGCAGCGGTGTAACTTAAATCCGTCCGGTGCAAGGCGGGCCAATTGAAATGGGGCAAGTCCCGCGCCGGACGTACTGCGCATGCTCCCGACGCTATTTTCCCGACGTGCTTTGCGTTACGTTACGTTGCGCCAAGTTTTGTGAATCGCGATGGGTAAAAAAGAGATGCAGCGGGAAAAAATTTTTTAAAAATAAATTTGACAGCGACGCGGGAAAGACAGGTATACTTTTACATGGTGTACTAACTTTACACTTTGTAAAAGCAGCCCTATCTTTGCGACGGCAAACTAACACTTACGGAGACTTAACGAAGGGAAAAAGCTTTGTGGATCTCCGTAAGTGCTAATTTGCATACCCGACGCTGGATTTCGACGAGAAATGCCCCCAGCGGCGGCCGCAGTACTGCATCCTAAGATCCGACAGTGTAAGTCCATTACACATGTCGGATCTTAGGGATATCTATGCGTAACTGATTCTTTGAATCAGCCGCATAGATAGAAACAGGGATACGACGGCGTATCAGCAGATACGCCTGCGTATCCCTTTTGTGGATCTGGCCCTGTATGTGTCAATATTTTGTGTGGCCACCATTATTTTCCAGCACTGCCTTAACCCTCTTGGGCATGGAGTTCCCCAGAGCTTCACAGCTTCTCCCCCCCTGGAGTCCTCTTCCACTCCTCCATGAGGACATCACAGAACTGGTGGATGTTAGAGACCTTGCGCTCCTCCACCTTCTGTTTGAGGATGCCCACAGATGCTCAATAGGGTTTAGGTCTGGAGACATGCTTTTTCAGTCCATCACCTTTAACCTCACTTATTTAGCAAGACACTGGTTGTGATGGAGGTGTTTTTGGGGTCGTCATGTTGGAATACTGCCCTGCGGCCCAGTCTCCTAAGGGAGGGGATAATGCTCTGCTTCAGTATGTCACAGTACATGTTGGCATTCATGGCTCCCTCAATGCCTTGTAGCTCCCCAGTGCTGGCAGCACTCATGCAGCCCCAGACCATGACACACACTTGTCTTTGTACTCCTCACCTGGTTGTCACCACACATGCTTGACACCATCTGAACCAAATAAGTTTATCTCGGTTTCATCAGACCACAGCACATGGTTCCAGTAATCCATGTCTTTAGTCTGCTTGTCTTCAGCAAACTGTTTGCAGGAGCTTTCTGTCCATCAACTTTAGAAGAGGCTTCCTTCTGGGATGACCAATTTGATGCAGTGTGCGGCGTATGGTCTGAGCACCGACAGGCTGACCCCCCACCCCTTCAACCTCTGCAGCAATGCTGGCAGCACTCATACATCCATTTCCCAAAGACAACCTCTGGATATGGCGCTGAGCATGCGCACTCAACTTCTTTGGTCGACCATGGCGAGGCATGTTCTGAGTGGAACCGCTGTATGGTCTTGGCCACTGTGCTGCAGCTCAGTTACAGAGTCTTGGCAATCTTCTTATAACCTAGGCCATCTTTATGTAGAGCAACAATTATTTTTTCAGATCCTCAGAGAGTTCTTTGCCATGAGGTGCCATATTGAACTTCCAGTGACCAGTATGAGAGAGTGAGAGCAATAATACTAAATTTAAAGGGGTTGTAAAGGTACAATTTTTTTTCCTAAATAGCTTCCTTTACCTTAGTGCAGTCCTCCTTCACTTACCTCATCCTTCCATTTTTCTTTTAAATGTCCTTATTTCTTCTGAGAAATCCTCACATCCTGTTCTTCTGTCTGTAACTCCACACAGTAATGCAAGGCTTTCTCCCTGGTGTGGAGTGTTTGTGCTCGCTCCCTCCCTTGGACTACAGGAGAGTCAGGACGCCCACTAACACACAGCTCCTTTCTCTATCTGCAACGTAGAGAGAGTCCTGACAATCCGAGACCCAACAGGAAATTACGCCAATTATGGCAGACGCGCAAGCTCAATGCATTTCGCATAATCAGCATCATCAGGAAGCTTCCCTTCACTTGATGTCTCAATGGCAATGATTACCAGGATAAACAGAGGGGTGAATCTCCCCAATGGAGGACACAGACAGTAAACTTGTCTCCACAACATCCAAAAAAAAAAAAAAGCTTTACCTAGAGATACCCTTTCATAATCATAAAACTTTATTGCAAAATACATAACTGACTATATTGTGTTTTTTAATTGATAATATGGCCCGGATTCATGTACAGTGGCGCATAGTTATGCCGGCGTAGCGTATCGAATATACGCTACGCCGACGTAGCGCATAGCGGCGAGCACAGTATTCACAAAGCACTTGCTCCCAACGTTGCGCCGGCGTAACGTAAAGTCGTAGGCGTAAGCCGGCCTAGTTCAAAGTAGGTGGAAGTGGGCGTGATCCATTTAAATGAAGCGTGACCCAATGCAAATAATGGGCTGAACGAACGGCGCATGCACCGTCCCGTGGACGCAGCCCAGTGCGCATGCTCAGAATCACGTCGGAAATACTCCCTAAGATACGTCGAATCACTGCCTATGACTTGAACGTAACCTACGCCCATCCCTATTCACGTAATACTACGTAAACGACGTAAAATACGACGGCTGTTCCCTGGTCCATACCTTTGCATGAGTTGCGCCTCATAGATGGGGAATAACTTTACGTCGGGCGTACGACCTATGTAAACCGCGTATATTAATGCGCCGAGCGCAAGTACGTTTGTGAATCGGCGTATCTCACTCATTTGCATATTTGAATCGTAAATCAATAGGAGCGCCCCCTGCGGCCAGCGTAAATATGCGCCCACGATACGACGGCGTAGGAAACTTACGTCGGTCGTAAGAAGCCTATTTTCAGGCGTATCTAGTTCTGTGGACACAGCGCACAGATACGACGGGGCACATTAACACTTACGCGGCGTATCTCGAGATACGTTGGCGTAAGTGTTACGTGAATCCGGGCCTACATCTCTGCCTTATGAATTAAATAATGATGGACCTTGAAACTGCACAAATAATGCATTCTCTTTCAGTCTCTATTGCAATTTTTGTTCACCTTTATTCCTTTTCTATCACTGCATGAAAACATCCACTTACCTAGTGGGTCTGATGAGTGGGGAAAACCATCAGTCAGGCCTTCTTCAGACCACAAGAGGAAGAGAGGTAACACTATTGCTGGACATGGAAAAGCCCATTTATCCTACTTCCCCCATCAGTGGTGCCCAATGTCTGAGACCTTATCTGCACACGCCGGCCTATTTTGTGAAACGTTCCCTTCAGGGGCCCGAAAGTTCACACTGGAGTCTAAGCAGAGAGCCCTATTATACTCCTCTCTATGAAATGTTCTTATCTTTCACTGGCATTCAGTAAAAAAGAAAGCCATTTTTAATCTGAAATTGCATTTGTTTTATTCATAGAAGACATATTTTTTTCAAAAAGGATATGCAAAAAGATTTCGGGAACTTGTCCAACCAGACTTTCTGTCTACTCAATCATGAACAAAACTTCACCTAACATTTTACACTGATGTCTATAGGGGTTTCCCATAGTAAAAGGAAACTGGAACTATGACTGTGAAGTAACACAAAAGAAACGGGCCATTCCACTTCTGTTTATGGACTGAGCTGAAGCATAATTGATGACAATGGACCATGATGGAAAAGGATCATACTCTGTAGACCCTTTCTAGCTGTCAACTCAAAGCACTACTTTTATTGATAGTATACGATTGTCTGTTGGATTAAACATGTTGGCCCAGATTCTCGTAGAATCGCGCAAAACTGCGGCGGCGTAACGTATGTCATTTACGTTACGCCGCCGCAAGTTTTACAGGCAAGTGCTTTATTCTCAAAGAACTTGCCTGTAAAGTTGTGGCGGCATAGCGTAAATCCCCCGGCGCAAGCCCGCGGAATTCAAATGAGCCGGGTAGGGGGGCGTAGAGCATTTAAATTAGGCGCGTTCCCACGCCAAACTTACTGCGCATGCGCCGTCCCTAAAATTTCCCGACGTGCATTGCGCTAAATGACGTCGCAAGGACGTCATTGGTTTCGACGTGAACGTAAATGGCGTCCAGCCCCATTCACGGACGACTTACGCAAAGACGTAAATTTTTAAATTTCGACGCGGGAACGACGGCCATACTTAACGTTGGTTGCCCCTCATATAGCAGGGGCAACTTTTCGCGTCGCAAATCTAACGTAAACAACGTAACTTCACTGCGTCAAACCGCGCGTACGTTCGGGAATTCGCGTATTTTGATAATTTGCATACACGACAGAGAAAACTACGGAGGCAACACCTAGCGGCGAAAAAAAAAATTGCATTTAAGATCCGACAGCGTAAGAGCCTTACGCCTGTCGGATCTAATGGTTATCTATGCGTAACTGATTCTAAGAATCAGTCGCATAGATACGACGGCCCAGATTAGGACTTACGACAGCGCACATTGCGTTGCGCCGTCGTAAGCCCTTTGAAAATCTGGGCCGTTGCGTCTAAGACCTTCATCATAGTTGTAGCCTCGGCAGTACAAATAGGCGGCTGAGGCATGGTTTTACCATACCTCCCAACTTTTTGAGATGGTAATGAGAAACACCTATTAGCACTAGTATGTAGGCATAGGACACGCCCCCTGCCATGCCTCCTTAAAATTATATATAAAAAATATATTAAACCCACAAGTGCATTTTTACCACTACTATTACTTTATATTGGCTTTTGGAATTTACAAAAGCAGCAATTTAGAAATCAGATGAAAGGTTTAGCACTGGAGAACACTTTTGAAAGATAAAAAGTGCATTTTATATATGTAGCACTACCCCCGTAGGAGCTGCTGGTTTAGATTTGGGTTTTGCACTTTACCTCTAAGTTCGTTGTCCAGGGAAGAAAGTCTGTAGAAATTGCAATGTCCACACAAGATGTAAAACCTTCAAATGTAGGCTTTATTTTCGCAGCATAAAACTTGTGAAGGAAGTAGGGAGTATAGAGAGAAGGGGAAGGTTCAGGTACGCGGTACAGAATGCACAAAGTATTCAAAGTTCCAATCTTCGCCACTCACTCCTGAGTGGGTATTGCTTACCCGGATATACCCCTCTCACATGGCCTAGCCACCTGGAATGATGCATGGACAGTATAGAAACAGTCTCTGCCACAGGCCGTCTGAGAAACACAGAATGGATAGTCAGGAATCCTCTGCCACAGGATTTAAAGTCCCGAACTTCCTGCCTTACAGCCAAAGAGCCTTTAAGCCAATCCGGCGGACTGTAAGACAACTTGCGTAGCAGATGCCTTTTCCTTAATGAGGTTACCAGGCCTATCCCGAGACATCAGCTTGCCTTGCTTGTCTCCTCCAGGGCAGGTCCTCCCCCAGTTCCCTTCGCTAAGAAGCCTCCTCCACTTGAATGGACAGCTTGGGATCCCTTGTAGAACCATAGACCCCAGCCAGCATAGCTGGGCCTACTCAAGAGGAACACAGCCTCAGACCAATGTGGTCCTGAGACTGAAAACACGCACACCCACATCGCGCCAGGAGGGCCACGAGGCGAAGGACCCCGAAAAACAGCGTCTGCCCTTAACCACTTAAGCCCCGGACCAAAATGCTGCCTAAAGACCCAAGGGGTTTTTACAGTTCGGGACTGCGTCGCTTTAACAGACAATTGCGCGGTCGTGCGACGTGGCTCCCAAACAAAATTGGCGTCTTTTTTTCCCCACAAATAGAGCTTTCTTTTGGTGGTATTTGATCACCTCTGCGGGTTTTATTTTTAGCGCTATAAACAAAAATAGAGCGACAATTTTGAAAAAAATGCAATATTTTTTACTTTTTGCTGTAATAAATATCCCCCAAAAACATATATATAAAAAAAAAAATTTTCCTCAGTTTAGGCCGATACGTATTCTTCTACCTATTTTTGGTAAAAAAAATCACAATAAGCGTTTATCGGTTGGTTTGCGCAAAATTTATAGCGTTTACAAAATAGGGGATAGTTTTTTTGCATTTCTATTTATTATTATTTTTTTTACTACTAATGGCGGCGATCAGCGATTTTTTTCGTGACTGCGACATTATGGCGGACACTTCGGACAATTTTGACACATTTTTGGGACAATTGTCATTTTCACAGCAAAAAATGCATTTAAATTGCATTGTTTATTGTGAAAATGACAGTTGCAGTTTGGGAGTTAAACACAGGGGGCGCTGTAGGAGTTAGGGATCACTGTGTATGTGTTTACTAGTGTAGGGGTGTGTGGCTGTAGGAATGACGTCATTGATCGTGTCTCCCCTATAAAGGGGATGACGCGATCGATGCGCCGACACAGTGAAGCACGGGGAAGCCGTGTTTACACACGGCTCTCCCCGTTCTTCAGCTCCGGGGAGCGATCGCGACGGAGCGGCGATAAACAAATAGCCGCGCCGTCGTCCCAGATCGCTCCCCGAGCGGACCCGACCTCCGCATGTACCGGGGGGGGTCCCGATCGGACCCCCCACCCACGTCTAGCAGAGGACGTACAGGTACGTGATTGTGCCTGTCCGTGCCATTCTGCCGACGTAAATGTACATAAGGAGGTCGGGAAGTGGTTAAGTACCCCCTCCCAGCAGGGCTGATCCGCCCTATAGCCTAACTATGCAAGCCGCTTAGGGCCCCGCAAAGCTGCAGAGGGCCCCCCAAATTACTAGAGACCCCGCTTGGTGAGAAGTCACACCCTCACCCCGCTTCTCAACTCGCTGGCTGCATGGAAGAAGAGGTAAGAAGTTCTCACTTTAATGTAAGATGTCATTTCCGACAGCAGAACACCCCCTCCCCTCGCTTCTCAACTTTAATCTTTAACCGCTTCCATACCGGGCACTTACGCACCTTCCTGCCCAAGCCAATTTTCAGCTTTCAGCACTGTCATACTTTGAATGACAATTGCGCGGTCGTGCTACACTGTACCCAAACAATTTTTTTATCATTTTGTTCCCACAAATAGAGCTTTATTTTGGTGGTATTTGATCACCTCTGCGGTTTTTATTTTTTGCGCTATAAACAAAAGAAGAGCGACAATTTAAAAAAAAAACACAATATTTTTTACTTTTTTATTTAATAAATATCACAATTTTTTTTTAAAAAACTTTTTTTTCCCTCAGTTTAGGCCGATACGTATTCTTCTACATATTTTTGGTAAAAAAAAAATCGCAATAATCATATATTGATTGGTTTGCGCAAAAGTTATAGCGTCTACAAAATAGGTGATAGATTTATGGCATTTTTATTTTATTAATTTTTTTACTAGTATTGGCGGCGATTTTTTTTACTGTCACCGTGACATTGCGGCGAACACATCGGACACTTTTGACACGTTTTTGGGACCATTCACATTTATACAGTGATTAATGCTATAAATATGCATTGATTACTGTGTAAATGTGACTGGCAGGGAAGAGGTTAACCACTAGGGGGCGTTGAAGGGGTTAATATGTGTCCCTAAGGTGTGTTATAACTGTAGGGGGGAGGGGACTCTCAAGGGGAGGAGACCGATGTGTGTTCCTCTGTACTGGGAACACACATTGGTCTCCTCACCGCTGACAGGAGAGTGGATCTGTGTGTTTACACACACAGATCCACACTCCTGCCGTGATTACCGACAATCGCGGGCACCCGGCGGCAATCGCGGCCGCCGGGCACCCGCGCCGGGTCACGAGCGTCGCCGCGGGCGCGCGCGCGCCCTAGATCGCCGGGAACGTAGGACGTCATATGACGTCCACCCGGATCGAGGAGGGGTTCCTGCCGCCGTCATTTCACAATGAGGCGGTAAGGAATTGGTTACCCAGGGGGGTCAGGATGGGCACTGCCTCCCAGCATGCACAGCAGGGCACCACACCCACTAGGCTGCTCCTGCCGAGAGGGGTCACCTAACACACTATGGTTTGCCCGAGTTCCAACATGGGCCTGAAGTGGTAATGCCACCCACAGGCAACAAGGGAAAACTTCTACCGAGCACAACCATAGCCAGAACAGAGGCTAATTTAAATAGAATTAACAGAGTCTGAGCCCAACTATTGGCTCAGACACAGCTAAATTTACAATAGCGCCCGACTCGTTGGGAGACCAGCGCTACATATACAACTATATAGATCAGACCAAAATTAGGGACAAATGAGGAATAAAAAAAAAAAAAGAGGGATAGAGGGACTTTGTTCCAAATCAGGGACCAGTCCTTTGCCGGCAAGGAAAAATCATGGGGCACACTACAATTGCCCTGCAGTCATGTGTAATGTGTAGCTGTGATCTTTCAAATGTTAAAACAGCTGGTGAGGAGCCGCCTATCAACGGCATTCCACTGCGGATCGCTTTTCAGGTGGGTGATGACACCAGCGCAGGTGTGTTTTGGACAATTCTTGTAAACTCCTATCCACTGAACAAAAGTCTATTGAAAGTTTAGCTTTTATCAAGCACAATGATGCAGACAGGAAGATCCCTGTCTGAAGATTTTCAGCCAAACAGTGCCTGTATCTAAACTATTTGGGTCCTAGCAGCCCCTGGAGCAGTGGCTACTAAATACAATAGCTGGCTGCTTAGCATGGATGGAAGATCTGATCGATTTCTCTGGTTTACCCGGGGGGGCTGAACAAGAGAAATCTACATGTGTTTAGCCAGCTTTAGGGCTATGCACAGAGCCACCTGTGGCCCAATCATGTACAGTTCACACAGATTTCCCCTTCCGGTGGCCAGAGGTGCTGCATACTGCCAAACCCTCATACATCAATGACTGTATGGGGGTATAATTCTGTACTTCGGTAAATCTGTGCATGTGGAGACATAAAAACCCTGAATGCAGACTCTCTCCCCATAAAACATGGGTAAATGTGAATGTATTGCAGAGATGTACTGCTTTTGTTTTTTGTCTTGACATATACTTTTGGGTTTATGTATTAAGCATTTATTATGCAGGTGTGACAAACATCCACACATTTAGAATGAAAATTGACATTATTTTCATATTTTCTCTAATATATGTAGTTCATATATTGTCTGCGCTACCTAGCGGCCTTCATTTTTTTTGGCAGCTAGGTGGCGCTAGGAACCACATATTTTCAGGAAAACATGACAAATTGTATTCTTATGTGTAAATATGAGTTCTGGCTTCTACTGCACGTCACAAAGAGCTTTTTGCCATTTATTTATTTATTTATTTAATGCAAAAAATTATTATTTATTCTTTTAAATTATATACTGTAAGCTATCTTACAGTATATCATGAATAAAAAAAATCCAAATTCTTTTTTTTTTTTGCATAAAATAATAAAAGCTTCTATATACTTTATATATGAATGTTATATATACTTTAGTATTGGAGTCATCTTTTCTGCACTCTGTAATGTAACATATGATAACATCTGTAGGCCGATCATCTACAGTACTTCCCTTTCTGTTCATTGTAGAGACCGTATGACTTGAACCTCACAGAATGTCGTGAGGTTCATAATTCAGACAGTTTCCTTTTACTGCCATATGTTTCCAACACTTTCAATGTCAGCGTTATTTCCATGCCGTAATGAAACTGCTAGTCAAATTAGCAGGCTTTTAGTGAAAAATCCAAACGAGGCGGTTTTACTTTGCTTTGGCCACGCAAGGTTCATCTTCATAACAGTTTTCCAGATCTCATTTCTATTCTGGGATCTCTTTTCTATTCAATACATTTTTTAATGCAGTTTTTTAAGAAATGCGACCACTTTGTCTGGCCTAATCGCTCTTTTCTACAGTTAAAGCTTTGATGAGAGAAATATATAGGCTGCAGTTGCTGATCTTTCTTTCTGAAAATGCTAGCTGTCATGCAGATCCCCTATATTTAATATGTTAAAGCGGGGGTTCACCCTATCGACGAAAAAAAAATTTTTTTTTTTTCTTTTACCATAAAATCAGGCATTGTAGCGCGAGCTACAGTATGCCTGTCCCAAATTTTTTACCCCCGTACTCACCTTGTACGCGTAGATCGAAGATACCAGGGAATGGGCGTGCCTATGGAGACGGAGGATGATTGACGGCCGGCTCTGGCGCGTCACGCTTCTCCGGAAATAGCCGAAATAGGCTTGGCTCTTCACGACGCGTGCGCATAGCCTGTGCGCAGGCGCCGTGAAGAGCCGAGACCTACTCCGGCTGTCTTCGGGGAGAGTGACGTGCCAGGGCCGGCCGTCAATCATCCTCCCTCTCCATAGGCACGCCCATTCCCCGCGGGAGCCGAAATCTACGATGCCCGATTACAAGGTGAGTCCGGGGTTAAAAAAATCGGGACAGGCATACTGTAGCTCGCGCTACAATGCCTGTCTCGATGGTAAAATCGTGTCGGGGGGGGGGGTGAACTACCGCTTTAAGGTCTATTTATTATGAAAAAAAAAACAAGGGGTAAGATTCAGCATGAATTTACGCCGGCGTATCTATTGATACGCCGCGTAAATTCAAAGCTGCGCTGGCGTATCCTCTTTCTGTATTCAGAAAGCAAGATACGCCGAAATTAGGCTAAGATCCGACTGGCGTAAGTCTCTTACGCTGTCGTATCTTAGTTGCATATTTACGCTGGCGGCTAGGTGGCGCTTCCGTCGATTTCAGCGTAGAATTTGCAAATGAGCTGAATACGCCGATTCAGAAACGTACGTGCGCCCGGCGGAATTTTTTACGTTGTTTGCGTACGGCTTTTTCTGGCGTAACGTTGCTCCTGCTATATGAGGAGCAACCAATGTTAAGTATGGACGTCGGGCCAGCGTCAAATTTTGCGTCGTTTGCGTAAGTCGTTTGCGAATAGGGCTTTGCATAAATTACGTTCATGTCTAAAGCATTGACGATTTGTGGCATAATTTCGAGCATGCGCACTGGCTTTGTTTCACGAACGCCGTTCGTTAGAGACGTCATTTACGTGGGGTCATGTTTTATTTACATAAAACACGCCCACCTCTTCAGAATTTGAATTCGGCGCGCTTACGCCGGCAGATGTACGCTACGCCGCCGTAACTTAAGGCGCAGATTCTTTGCGAATCCAGCCCCAGCCTCACTAAGTTACGGCGGCGTAGCGTATCTCAGATACGCTACACCCGCACAAACTTACGGCGGGCTTTATGAATCTAGCCCAGGGACTTTTAAGGTACCAGACAAATGCAATATACTATATCTTACATATAGGGGTTCTGCGCGAACCAACACAGTGATAAAAAGGTAAATAATCTAGATATATAAATATATAAATATAGTGAATGTGAACAAAGAAAGTGGGATAGTGAGTGCTCACACTTTCCAAAATCAATTATGTGTAAGTGTAACCTCGAAAAGAATAGAATAATGAAATATGTTAATTATATTAATTAAGTGGTTAAAATAATATGAGCAAACAGTCCAAGAAAGTGAGGTGATCAAAAAATATATAAAAATAGAACATATGAAATATGAAAAAATGAGGTGAAAAAAGTGAATAAAGAGTGTCCCAATAATGGTGTGCCAAGCTGTCAAATGGTGGTCGCAATGTAGCTGGATATCCACTAAGCGGGTTGTTGACAGATGTATAGTTCACTCCCTCACCAGGCTCCCAGAACTCTTACCTCAAACCATAAATAAATGTGCATCCAATGGATATTGAATCACCATAGAGATCTTCTCTCTTGTTAGTATCAGCTGGAACGTCTCCTTGGCCACTTCCTAATACAGCTCCAGTACAGGGAAAAGAAAGGAACACAAGGGCTCCAATAGTGTAATATTGTAAGACTCAGGGGGAATTTATTAAGGAAAAAACCTGTGCTTACATCAAAACATAAAAACGAGTGCAGTGAATAAACATACAAGCGGCGTCTTCAGCGCCGGCTTACGTCACTCCAGGTGTACGCTCTGACCAATCCCTACGCGTTACGACACGGGATCACGTGTCTTCATCTGGGGAACCTGATTGGTAGTACGGCTAATGTTTATATGTATCCAAAACCGGAAGTAGCGGAGCGGCCATTTTATTGTAGCCCGCTATATGTTATGGGCCAGGCTAATATTGTAAGCAAAGTGGCGTCAGATGTCATTCCTATTGGCTGCATATCTGCTAATATATCCAAATACAGATGAATAAGAATGCCAGCCAAATGACATTGCTCAACGGAGCAAACTGCTGAATAAAGAACGTTATAATAAAACCATTAGACGATAAGTAACTGACTATAGGATAATATAGGGCATCACCCTAGTATGTAAAGGTAATGGGTAGATCTATTCCAAGCCAGTACTCCTCGCATACATCCAGAATAGTGTATAAAATATATTATGACATATATAAAATGTGTATATACAAATCCATATTACGGTATGTATATAACATATACTATACTATATCTTGCTTTAAAATCCATATCAAATGTATTAGGTACATAAAAAAAATAAAAAATGTTGGACCTAGACACCTGGCATAGAGCCTTCTCAAAGTCCTACAAGGGTATTCTAAATGTCTCACTGATGGAGGCTAATATCAAGGTTATAACCAGGTGGTATTTAACCCCTCTAAACTTGAATCTATATACCCTACAGCTGATCCGACCTGTTTCAGGGGATGCCAACTTTTAGGGTCAATGACCCATATCTGGTGGGAATGTCCTAGAATCCGCCCCTTTTGGGGAAAAATCTTCTCTATGATTTCCAAGGTCACTGGTTGCCAGGTTTCTAGGTCTCTTTCAATAGCTCTGCTAAATGCTCACATACCTCAAATACCAAAAACTACACAAAAACAAATCCATTTTATTCTCACAGTAGCCAAGCATACAATTGCCAAAGCGTGGAAGAAACCTAAACCTTCTTTCTTGGAAGCCCAAAAAAATAATATCTTGGATAATGACTCAAGATAAGCTAGCTAGTATTCTAACTGATACTGTTCCAAAATTTGAAAACCTTTGGGAACCTTGGGCTAGATATGTAGGAATCTCTCTTACCCAGCGTGTTCCCCCGGTTCCTACATAACTAAGTTAGGCGCGCTTCCCCCCTTCCTATCCCTTCTTTTCTTTTTCTCTTATACTTTTCCCCTCTTCTTTTTATTTTTTTCAATCCTATAGGGATTTCTGGTGATGTTCTGAGGGAGACCTATCCCCCCCCCTTTTTTTTTTACTTTCTGATTATACATGTGTAGCGCTACCCCCTCAGGAGCCGCTGGTTGTTTTGGGATCGGCGTATTAAGTTACCTCTTACCGTTGTCTAGGGGTGAAGTTGATGAATAGATTATTGAGCGAATGTCCAGTCAGTAAATAAAGGTTTTCTGAATGCTTTATTCTCGGCCCAACATGACCAACATCAACATGAGGTAGAGAGGAAAGGTTGATGAAGCGGTAGAGAACTTTGCAGCATCAGGCCTGGATATGAAGCGAGCAATCCTGCTCTCAGTAGTAATAAACACAGTTCGTCGCCACTCTAGCCAGAGTGGGTGAAGTGCCCCCAGACAAATTCCTGCCACGAGTCTGGCAGCCAAAGCGCTACTTTAAGGTTGCTGGGAGGAACAGGTCTCTGCCACAGACCTGGCTCTAGGGACCTCTGCCACAGGCCTAGTACTTGGACGAGCTAAATGAATTGAGGGAATCCTCCCAGTAGATTAGATTAGGGTACCTGTCAATGTCCCGGTCACCGGATCCCCGATGGTTCGTTCAAGCCCCTCAGACAACCTGCCTCTGGGTTCTCCTTGAGCCGATCCCCCACCGTTCAGCACACAGCTTGGGATCTCTTCAATAGAGGCGGGGACCCAGCCAGTCACTGGGCCCCCTTTCAGCAACATGGAGCTTCGCGTAGCAAGCGACCCCGGCCTGGTAGGCCATATCGCCGGGGTCTGTTGGATGCGCACACCCTGAAGGTGGGTGCCGCACCTGGAACCCGCGAAGAACCAACAAAAATGGCGTCTGCCACAGATATACCCTCCCCCAGCATGCCCCACAAGGAAAAACTCCTCTAATTGGCTGCTGGGGAAAAGTGGCTCTGCCAGAACCCCTCTAGCACCAACTGTCACATTTTCTAACTAACGTAGAAAATGGTGCATGCAACCACGGGCGTAGGAACCGGGGGGGACGGGGGGGACGCATCCCCCCCAGGAAATAATGCGGGGGGGACATGTATGGTAAAATCCCCCCCAGATGTGACTGCGCTCACTATACTGTGTGCCCGCTGGCGCCGACTCACTGGCTGCCGCGTGCGCTCCTGGCTGGCTCCCTTTCCTCCGGTGCATCTCCTCGCCCCCCCCCCATGGAGGATGATTTGGTTCATTCCATTTCCACCGCCGTGCGCCGCGTGACGTCACGCCGGCGGCCGGAGGTGAGAGAGGGAGGAGGGAGGAGGGAGCGAGAGTGACTGTCGGCGCCAGTCAGAGTACAAGCTGTGACTCACGGTCACGAGGAGCCTGCTGCTGCGCCTGGGCCTGGCCTGCCGTACTAATTCTGATTACAGTAAAAACTGTCTGCAAGAAGACAGAACCTTCATTAAAAGTAAGAAAGTATTGGGGAGGGAGGGAGGGGGGGGGGGGTGTTGGACTGAGCTGAGGACCTCAATGTTTTTTTTTTTTCTTAAGTCAGAGAAGGCAAGCTCAAAATAACAAACATTTTTTTAAACTGCTATATTTAAAAAATTATGGTCACCTTAGCCTGAGGTGACCATAATTTTTTAAATAAAAAATAGCAGTTTAAAAAAATGTTTGTTATTTTGAGCTTGCCTTCTCTGACTAAAGAAAAAAAAAAAACATTAATTGCAGCCTCACTGTGCCACCAAACGCAGTCACTGTGCCATCACATGCAGCCACTGTGCCATCACATGCAGCCACTGTGCCCATCAAACGTAGCCACTGTGCCCATCAATTGTCGCCACTGTGCTCATCACACGCAGCCACTGTGCCATCACACGCAGCCACTGTGCCATCACATGCAGCCACTGTGCCTGTCAATTGTCGCCACTGTGCTCATCACACGCAGCCACTGTGCCATCACATGCAGCCACTGTGCCCATCAAACGTAGCCACTGTGCCCATCAATTGTCGCCACTGTGCTCATCACACGCAGCCACTGTGCCCATCAAACGTAGCCACTGTGCCCATCAAACGTAGCCACTGTGCCCATCACACGCAGCCACTGTGCCATCACATGCAGCCACTGTGCCCATCAAATGTAGCCACTGTGCCCATCAATTGTCGCCACTGTGCTCATCACACGCAGCCACTGTGCCATTACATGCAGCCACTGTGCCCATCAAACGTAGCCACTGTGCCCATCAATTGTCGCCAATGTGCTCATCACACACAGCCACTGTGCCCATCAATTGTCGCCACTGTGCCCATCAATTGTCGCCACTGTGCTCATCACACGCAGCCACTGTGCCCATCAAACGTAGCCACTGTGCCCATCAATTGTCGCCACTGTGCCCATCAATTGTCGCCACTGTGCCCATCAAACGCAGCCACTGTGCCCATCAATTGTCACCACTGTGCTCATCACACGCAGCCACTGTGCCCATCAAATGTAGCCACTGTGCCCATCAATTGTCGCCACTGTGCTCATCACACGCAGCCACTGTGCCATCACATGCAGCCACTGTGCCCATCAAACGTAGCCACTGTGCCCATCAATTGTCGCCACTGTGCCCATCACATGCAGCCACTGTGCCACCATTTTTACTGATGCCATGTGGGTTAATTTTTTAAATAAAAAATAGCAGTTTAAAAAAATGTTTGTTATTTTGAGCTTGCCTTCTCTAAAGAAAAAAAAAACATTAATTGCAGCCTCACTGTGCCACCAAACGCAGTCACTGTGCCATCACATGCAGCCACTGTGCCCATCAAAAGCAGCCACTGTGCCCATCAATTGTCGCCACTGTGCCCAAACGCATCCACTGTGCCAATCACACACAGCCACTGTGCCCATCAAACGCAGCCACTGTGCCCATCAATTGTCGCCACTGTGCCACTGTGCCACCATTTTTACTTATGCCATGTGGGTTGATTTTTAGTAATGCCATGTGGGTTAATTTTTACTGATGCCATGTGGGTTGATTTTTAGTAATGCCACGTGGGTTAATTTTTACTGATGCCATGTGGGTTGATTTTTACTGATGCCATGTGGGTTGGTTTTTACTTATGCCATGTGGGTTGATTTTTAGTAATGCCATGTGGGTTGATTTTTGCTAATGCCATGTGGGTTAATTTTTACTGATGCCATGTGGGTTAATTTTTACTAATGCCATGTGGGTTGATTTTTAGTAATGCCATGTGGGTTAATTTTTACTGATGCCATGTGGGTTGGTTTTTACTGATGCCATGTGGGTTAATTTTTACTGATGCCATGTGGGTTAATTTTTACTGATGCCATGTGGGTTGATTTTTACTGATGCCATGTGGGTTGATTTTTACTAATGCCATGTGGGTTGATTTTTACTAATGCTATACCGGTTGATTTTTACTGATGCCATGTGTTTTACTAATGCTATGATGGTTTATTTTTTTATTGCTGCATATTGCTCTTCGCATTACCCTCTCTGGATTGCTTAAGGGCTCTTTCACGCGTCCATTCCGTTCGTCCGTTTTTTGGACGTCCGTTAACGGACCGCAATGCTTCCCTATGGGCTAGCGTCCGTTAGCGGATGAGCATCCGCTAACGTCCGTTAGCATCCGTCTGCGTTCAGTTCCGTTTTTTTGGACGGAAGAAAACCCTATTTTTCTTCCGTCTAATAAACGGAACGGACGAAAAACGGACGTTAACGGATGATCCGTTTATCATCCGTTCCGCTAACATCCGTTTTTCTATGTAAAAAGCCACAAAAAAAACAAAAAAAAATGGATGGAAAAACTGATGCAAAAACTGATGAAAAACTGACGAAAAACTGATGGAAAAACGGATCAACTGATGAAAAAAAAACTGATCTGAAAAACTGAACAGACGTGTGAGGCTGGGTTCACACTACGGTTTTCCCGTCCGTCAGCCGCATACGATTTATATGAAAAACCGTATGCGGCTGAAACGGACGGGAACGTATGGAACCGCACATATGTACGTTTTCCATTGACATTAATGTTAAAGGAAAACGTATGCGGTTGCCATACTGTTTTAAAAACGACCGCAAAACCGTGGTTGAACACGGTTTTGCGTACGTTTAAAAAACGTTTTGCCAGCAAATCGTACGCACCCGGATGCATCTGAGTGCATACGATTTGCAATGCATTCTCTATCTATACGTTTTCCCGTCCGGGCCCGTACGTTTTCAATACTGAAATCGTATGCGGCTGACGGACGGGAAAACCGTAGTGTGAACCCAGCCTGAAAGAGCCCTTAATAGTTTGATCTATTGGCTTGAGATACGAATATACCTGGCGAGTAAAAATGCTGTCCCCCCCAGATTTGTAAGGGTTCCTACACCCATGCATGCAACCACCTCTTGGCAGCACAGTGTAGGCAAGTCAATTGCAAGGTGCATTGAAGGCCATACAGAATAAACTTGTAAAGGGTCCACTAGTATGAACGGACCCTCACTCATTGATGTTTGTGATACAGTGATAATAAAGAAATATTGTTTATTGAGGTTATCTTGCAGGTTTTCATTGTCTTTTTATTTTTTTGTGTTGATGCAGGTGAAGAAATAACAAAGGTGTGCACAAGGTATAATTCAACATCAACATGTAGCAAATGTCCTAAAGGTCAATTTAACCCCGCAAACTACAGATCCAAATGCATGAGTTGCAAAATCTGTGGCACTGGTAAGCAGTGAAATCAAAGCCAAGTAATATCTTTCTGCCATGTTTTTTATTGTAAAGTAAGGAGTGGTAAGGTGAACTCTTTCTATCTATGGTCAGCTTTACTGTGTTTTTTTGCCTTCTTGTAAACGTCCTCCATGAGCTCCTAAAACTCTCATTTTCACCCCTCACTTCTTTTTGTCTGGAACGAGACGTGCATGCTATCTGCAAACATGTACACTGCGCTTAGGCCCCATACAGACGAGCGGACTGTCTGCTGAAATCGGTCCGCCGGACCGTTTTCAGCGGACATGTACGCCCGGAGATTTCTGTTTGATGGTTGTACACACCATCAGACAGAAATCCGCGCGGACAGACAGCGCGGTGACGTGGCCGCGACGATGACGCGGCGACGTGCGCGACCCTGGAAGGTCAATGCTTCCACGCATGCGTCGAATCACTTCGACGCATGCGAGGGATGGCGGCCGATCGGACATATCCGGTGAGTCTGTACAGATGACCGAACATGTCCAACGGACATGGTTCCAGTGGACATGTTTCTTAGCATGCTAAGAAACATTTGTCCGCTGGAAACCTGTCCGATCCGCCGGACATTTGTCCGGTCGGCCGTACAGACGACCAAACATGTCTGCTGAAACTGGTCAGCGGACCAGTTTCAGCAGACATGTTCGGTCGTGTGTACGAGGCCTTACACACTGCAAATTTCATAGTCCATAGTCCATCTTGGATGTGAGTGAAGCCCCATACACACTATCAGTTTTCCTGATGGTTTTCTCTTCAGGTTTACCAAAACCATCTAATATGAGGTCAAACCTTAAAGCGGGGGTTCACCCTATAAACAATAAAAACTTTTTTTTTTTTTCTTCTAGCATACAATCAGGCATTGTAGCGCGAGCTACAGTATGCCTGTCTCGAATTTTCTATCCCCGTACTCACAGTGTAATCGTACATAGACGATTCCGACTGCCCACGGGGAATGGGCGTTCCAATCCAGACGGAAGGTGATTGACGGCCGGCTCTGGCGCGTCACGCTTCTCCGGAAATAGCCGAAATAGGCTTGGCTCTTCACGGCGCCTGCGCATAGCCTGTGCGCAGGCGCCGTGAAGAGCCGAGACCTACTCCGGCTGTCTTCAGGGAGCGTGACGTGCCAGAGCCGGCCGTCAATCATCCTCCCACTCAATAGGCACGCCCATTCCCCGCGGGAGTTGGAATCTATAATGTACCAGTACACTGTGAGTACGGGGATAAAAAATTCGAGACAGGCATACTGTAGCTCGCGCTACAATGCCTGATTTTATGGTACAATGTTGACACTGAGGGTGAACTACCGCTTTAAGCGTTTCAATTTGAATGCAATCAGGCAGGTCCTTGTACAACATGGTTTTGGTAAACCTGAAGAGAAAACCAGCAGGAAAACTGATAGTGTGTATGGGGCTTAAGAGAGTGTGGCTACATTCCTATATATAGTGGAACCATAGAGAACAAATGTAACCACCATTTAACAGGAAGTCAGATAAAAAAAAGGGAACTTGGAGAATTGGAGAAGGCTGAGAGCAATAGAATGTGCTTATTTGATTTACAGCAGACATTTAGGTATAGATATTTTTACATAGTTAAGTTTGTTCAATTTTGACCAATGTAAGTACATAAGTTCCATACCTGTTCAATGCATTCCAACGCACCTTACTGATGGACATGCAAGTACATAGGTTCCATACTTATTCTGTAGGTTCCATACCTATTCGGTAGGCTCCATGCCTGTTCTGCATGTTCCATACCTGTTCTGTAGTTTCCATACCATAGGTTCCATACCTGTTCTGTAGGTTACATAATATACTGTAGGTTCCAAACCTGTTCCTTAGTTTCTATTATGCCGCGTACACGCGATCGGAATTTCCGACAACAAGCTCCCATCGAACATTTGTTGTCGGAAATTCCGACCGTGTGTAGGCTCCATCGTACATTTGCTGTCGGAATTTCTGACAACAAAAATTTGAGAGCTGGTTCTCAAATTTTCCGACAACAAATTTTGTTGGCGGAAATTCCGATCCTGTGTACACAATTCCGACGCACAAAATTCCACGCATGCTTAGAATCAAGCAGAAGAGCCAAACTTCATTTTTCTCGGCTCGTCGTACGTCTTGTACGTCACTGCATTCTTGACGTTTGGAATTTCCGACAACATTTGTGTGACCGTGTGTATGCAAGACAAGTTTGAGCCAACATCCGTCGGAAAAAAATTCACGGTTTTGTTGTTGGAATGTCCGATCGTCTATACGCGGCATTAGGGGTGCACCAAATGTTTTTTTTTTTGGTGCTGAAACTGATACCGAAAATGAAAAATACACTAGGCCGAAAACCGAAACCGATACCGAAAATAGCAGTTTTAAAAAAAATATATATATTTTTGTATATTTTAAATAAAATGTATACATTTTTATATAACACATTGCTAATAGTATTAGCAGAATTTCCATGCAGTACACCTCTAGCGGATACGATGCAGGAGATGTTCAGACATAAAAAAAAAAGAAGAAAGGAGGACGCACCGACCTAGTGCTTACCACGTTTAGCGCTACCCCCGAAGGAGCCGCTAAATAATTTGGGACCGGCCTACTAAGTTACCCTGGCAGTGTCTAAGGGTGCAATTGTGAGAACAGCAACAGTGAGTGGAGGTCCAGACATCCAATAAAGAGTTTTCTTGTCCAGGCCAAACACGGCCAACATCAACATACATTAGGAAGGTCAAGGTTGATGAAGGAAGAAATAGAACCATGTGGTATCAGGCCTGGATATAGAACTGAGCAATACTCTGCTCGGCATTAAACCGAATGTATACACGTCGCCACTCTGAATAGTACTGGGAGGAACAGGTCTCTCACACAGACCTGTCTCTAGGGCCCCTGCCACAGGCCAATTTCAATAGAGGACTTAAATAAGGACAGAGAATCCTCCCAGTAAACTTCTTTTGCAAATGGTCCCCGGATGACAGCAAGCATACCTGTCAGTGGTCCGGACACCCGATCCCAAACTAGGATCCTTTCAATAGGCCTCGGAACCCAGTGGAGCACTGGGGTCCCTTCTCTCCTCAGGAAGAGGTTCGCTGCAGAGTTCAGCTCTGGCCAGGTGGGCCATGCCGGTGGGGTCCATGGATGCGCGTACCCTGAAGGTGGGTACCGACCTGGAACGGGGACCCCGTGGAAAGTTTTCGACACATGACCTCTCTCACAGATATACCCTCCCCCAGCATGCCTCGCGAGGGAAAACTTCCTGCTGGCTGCTGGGAGAAGATCTGTTCTGCCAGAACCCCTCTAGTGCCAGCTGCCGGCCAGGGTGGCACTGCACTCCCTGACCACAGATCATCAAATTTAGACAAACATTGAATGGGAGCAAGGTAACTCTCCCGTTTTCCCACTAAATTAAAGCGTAGTGCCCATGCTGAAAGCAAGGGGGCGCTACACACATATAAAAGTTTAATTAAAAATAGAATAAAAGCAACGCTCACAAAATGAGCTTAGGTAAACGCTTTTCTGACAATCTAGCTAGATCTCTTGGCACCTGCAAGCAGGACTTGATGACAAGAGGATCGGACGGTACCTCAAACTGCTGAACGACTGACACGTTTCTGGGGCGCACCCCTTTCTTCAGAGTTTAGGACGGACCGCCTATTGGGTTGCCCTCTCGGGCTGGGACACAATGGCTACCACTGTAATTACATTCCTGCAGTAAAGTAAAGAAAAAAAAGTTCTGGCAGAATGAAGGAGCAATGAGGAATGAATGGAATGCTGGCAGGATTCTGAGACTGGAGAGGATCACATCGGCACTGCACAGTGACAGAAGACAGGAGCAGGAATGAGGTCAGAGGTCAGATGTCAGAATCCTCCCACATGCAGGGACTTCTACTACCCGATCGCCACGCACAGTGCTGAGTGATGGGAGGAGGGCAGCAAGCTCCACAGCCTGTGCCTCGGATAAACCTGTACCATGTGTCCCCCGGCAGCACTTACCATACTGTGCAGGAGCAACTCGGAGCTAGATGGCGGGAGGCGGAGCTGGAAGGGAAAGACGCTCTGCACACAGTTTCCTCCACAGTCCACACCCGCAAAGCGCGTCAACGCTCCAGAACGACAGCGCTCGAGAACGACACCCCCGTAATGGGCGGCACCAGTGGCGGGGCCCGCCCCATTTTCAGCTCCATTATCGTTTTGTCTTTCGGCAATATGCCGAAAACGCAATTTTCGGCCAAAATAGTTTTGGCAGCCAAAATTTCGGTGCATCCCTCCTAGTTTCTATACCATAAGTTCCATACCTGTTCTGTAGATTCCATACCCATTCTGTAGGTTTCCTACCTATTCTGTAGGTTCCATACCTGTTTTGTAGATTCCATACCCATTCTGTAGGTTTCCTACCTATTCTGTAGGTTCCATACCTGTTCTGTAGTTTCCATACCATAGGTTCCATACCTGTTCTGTAGTTTCCATACCATAGGTTCCATACCTGTTCTGTAGTTTCCATACCCATTCTGTAGGTTCCATACCTGTTCTGTAGTTTCCATACCATAGGTTCCATACCTGTTCTGTAGTTTCCATACCATAGGTTCCATACCTGTTCTGTAGATTCCATACCCATTCTGTAGGTTTCCTACCTATTCTGTAGGTTCCATACCTGTTTTGTAGATTCCATACCCATTCTGTAGGTTTCCTACCTGTTCTGTAGGTTCCATACCTATTCTGTAGTTTCCATACCATAGATTCCATACCTGTTCTGTAGTTTCCATACTTGTTCAATCCTTGTGGATGCTAGAAATCACTGTAGTAGGCACTGTTACTATAGTAATCTCTAATAGCTTCCAGGTCCCATGCTGAGGATCTTCTCTCCTGTCTTCTGAGCAGAGCAGGTCACTTGGTTGGCACAGGCACCATTCACAGAACGCTTTTCATTTCCTCAATGAATGGGGTTACAGCGTGGTTGGAGTGCAGTCCTATTTACTTGAATAGGTCACAATCAGTGGTGGTACTGCCTGCCAAGTGTGACAGGTTGTATAAACCACAGTGCTATGTACTAACATGACCGTTAGCTCAGCGGTCAGGGGTGATAAAACTGAGGCTCAACCACCTATTTTCACCATACCTAGACCACACTTATGAACGAGACCCAAGTGTGTAAAAGGAAGAATGCTTCTTACTATGGAGAGATTCACGGGATCATGGGGGGGGATGCTGAACATGATGCATGTTACACCCTAAATACGGGTGTAACATGTAAAATGTTTAGAAAGGTGAACTTAGCCTTTAATATTTTCCTTTAGGCTTAATACCTATGTAGCAGCCTGCTACTTTTAGCTGGCGCTGCTTTAAATTTAGAGGCTAGTCTGAGAGTTAGTTGACTCAGACTGTATAATTTTCCACTAAATTTGGACCTCTGTTCCAGCCATGGCTGTACTTTGAGTGACCACTATTTTTGCCTGGGGTGCGGTTACCACCCCAGGCCAAGGGTGGCAGCAGTCAGGTCAAGGTGTTTTGGGTGTTCCCCTCGGCAGCCAATCAGTGGGAGTTGATTGTCCCGCTGTGCATGCTGGGGAGGAGTACTTAAGGGACAGATGCCATTGGTCCGGGGTCGTCGATCCTGGGTCTGTCATCCCACCACCCCCGTGTGTGGCCCTCCTGGCCGGGGGGCGTGTTCAAATGTTCCTGGCTCCGGGACCACGTTAGTACGGAGTTGTGATCTACTAAGTAGGCCGGTAGTCAGACTGGGTCTACGTTTGCAGAATGGTCCTATGCTGTCCGTCCTGAGGGAAGAAGCCATCCGATGAAGAACCTATCTTGGAGAGCACCGAGCACGAGGCTGGTATCTCAGGAGAGGCCTTGAACTTCATCAAAAGACACACCATTACTGAGAGGCTGAATGATGGTCGCCTGTCAGTTCTAAGTTCACAAGAAGTTGATCAGGAGAGATCCGGGTGCTGAATCCTGTGTTGAGAGGATTTTGGACCGAACATATTTCCATTTTGAGAAGGTCTGTGGCAGAGACTTTACCAAAATCTCCATGCGCCATCCTGGCTGCTAGGCTAGTGAAAGAGGCCTATCCGGGTGGGCAATACCCACTCTGGCTAAAATGGCGACAAAAGCTGTGTTACTGGAAGCAGGAGTGTTTCCGACAGAAGTTGTGCACCTGAACCTGTTACCTATTACCCTTCCACCTCTTCAACTACTTATTGTATTCTTTTACCAAGTTCAGCAAATAAATCAAAGAAAAAGAAGTGTAAGTGTGGACATTAAACTTTTTCTTAGCTCTCATCTGATACCCTGGACGGCGAGGAATTAGAGGTAACATGCCGCCCAAAACAAACCAGCAGCTACTGTTGGCGCTGTATAAATCCTGTATAATAATAATATTCAGTTTAATTTTAAATGCAGATTTGAAGCAAGGCAATGTTTATGCCTTCTTAAGACCTGTACACATGATCGGATATTCCGACAACAATTGTCCGATGGACGTGTTCTGTCGGATAATCCGACCGTCTCATTGCTCTATCAGACAATTGTTTTCCGACAACAAATGTTGGATAACCATGCTCTAAAAATGTGTTTAATTGGATTATCCAAACATGTGTACACAAGTCTGTCGGACTAAAGTCCAAAGTACAAACACGCATGCTCAGAACCAATGCTAACCATCAGACAACATTAGCAGAAGTTGCCCAAAGGGTGGCGCTAAAGAGCAGAAAAACAAGGTAGTTTCGTATATGTTGGCTGAAAAAGTTCACGGCCAACGCACTTCGGACAAAAATCCATGGCTTTGTCCGACGGAAATCCTATCGCGTGTACGAGCATTTATTGTACAATTGGAATGGGGAAGATAAAGATAAGTGATGAATACTACCTACTGTTTATTTCATTGTCTTGCCTTACGCTATCACACTTGTAGAGTTCCTTTCTAAATGCGCTTATAAAAATGGAGGTCAGTAAACATCAGTTTTGATGTAAAAGATATAAAATGTATGTTTTTTTCTGATTCTTCGTTGAAGGAAGCATTGAAGAAAAACCATGTACCAAAAGTTCAAATGCCGTCTGTATCTGTCCTGAAGGAAGCTCACCAAACAATGTCAGAAATACAGCCTGTACCTGTGACCGCGGGAAAGAGATAGTAAATAAAAGTGAGTTCTATATTAATATTGGAAAGTCAATGTTATCATTATCTGCTGTGTGTAGTTCCTGGGCCGGATTCAGAAAGGAGATACAATGGCGTATCTCCGGATACGCCGTCGTAACTCTGAGTGTGTGGGGTCGTAACTATGCGACTGATTCATAGAATCAGTTACGCATAGATTTCCCTAAGATCCGACCGGCGTAAGTGTCTTACACCGTCGTAGCTCATGACCTCTGTGGTTAATATGCAGCAGGGTGACTGCCCAGCACAAGTGGTGATCACTGTAGTAGTAGAAACTACCAATTTAGTTAATTAGTTTGAATTAAAAATGCACTTTTGATGGACTTGCTAAAAAATTTAAGCGTATCTAAGCTGAACAACAAAAGTTTGCCAGTAACACACTTGTTGTCCTAGCGTGACAATGCTCACTCACTGTACTGTCTCTATAGAAAAGCAGCAATATTACCCTAGAACAGGACCATGGAACTCCTACCCTTCTTGTATTCTTCATAACATAGGAAGGAGGTGTTCTGTATTGAATTCCATAGAGATAGCTAGGAACAATGCAAACTGATAACAGTGGAGAACATCCAGAGGGCACTGGAAGTTACTAACCACTTGGCGCTCGCGCCATAGCCGAATGACGGCTACAGCGTGGATCCCAAATGCCGGGAGGATGTCAATAGACGTCCCCCCCTTCACGTGCTCCACGCTTGCCCCTGCAGGGCGCGCGCTGTGATCACGGATCCGAGTAAGGGGGCGGTCCCGGCCCCTTATCACTCAATCAGCTGTCAGCCAATGACAGCTGATCACGTGATGTAGACAAAAGCTGGTAATGTTTTTTTTTTCTCCTCACACTGACAGCGTGAGGAGGAAAAAAAGCCGATCACGGCCTATGTGAAAGGGACATCGGTCCAGAAGAGGAAGAAGGCACATCTGACTCGTGTGCCGCCAGTACCCCCTGCAATTGCCTACAGTGCCCACCAGTGCCACCTTACAATGCCCACAAGTGCCACCTATCAATGTTCACCAGTCCCACCTATCAATGCCTCCTCAGTGCCACCTATCAATACCTCCTCAGTGCCACCTAGCAGTGCTGCCTATCATTGCCCATTATTGCCACCTATCAGTGCCCATTACTGCCACCCATCAGTGCCCATCACTGCCACCTATCAATGCCACCTTTTAGTGCCACTTCTCAGTGCCCACCAGTGCCGTCTTATCGGTGCCCATCAGTGCAGCCCATCAGCTTACATCAATGAAGGAGAAAAATTACCCGTCTGCAAAATGTTATAACAAAATATAAAAAAAAACAGTATTTTTTATTTTTTATTTGAGTACAGTGTTGTATGACCGCGCAATTATCATTCAAAGTGTGTCAGCGCTGAAAATTGGTCAGGAGGGGGGTTTAAGTGCCCAGTAAGCAAGTGGTTAATTAGTAGACTGGATTTCTGGCAAGATCACAAGTTATTTTTTTGTGCTTATCATACAGATATAACAAAACACTTTCAATGGTATATTTAATAGACCAAAAAAAGAACAAATAGCAGACTTTCCCTGTCATGTTCAGTTTAACGTGATTGGTTACTTGTGTCAGGCAGCAAGCATTCTGATTACATGCTATAGTAGGGATCTCCAGCAGAGGGCACATTTGGAGAGAAGTTTGGCTGACATGTCATAGTTGCACCTTCTGGTGGCAAAAAGAAAAAAGGTCATTATAATTTCTAGAAAACAGTTTATGTCAGTCCCAAGATGTTAGGAGATTAAATGACCACAGCTGTCTATTTATTGCAGAATGCCAGCCTTGTGCCAATGGACATTTTTCATCTGAAGAAAACAGCAAATGCCGCCCATGGACCAAGTAAGTGAAGGAGTTTTTATTTCGAAAAAAAAATACCCTAATAAATACATAGAAATAGAAAATGGTTTTGAAGCATGTTTTAAAATGCCGCGGAATTCAGTCGCTAGCGGTGCGGTATTAACCCCCGCTAGCGGCCGAAAAAGGGTTAATACCGCCCGCAATGCGCCTCTGCAGAAGCGCATTGCGGGCGGTAGTACCGCGGTTTCCCATTGTTTTAAATGGGAAGGAGCGGTATACACACCGCTCCAAAGATGCTGCTTGCAGGAGATTTTTTTCTCTCCTGCCAGTGCATCCCCTCGGGCTTTCACATTGAGAATGCTGGGCAGTTTTTCAGGCGGTATTTAGGTGCTATTTTTAGCGCTATACTGCCTGAAAAACTCCTCAGTGTGAAAGGGGCCTAAAGGAACCTATTTAGAAACAAAAAAAACCTTCACAACCCCTTTAACCACAGGCATGTTTTGTATGAGGTTTCCTTTTAATGGAGTATGCTTATACACTCCATTTCAAATGCTAAAATGATGTCAACACTGTCTATCCTCAGGCTGTTATGTTAAGTTGTCTCTTTTGTGCCCTTTTTCAGTTGCAGCGCTTTAGGCCTGACAGTGCTTGTGCCAGGATCGGCCACGAACAATGTACAATGTTCCAAGCAGAAGAGCACAACAGTTTGGGTTCTACCTACATCTGTCACCGTAATTCCTCCACATACACAAAGAATGCCTGGGGATGCTGAGACATCTACTGCGGAGAGCTCTATCACTTCCACCAAACACTCCACAATATCCAACACCATGGGGGCCCTGAACTGGGGTAAATATTCATCCTTCATAACCAAATCAATCTGTCTCCCCTTTATTGTTAGTTAACCCTCTTTTTGGTCTGAGGTTTAAACCTCAATTAGCTATTGAGCTGCCGACCACGTAACGCATACAGTATGTGCGTTGGCAAGGAGAATGTAGCAGGGAGAGTGGGCCAAATGCCCGGTTCACACTTGTGTGGGATCCTAACAAATGTGATGCGTCAAAAACACTTTGAATTTGCATGTCATCCCTAAAGTCATTGGGGCAGATCCACAAAAGAATTACGCCGGCGTATCTCTTGATACGCTGCGTAATTTCAAATTTTGCGCGTCGTATCTTTGTTTTGTATCTACAAAACAAGATACGACTGCATCTCGGATCGATCCGACAGGCATACGTCTTAGTACGCCGTCGGATTTTAGGTGAATTTTTTTGGTGGCCGCTAGGTGGCGTTTCCGTTGAATTCCGCGTTGAGTATGCAAATTAGCTTGTTACGGCGATCCATTTTTTTACGTTGTTTGCGTTCGGCTTTTTCCGGCGTATAGTTACCCCTGCTATTATGAGGCGTACTCAATGTTAAGTATGGCCGTCGTTCCCGCGTCGCCTGTTGAATTTTTTACGCCGTTTACGTAAGTCGTTCGCGAATAGGGATTAGCGTAGAATGACGTCGCCGTCGTAAACATTGGCTTGTTCCGGTTTAATTTCGAGCATGCGCACTGGGATACCCCCACGGACGGCGAATTTAAAAAAAAACGTTGTTTACGTCCGGTCACAACGTATTTACATAAAACACGCCCCCATCACATCCATTTGAATTCCGCGCCCTTACGCCGCCAAAGATACACTACGCCGCTGTAACTTACGGCGCAAATTCTTTGAGGATTCGGAAAAAAAATAATAAGTTACGGCGGCGTAGTGTATCTTAGATACGCTGCGCCCGGCGGTGATATGCGCCGAGGTACGTGAATCTGCCCCATTGTTTTCAATGACGGTCGTTCACATACATGCGTTGCGATTCCTCTACGAATGCGATGCGATAAAAAAAAGGGTCTTGTCCGACTTTACTGTGTTGCGTTTGCGAATTTAGTCTCCATAGACATCAGTGTCAGCCCCCGTACACACGGTCGGACCAAACCGATGAGAATGGACCGAGGTTCAGTTTCATCGGTCCAAACCGACCGTGTGTATAGCCCATCGGTCTGTTTTCCTTCGGTCCAAAATTTTAAAACATGCTTCAAAACCAAACCGATGGACCGCTGCCCGATCGGTCCAAACTGATGGTTAGTACAGAAAAGCATCGGTTCAAAACCCGCGCATGCTCAGAATCAAGTCGACGCATGCTTGGAAGCATTGAACTTCGTTTTATTCAGCACGTCGTGTGTTTGACGTCACCGCGTTCTGACCCGATCGGATTTTGGACTGACGGTGTGTACGCATATCAGGCCGTCAGGCCACTTCAGTGGTGAACCGATGAAAACGGTCCGTCGGACCCTTCTCATCGGTTTGGAACGACCGTGTGTACAAGGCCTAAATCGTTCTCGAATCGTAATGATGGTTCAGCTGTCTAGTATATATATCTATCTAGTATCTAGTATATAGGTCCTTGTCTGTAGCTGCATTAGGACCGCGGGAGCCGGAGAAGTGGAAAAGGTGGGTGGAGCCAGGGTAACACTGACACGGCCTTGCTCTGGAAGTCTCTGTGTGTGAGTCATGTGTGGTGTGACATCACTGGTTGTTAGATGCCAAGCGGGGCGGCCCTAGCAACCAGTGATCAGTTAGTGTGGCTGAAACTCTGGTGTGTGTCAGGGAACCGCAGCCCAAATGCAACCTCGCGGGATAACTTAGGATATCTGGTGACCAGACGTCACTCACTTGTTCTGGCACTGGGCTGCGGGAATTTAGCCCTGATCGCGGGACTTACTGCAAATCGCAGGAAATTCCCGCGGAATCCGGGACGGTTGGGAGGTATGCGTTTATTGATAGTTTTTTATGATGTGGGTTTAGTGACAATTTAACAACCATCATTCAAGGAATGCCTTGAATGTAATGTGGGACTTAACCCTCCTACTCTTTACAGTCAAGAAAGCTTCCATCTTAGCCTTTGTAAGATCTGCAGTTGCTATGGTGTTGCACCTGTGATAAGTTATGACCCCACCCTAAAATGTTTGACAGTTCAGTTGAGAGTACAAGCAATTGTGACATCAACCACGGCATGCCTTGAATGTAACTATTTTGGGGAAACAGTTAAATTGATGGTTTTAATTCCATTTTAACAGTTTTATTACCTGCTGATCCTGCCAATAGATCTGTTATTTTTCTATTTCCTTTAACAATCCAAGCTGTCTAGCAAAAGTAGCAGTTACACCTAAAACACACCGGCCTAGAACCCTTTAAATTTTAAATGATACAATGTTCTGTACTTTAATTAACTGTATTCTACAATCTGTAATTTTTCCATCTTAGATACTGTCACTTTAATTCTCATCACTGTTACCCTGCTGATGGCGATGGCTGGAATTCTACTGGCAGTGATAATACAGACAAAAAAGAGGAAAGTAAACAGAGGGTTCATCCGTAAGTATTGTAAAGAGTGAAGTACCACCATGTCCTGTGTTTACCAGATGACAAACACGCTTTGTTACATAGAACATTGAAATCTGTCTCTGTCTATATGAATGTCAATGTGATGTGCTCAAAAGGACATCATCATCAGCCAAACTTTTTTCATTTCATTCTGGATAGAGCAGGGAAGGGTTGGAGGCATTGTTTGATATGTTTTTGCCATCTGTGTACCTGTCAGAGAGATTCCTTCATTTTATGACATGTTGCACCCTAGTGTTCTAGATTAGGTGTACATAGTTAATTAGTTAGTGTAGGAAAATTTGGACTGGGTTAAATCTGGGTCAGGGCTAAGTGACACAGGGAGGCTGGATGACTCAGCAAGCAGCATCTCTGGTGACTCTCCCAGCTTTTTGGAACCTTGGAGACGCTTTCAGAAGTAGAGGGTGGAGTCTAGGAGGGGCTGCTTGCAGTATTGATGAGGGCCCCAGCCAATCCCCAGCAAAATGAGCTGGCAGTGGGCAGGCCGCCTCATAAATACTCATGAGTCATGCCAGCAGGGGAGTTGGATAAAAGATGGAAAAGGAGTGCTGAGGAGGCTGTCGATGGCACTTGAGGGTGCCCCCTAGTCTGGGGGGGTGACCTCGGGTGCTGGAGGGACCCTCTACAAAACATGGAAGAATCCTTCCTGGAGGTACAAGGAGCAAGGAGAGGACAGCGGGACCAGGTCATCATGTCCAGGAGTTCTCCTGAAAAGTCAGCCGGGTGGGCTGATGAGTGAGCAGTCTGGGAGGACTGTGGAGAGAGAGAGTGTGTGTCAGTCTGGGAGGACTGTGGAGAGAGAGAGAGCGTCAGTCTGGGAGGACTGTAGAGAGAGAGAGTGTGTGTCAGTCTGGGAGGACTGTGGAAAGAGAGAGTGTGGGTCAGTCTGGGAGGACTGTGGAGAGAGAGAGTGTGTCAGTCTGGGAGGACTGTGGAGAGAGAGAGTGTGTCAGTCTGGGAGGACTGGGAGGACTGTGGAGAGAGAGAGCGTCAGTCTGGGAGGACTGTGGAGAGAGAGAGCGTCAGTCTGGGAGGACTGTGCAGAGAGAGCGCGTCAGTCTGGGAGGACTGTGGAGAGAGAGTGTGTGTCAGTCTGGGAGGACTGTGGAGAGAGAGAGCGTCAGTCTGGGAGGACTGTGGAGAGAGAGCGTCAGTCTGGGAGGACTGTGGAGAGAGAGAGCGTCAGTCTGGGAGGACTGTAGAGAGAGTGTGTGTCAGTCTGGGAGGACTGTGGAAAGAGAGAGAGAGCGTCAGTCTGGGAGGACTGTGGAGAGAGAGAGAGTGTGTGTCAGTCTGGGAGGACTGTGGAAAGAGAGAGTGTGTGTCAGTCTGGGAGGACTGTGGAGAGAGAGAGTGTGTGTCAGTCTGGGAGGACTGTGGAGAGAGAGAGTGTGTGTCAGTCTGGGAGGACTGTGGAGAGAGAGAGAGAGCGTCAGTCTGGGAGGAATGTGGAGAGAGAGAGCGAGCGTCAGTCTAGGAGGACTGTGGAGAGAGAGAGTGTGTGCGTCAGTCTGGGAGGACTGTGGAAAGAGAGAGCGTCAGTCTGGGAGGACTGTGGAGAGAGAGAGTGTGTGTTAGTCTGGGAGGACTGAGGAGAGAGCGTCAGTCTGGGAGGACTGTGGAGAGAGAGAACGTCAGTCTGGGAGGACTGTGGAGAGAGAGAGAGTGTGTCAGCAGGGCAGCACTTAGGGTGGTGGGGGCCCCTGGGCTTAATAATCGAAGGGGGCCCCTGGAGCAGAGAATCGGGGGGGGGGGGGGTTGTTACTGCGATCGATCAATCGTAGTTTTTGAAGGGGGGTAAGTTGTTGAGCCCACTGACCGCCGATCAAAGTTGTTGAGCAGGGGGGGAAGCCGCTGGATGGACTTCTTACCTCTTCCCAGGGCTGCCTTCAGTAATTTTGGGGCCCCTTACACAGCTGCAGTGAAGGAGCCCCCTGGAGCATCGAAGTTGTTGAGTGGGGGGGGGGCTGGGGGCTGCCGAGAATTACATCCATCCACCGAAGTTGTTGAGAGGGGGGGATTGCCGAAATTGCCACGAAATTGCGGGAGGGAATTGCGACGAACAGGGGATTGCCGCAAAATTGCGGGAGGGAATGTCCACCATTGCCGCAAATTTGCTGGAGGGGATTGCCGCAAAATTGCGGGAGGGGGTTGCCGCGATTGCCACGAACGGTGGGTTGCCGCGATTGAGCCCGGGGGCCCCCTATTGGGTGGGGCCCATGGGCTTGAGCCCAGTCAAGTAAAAAAAAAAGAAAAAAGAATCTGAATATTCGAAGGAGGCTAAGAGCAATAGAATGTCAGACCACAACAGCAGAACAATTATAAATAAAAAAATATGAATGTGAAGAGTCAAAAGAGGCTAAGAGCAAAATAAAGTATTTTTTTAGTTATGAATACATAAATAGAATTTTCTTAACCTCCCTGGCGGTATGATTCTGTCTGGAATTACGTACCGAAAGCGGTACAATTTTTTGCATGGAAATTTGGTGATATGTATTATAGGCCTGCAATTCTTAGTAATTACTTACTTAAACCTGACCAAAACAAGACTCTAGTAGACATTCCAGATGTGATAAATTTGAAACACAAACACATGAATTATAATCTAATAAATAATATAATTTTATTCAATAATGCAATGAAAAATAAAGAAATTAGTCAAACAAAGAAATTCAATACACATCCTGGGTGTGAAACAGTTTGAAACAAGGAACTAGACAAAGTCCGACGTTGCAATCTGGGCAATAGTACCTTTTTTCTTTTCTGACTTTTTTTACATTGCCATCCCTCTTGGAACAGCAAACGACGCACATCCTGGTAGGCGCTAACTTTCGTGCGGTTGGCGGTACAAATTCTACAAAATGACGACCTGTCAGGCGCTCTGGATTGCCAACGTCAACAGAGCGGCGTCCGGGTCTGTTAGCAGACACTGATGGCGTCGGGTGGTTGATAAAAATCTGCTCAGCCACCTTCCATATAAAGTCAGAATGAACAAGAGGTATGTTTGTGTTTGCTTTATAAAGAATATAAGCGTTCCAAAGGCATTGTTCAAGGAGATGCCTGAAAATCTTTTTGTAGTATTTTTTCTGTTGTTTCCGCATCGCCGGGTAAAATGTCATTGCCTGATCGGCTCGGTCGACACCTCCCATCGTGTGATTATAGTCGATCACGATTTGTGGCTTCAGCACATCTTTTCCGTGTTTTGTGTGGACCATGGTAGTGGAGGTGCTGTGCACGGTGCTCATGAGACACAGGTCCTTTTTGTCTCTCCATCTCATTGCCATCATTTTACCCTTTTGAAAGGCAACCATCTCTCCTTTTTTTCGTATTTTCTTGCCAAACGTAGATGGCATGTCACGCCGGTTTGGCCTCACGGTACCATACCCATCCGTTTTGTTGAGGAGCAAAACCTCATAAAGTTCCGGTGACGTATAAAAATTGTCCGTTGTCACGCAATATCCCTGGTTCAGTAATGGGTCCAGCAGTGAAAGGACAGACGATGTGGCCATCCCATAGCAGTTGTACCTGGGATTGAACTTGGTACCTTTCCCGGTGTAAATTACCGCATTCCAGATATATCCGGTGGAAGATTCACATAGCATATAAAATTTTATGCCAAAGCGCGCTCTTTTGGATGCAATAAACTGGATCCAGCTCAGGCCTCCCTTGTAGGCCATCAGACTTTCGTCCACACTGACATCCCTTTCTGGCACGTAGGTCCGCTGGAAGTTGGCGACAATCATCTGGCACACCTCCCAGATTTTCTTTAGCTTGGGCGCAGGATGCGTGGCCTCATCAAAATCTTTGTTGTTGGCAAATTGTAAGTTTTTCATAATGAGTGAAAAACGATATTCAGACATCACAGTGCCAAAAAATGGAGTGGCCAGCATCTTATTGGTGGTCCAGTACCATTTCTGGAGCGGTTTGCCCACCACCCCCTGAAGGATGATATGTCCCAGAAACTTCCAGATGTCCTCTTTAGTGACCGGTTTCCATTTTCTGGATCTGGAAAATCTGGCACGCAGCGTAGCAGATTGCTGATCGTGGTATCGATTGGTCTCTGTCACAATTTTTAAAATTACCTCCTCAGAAAGAAAAAGTTTCAGGTACACCAGAGGGTTGTCACTCTCCACATCAACCTTCATCCCAAGAGATCCAGTGAATCGGAACCTCGGGGGAGCTGCCTGGTCCGCATCGCTGTCTATAGGGCACCAAGTGCGCACATCACTTAGGTCAGGTGCGGGATCACAGGCGTTGTCACTTTCTGGATCAGTGTTGGTGTCGGAGTCAGATGACAAATCTCCCCACGACTCACTGTCGCTCTGTTCTGCGATCAACTTCGTGTCGCTGCCGCTGTCGCTCAGCTGATCCAAAAGCGCATTTGTAGGACAGCGCTTTTTTTATGCCATTTTCAAAGGGTTTTCAAAGGTTTTATTTGTCACAAATGACAATGGCAAGGGGCACTGAAAGGGCACTGTGTCAGATTCCAAGGTGATACAGTGTAATCCTCTCAGATTACATTGTATCACCTCCTTTTTATATGTTTGTGTAACATTTGAACTTCCCTCCCAGTTCCGCTCCCATGCACCATTGCTGCTGCAGGGAACGGAACCAGGAAGTCACATGACCGATGGATGGCGCGGTGGGGATCTCGAAGGCGAACACAGCAATGGTAGATCATCACTGGATCGCCTGGAGAAGGTAAGGAACGCCGCTGCAGGCTCTGCACATCCACCCCGAGCGTGACTCAGGGATACCGATCCCAGCATAAAAAAACACCCTGAGTCACGCTCGGGATTACCGATAAGGGGGTTAACCAGAGTTTGTCATTTTAACCATCATCTGGAATCATCATCAGCATCACGTTACACATGCATTTTTGTTTGTTTGCCATTTCTCACTCTGTAGCTAGGGAATAAGCTATGTAGTTAGTCCCACCCCTTTTCTTCCTAATGGTTTGGTCTCCATTCATCACATATTCTGTATTCTGCTGGAGCTAGCTACACTAATGATGTTGACCTATCTGTTGTTCATCTGTTATGATCTGCACACATTTTTGGATTAAAGCTTTCTATGATCTGCAGGATGTCATTTGGATCAAGTTATTTATAGAGATCAAACTTCCTGTGCTTAGATTTCTGGAGCAGAACAATTGGGTTAATTACCCTTTGAGGTCATTAGATTTCATTAGTCCAGTACATACTTTGTTCAGCAGTACCAAGTCTTAAAGTGGAGGTTCCACCTGAAAAAAAAATTTCCACCAAAAATCTAAAAAAATAAAAAATAAATGAAATTTTTTTTTTACTTACCCTAAATAGCTGTTGCTATGCGGAAGTGCCGAATCTGCCTCTTCATCCTCCGCGGTGGATTCTCTTCCTCCTCCTACACTTGGTGTCTTCTTGTGAATGGGGCGTGCTGCATTCTGGGAACTGTGTGTGTCCCACAAAGCAGCCGGCCCATTCACAAAGCGCCGCACTGCTCGCGCATGCGCAGTAGGAAATGGGCAGTGAAGCTGCACGGCTTCACTGCCTGTTTCCCTTACTGTGGATGGCGGCGCCTGGAGCTGCCAGGATCGAGGATCGCCCTTGGCGGGGGCCGACATCGCTGGTTGCTAGGACAGGTAAGTGTCCTTATTAAAAGTCAGCAGCTACAGTGTTAGTAGCTGCTGACTTTTATTTTATTTTTGGAATGGAACCTCTGCTTTAATGAAGGGGGATCCTTTGAACCCAGAAATGTGTCTGAAGAAAACTGAATCTGCACACCATATGCTCTGCTTTTGGTGCTTTCCTTCTTGAACACCTAGACCAGCCTTTCTCAAACTTTTCAACACCGAGGAACTTTTAAAACAACTTTCCAGTCTCTGGAAACCCCTGCAAAAAAATACTATGTCTACAACTCATTACACATATTAGTCTGATGATCAGTGAGAAGAATACTCTTTACACTTGTGGTCATTGGGAAGTTATACCCACTTACAGATAGCTAAAAAGATCATTGGTGTCGGTGGGAACGTATCTGAGAAGCAGAAATTGCCCATTGCTCAAGGAACCCCTAGCATCCTCTGAAAGGAACCCTAGAATTCCATGGAACCCTGGTTGAGGAACCCTGTCCTAGACCAATAAATGTTTACACTTTATGACAGTTGCGATATTTACTGAATATCATCAGTATCTTAATAATTACTTTTACATATTGCCTAAGGTTTCTCTTTATATAAATACTGATGAGATTTCTAATGTTTTCTACCAGGAAGCAAGAAATGCAAAGTACCAGTACAGGAAGAAAGCACGGATTCTGAATCTAGTCTTACCAAGAACAATCCTGTGTGAGGAACGGTCTGAAACTCCACGCAGCCTTACAAGCTGCTTTTATTCACTGGTATCCATTGACATACATTGACCCAGAGTCCCCCCCGGAGCATGGAGAGAGCTATCCGTGAACCTCCTGCTTATTGAAAGAATATTTTTATTCCCTTACCATTTCATGACAAAACTTTTCCGTTTAATCATCCTGGATGAACAAAAACTGTAATACACGAGTGACAACCTTACAGGTCAATTGTCCTTGCCTTCCAAGTGCAGCTGTTGAGTTTTCAAATGTCCCTGGAAGTAGTCGTACCCATAGATCTACCTGGTTTTCCAACACTCATACTTTACATTAAAATGCCTTTTTTGCTACATAAAATAATGTGAAACGTATATCTAAAACACGGTTTTCCCAGAGCTCAGCCATGTTAGCCAGCAAAAGAAGCCTATTCGAAGCCTGCTTCAAATAGTTCAGTATACATAGCAGTCATGGCTTGTTACATTTACATATTGGTGGAAAAGTCACACCCCCTACATCAAGGTGGCTGCCGTCTGTGTTAACCACAGTCTATTGTTTACCATCAGAACCAGCACCAACGGGAAATGGAGTAGTTAGAGAGTAGCAGTTAGAGATATTCAGTGGCGAAAATAATTATTTGATCCTCTGCAGATTTTGTACGTTTTCCCACTTACAAAGAAATTAAAGCGGAGGTTCACCCTAAAAGAACTATGTACCATCCCATCCAGCATACTTGCGTCAGCTACAGTATGCTTTATTTTATTTTTTTTGCGCTGTATTTACCGTTTAATCGTTCGGTTTCTTTTCAGACTCCCGCGGGAAATAGGCGTTCCTATGAAGAGGGGAACATGATTGACGTGCGGCTATGGGGCGTCACGCGTTCCGAAAATAGCCGAAATAGGACTCGGCTGTATACGGCGCCTGCGCAGTCAGCTCCTAGTCTGTGCGCAGGCGCCGTATAGCTCCGTGAAGAGCCCAGTCCTAGTCCGGCTATTTTCGGAACTCGTGACGTGCCATAGCCGGACGTCAATCATGTTCCCCTCTTTATAGGAACGCCTATTCCCCGTGGGAGTCTGAAAAGAAACCGAACGATTAAACGGTAAATACAGTGCAAAAAAAAAAAGCATACTGTAGCTGACGCAAGTATGCTGGATAGGATAGTACATAGATGTTTTTTAGGGTGAACCTCCGCTTTAAGGGTCTATAATTTTTATCATAGGTGCATTTTAAGTTATAGAGACAGAATATCAACCAAAAATCCAGAAACTTTAGGGATTTAGAGAAGATCTGTAAAGAAGAGTGGACCAAAATCCATCTTGAGATGTGTGCAAACCTGGTCACCAACTACAAGAAACGTTTCACCTCGGTGCTTGCCGACAAGGGTTTTTCAACCAAGTACTAAGTCATGTTTTGCTTGGGGATCAAATATTTATTTTACTCACTGAACTGCAACTCAATTTGAAAAAATTGTATCTTGTTTGTTTTTTCTTGATTTTTGGTTGAAATAATGACTCTATCATTTAAAATACACCTATGATAACAATTATAGACCCTTCATTCCTTTGTGGGAAAATTTATAAAATCTGCAGGGGATCAAAACATTATTTTCCCCACTGTATTAGCAGTTTGGTTCCACTTATTATTTAAAATGAGTGAGCATGAGTTTGGTCTGAACCCAGGAGTCAGCTATCAGTGCCAATCTGCTGTAGGTGGGGGATTCCCCAAAGGCATTCCTATGCAATGGTGGGGGGTGATTGTGATACTCATGATATCATTGACCTGGTCATAATCGGTTAATAATGCCATGAGCATCCCCACCCCTTTGTGCACATGCAGCTGTGAGATTGGGAACCCTTGGCCTGCAGCTGATTGGCCTGGCACCGGAAGCTACATCCTGGGTTTAGAACCAAACTTATGATCATCCCTAGTTCTGATAGCAATTATACCTTTTATGTTGTTTGTTTGGACAGTGTCAACACTGAATAATTTATTTTGCATTGCTCAGCGACCTGGGTCATGCCGGAATATTGCTCACAGTGAGCACCCCATTCACTGGCTGATCTTTGGCATATTGTGAACTGGTTATTTGAATATTGCATTTAATTTGTTAAATATAATGTGCATTTTGTGAAAGTTGTAATTTTTCGTGTCTATACTCAGTTTGTGTGTTTATATTTAGGACATACTGTATATGTTTTAATAAAGTGCACACTTATTCAAATAACAAAATTTGATATAATTTGTGTATATTTAGTATTGTGGACAACTTATACAGGATTGTTTTGTTGTTTGAGCTCCCCAGTCTAAAGTATGAGAGAACACACATTGAGAAAAATTGGGGTTACCTGCGATTGCCACTGATCACAATATAACTCATCAGGGAATGGTATGCAAAGGATACTGGAAATTCCTGAGCAACAGGGGCACTTTTCAGTTTTTGAATATTTCTCTATAACATAAAGTATACATAACGTAAAAACCTTTTTTTTTAGATAGGGTGGGGAAGAGTTTAAATCCCTCTCATGTTTTATCATTGTCTGTGTTTGTCCTTGTCACAATGGTGAAGAAATGGAATGATAATTCCAAAATGTTATAGTTGTCACTGGAACAGGAATAAGATATTTTTCCAATGGGTACTTTTTTTTCAGTGCCAACTAAAACGTGAATTCCCCTTTTTTTTTTTTTTTTTTTTACAAATAAAATGTGAATTCCCCTTGCATTTGGGTGATGTCCTCACTTTGTTGTGTCCTTGGGTAAGAAAGGGGTAGTCTTTTTAATAGGGAAATAATACTGTATTACAGGGGTTCTAACCATTCCCTAACCAAAAACTAAGAAAAAAAAAGTTTTTGAGTTTAGTTAGATATAGGTACCTAAAAATGTAAGCATCTGGAATCAAAACTGTCTGTATTAACTAAATATTCCTCTCACTCTCCAGCTGTTACCATGCCCATAGGAACACAAGCTGTCAGGAAAGGGTTCACCCGTTGGTGGCACTGTTGGTCCTGTGGATCATAGTACCAATGTCTACCAGCGGATGTCTTCTTACAGCCAGGATCTGTAATAAAGGATTTTACCTGCTGGTGGCACTGTCAGATCCATGGGGTCGTAGTACCAGTGTCCACCAGCGGGTGTTTTCCAGCAGTGTTGAGCCAACATAATTTCCTGTGGTCAGTCGTCACCTGAGCCTGATTGCAGGATATATGTATAAATACCCGTCAACTCACACTCTCTAGTTGCCTTGGTATCGTGCTTGCACCCTGACCTGCTAGCCTGTTACCTGAACCTGATCCTGTACCCTGACCTGTTACCTGTGTACCTGATCATGTCTCCCTGTCCCGATCCCCATCCGGTCCCACCTGTTACTTTGCATCCCTGCCCTGCATTCTTATCCATCTATCCTCTCCCTATCTTGTTTGTTCCCTGTCCCCATCTGCTAATCTCCTGTCCATGGCTATTGTTTATGATTACGGTATTTCCCATTTATTGTACATACCTGTCTAATTGTTATTTGTGGGTCTCTGTCTGTTGGTTGGTTTATTGCACTGTGTCATATTGGAGGTGGTTGTATTTATATTATTCACTTACCTTAATAAATTACTATATTTTCACTTACATGTGTTTGGTGTTGCTCTGTTGCCTTTCCACGCAGTTCTGGTCACACCTGGTTCATGACACAAGCACAGGGTATCAAAAGATCCATCCACGGCAAAGCTATCCTACAGAATGACCATTGCCCAATTAATAATGATTGCACCAGCTTTGTGTACATGTTTATACCCTTTGTAGAAACTTCCAATGTCTTCCTTTTTTAGCTAGATAGGGGCTCGTTTTGTGCCTGGTTGAGAAAACCTATTTTGACCTACCTTCTCTTTCTTTTGGGATTGGTTGGCCTTGAGTTGTCTGCACTCCAAATTGTAGCATGTAGACATATGACTGCTTATGAGAATAATGTGGCCCTTATTGGCCTTGTTATCAGCCTATGTTATACACTGGGATCCCAAGGGTTCCTTATGTTTAAGCCATCTCCCCTGAAGCCACACTGGCTGAAACAGAGGGGGTCTCGTGATTGGACTGGAGTGGCCTGAAAACATTTAAGTATATAGATCTTTCTTACACACTTTAGTTAGCATATGTGCTAGGAGGTTAAAAAGGGCCCATCTGTCCTATGGCATTGTAGGCAATAGCTTCACTCTCACTGAACAGTGTCTGGTGGAAACTGGAAGAAGGCATCCAACTATCTTGTGACATTGTGAGTACGGACCTGAACTCAAGGCCCTAGTGACTGGCGTCCTTTGTGTGAAAGTGTCAGTGGTGAATTTGATTGAGAGAACCCTTGCAAGGTATCAGTTCTGGCTGTCTTACTTTGCTTCTGGTATAAAGAGAAGCTTTACTCATTGTAGTGTGTCCTCCTGTTCCTATGTAGTGTTTATGGAGTTATCCATGCTGCCCTACACCCTCTACAAATTCATTCAGCAATAAAAAAATAAAAAAGGACATCCCTTAAGCCAAACTAAATTTCATTGTGGGCCGCATCAGCATTATGATTGCCTTCAAAAGGGTCAGTTGTATCTGTAAGATTAGATGTCCAGCGCTTCCCCTCCCCTTACATTAGATGTCAAGAGCCACCCCACCCATCAGAAGATGAGTCTTACATCACAGTGCACCCCCTTACCTTATGCTGCTGCTGGGAAGAAGCTGGATGCATTGCTTGAAAGCATAAAGTAAGGGTCTGGAGGAGGACCAGAGGAGGGCTGGAGCTCTCCTGCAGCTGCAGGAGAGGTGCGAGGGCCACATGAAATGGCCTGGAGGGCCGTTTTTGACCTGCAGGCCTTGTGTTTGACACCTGTGCCTTAGGCTGTTTGAGATAGAGTGTGTGGACTGTTGCTGTGTGCCTGGCTGCCTCTGCACTGCAGAGCTTTTTGCTCTGATGAAGGGCGACACAGGACATAAATCTGAACTAGAGGAGCATCACTACAGGACAGACCCTTAATTTACGTACAATGCTATATATATATATATATATATATATATATATATATATATATATATATATATATATATATATATATATACATACATACATACATACATACATACACACACACACACATTTTTTTTTATATATTTTATTTATTTAAACCAGCATAGTACATCACATCCAAAATACATAGCCGCCAACATAATCGTTTACAAGGCAAACAATGTGTCTATCCTGTGAATCCGTGTTAAAGATTTAGATACGTCAGGGAAACATTACAGGATCTATAACCAGTTTGTATTAATCATTTCTGCCCCTGTTTTGAGAGATAAACCACATAAAGAGCCACGAGCCGCCCATTCCTTTTTGTATTCTATATACAAGATAAGAACAAAGAAAAAGTAGTTAAGCTGAGGTCAGAAGAAGAGAGAGAGGAGGTATTTTTTTTTTTATCAATTGGGAGGGGGGACTGGGGGAAGATAAGGGAATGAAGGGAGGGAATAAGGGAAGTTTATTGTGAGGCAATGGCATGTCGCAATGCAGGCGTGTAGAGAGTAATGTCCACTGAGCAAAGTATTGACCTCAGGCTCGGTACACTGGAATCGGCTGCGGATCACACAGGAACGCGGTGCGTCCCCATTCTCTGGTTCATTGACAAATCAGGGCCAAATCTTTGCCTGAATTCGGCCCTGAAACTGACCTAAAGACGCACAGCTGCCCCGGAGATATGTGAACTGGCTCCATAGAGCAGTGTTTCTCAACTCCAGTCCTCAAGGCGCCCCAACAGGTCATGTTTTCAGGCTTTCCATTATTTTGCACAGGTGATTTGATCAGTTTCACTGCCTTGGTAATTACCACAGCCATTTCATCTGAGGGAAATCCTGAAAACATGACCTGTTGGGGCGCCTCGAGGACTGGAGTTGAGAAACACTGCCATAGAGAGCCGGTCACATTCTCCTGCTATGCGAATTGGATGCTCAGAAAATTTGCATAGATGTGAACCCAGCCTAAAAGAGCTTTCCTCTCTTCCGAGAGGACAAACATATTCCAGAGTCTCCAGGCAGAGGCGGCTCTAGGCTTTATGAGGCCTTAGGCAAAACTTGACATGGGGCCCTACTCACACCCATGATGGGAAAAATAATTCAAGGACAAGGGCCTCTTACCCACAAAGTTGTGGGGGTCTGCGGGCAGGGGGCTTATCGAAATCTGGAAGTCCCCTTTAACAAGGTGGCCCCCAGATCCTGCTCTTTAATAACTAAGGGGCGGGGGCCACCCGGTGATGTCACCTGGTGAACCCGCCCCCTTGTGATGTCATTGACTGAGGGCATGCTGATTCATTGACGTCACAAGGGGTGGTGTCACCAATATTTACTGGTTGTTAGGGACACTGGCGGCCCCGCTCCTCAGTCAGGGCTCTCAAGGTCCCCTGTCCCTCAAAACTGGTGTAATGCATTTGGTAAGTTAGGCGGCCACGAGGCCCCTGTGAGTGTGAGGCCTTCGGCGACCGCCTATATTGCCTAATTAAAGAGCCGCCTCTGTCTCCAGGTCTTGCAGTATTTTTCGCGCTATATTTATTTTAACTTTTATGAGTATCCACTTTTTATTTCTTAATAAAGTGCTCTGGATTCTTTTCTTTATATGTGTATTTATTTTTTATTTCACAAAGGATCTTATTGGATTTTGAAACAGTAACACAGGACATTGGTATACAAGTACACCAAACACAAGGTAGTGTAAACATTATCCAGCTTCCATGCTTATTTTTTCATTGTTTTTATTGTTTTCTATAGTCCTCCTTAAAAATGTATACCATACATTTATCAAGGATAAAAGTTGGATATGTATAAAGGGTGGGACCCCATGCCTTTACATTTTATTTAATTGGGTCACCCTTAATAACATTATAAGCTCATTCAGACTAGACCTGCATGGTTAACTGCATGTGCATCCACTTCTGAGTTGTGTGCAGGCAGCCCATAGAAGTGAATGACGCACATTAGAGCTGCACGATTCTGGCCAAAATGAGAATCACAATTTTTTTGCTTAGAATAAAGATCACGATTCTCTCATGATTCTCACGGTGTAAAATCTTTCACATTATACAAAAACAATTAGGGATAACTTTACTGGTTCGTTTTTTTTTATTATTAAAGTCATTTTTTCCCAAAATATATATATAATGTTTGGGGGTTCCAAGTCATTTTCTAGCAAAAAAATAAAATTATTTTAATTTGAAAACAACTGTTAGAAAAAGGTTGGTGTTTATGAGCCGGTTCACACTGGGGCAGTACGACTTGCCGAGCGACTCTGCAAGGCGAGCTGCACACGACTTCAGAGGCGACTTGCCAAATTACTTCTGTAATGAAGTCAATGCAAGTCACTCTGAAGTCGTCCCAAAGTCATACAGGAACCTTTTTCTAAGTCGGAGCGACTTGAGTCGCTCCTATTAGAACGGTTTCATTGTACAGAACGGGACGCGACTTGTCAGGCAAGTGGCCCCTGTGTGAACCGGCTCTTAGTGGTTAAACGTTCCTAATTTACATACAGAAGTCTATTTCTTTGATGTAAAAGTCAAATTGATACAATGTTTAGACTTAACATTCCACTGATAGAATGTTTTAAATCTTGGCAGACTGCCCAGACTTTGACTTTTGAGGGCTGAGAGCAGAGAGAAAATTCTCTGCATACCAAAAGATCAGAGAAGATGGGGAAACCCTTTGTCAAGATCACAACGGGAAAAAAATTGCGATAACGATTCTTGACGACTAATTGTGCAGCTCTACCGCACATCCAAATTTCAATGAAAAAGACATAGCTGCATGTCCAGATTTCAATGGGAAAAAAAAAAGTCTGTGGAAGAGACACCAGAATTTATCCAAAAAATATCTAATCCCCCTTGCATCAGAGTATACTCCATCAGAGAGCCCCTTGCATCAGAGAGCCCCCCTCGCATCAGTTTCCCCCTTGCATCAGAGAGCCCCCCTTGCATCTGAGTGCCCCCCCCCCATCAGTGTCCTCAATTGCATCAGGGTGTCCCCCCTTGCATCAGAGAGCTCCCCTTGCATCAGAGTGTCCCCATCAGTGTCCCCCATTGCATCAGAGTGTCCCCCATCAGTGTGTCCCCCCCTTGCATCAGAGAGCCCCCCTTGCATCAGAGTGTCCCCCATTATATCAGAGTGTCCCCATCAGTGTGTCCCCCCTTGCATCAGAGTGTCTCCCCTCTCTCCCCCCTCCCACATGTAATCACTCACAGATCTCCAGAATGAAGGCAGCATTGTTCCTCTCTCCAGTCATGTCATAAGTGACAAGTGATAGGGAAGAGATGAAGGAAAGTCTGCCGGATGTCTATCTCCCCCTGCAGGCTGGAGGGAGCAGCAAGGCTAATACTCACTCCAGCAAGTGATGGCAGCTGCTCCTCCTGACAGGAGTGAAATCGTGATTACTCACTGTCAGAGAGGAGTGGCTCCAGGACTGCACCTGACTGGCCCACTGAGCCATCGGCCCACTGTGAAACTCCCGGTAGTCCCCATGGCCAGTACATGCCTGGCGCATGGTAGAGGTTCCTTGGAAGTTTGGGGTTGCATTTCTGCAAATGGAGAATGGTCAGAATCAATGGTGTGCTGAGAAATACACAGGCAGATATTTATCCATCATGTCATACGATCAGGAAGGTGTGTGATTGGCACCAAATATATTTTAACAACCCAAACTATACATTAAAAACTATCTTCAGTGTACAGAGGAACTAGGCATCCTGGAAGTGATGATTTGGCCCGAATGAGTCGGGCTGTGTGCATTCATAGACACACATAGCACTGCTCGGCCCTGCTCCCAGAATTTGATTGACAGCATCAGGAACCAATAGCTCCTGCTGCTGTCTTTCTGTCCTGTGAATGCAGGGAGAGAGGAGAGAGCCACTACAGACAGGCACAGCACTGTACTGAGTGAGGTATTTGGGGAAATGAGGGGGCGATACAAATACTGGGACATTTTCTGGTTCCAAATGTCCTGGCTTTGGAACCACTTTAATGGGACAGATTTGTTGTACTCTTAAATACTATATTATATACTGTACCTATATGGACCTTTCTTACATTATATTGCAGAGTCTAACTGTCCCATGATGACTTCTACCCATGCCGAATCCTAGTTGCTCCACTCCTCTTTGGTGATGAATTGTTAATGTGGCCATGACCTCCATTTGGGTTGTCAGTTGTCACCTTGCCTTTAATGAACTGACATCCTGTAAATCATTATTGAAATCAGTGCAAAGTGCTTTGTGCTGTTTTATAGTCTCTATAAATGTATTTTAATGGCTATAATTAATCAATGCTCACTACAATGGTGTTGCCAATGTTATTTCTTCTCGGATCATCGACCAGGGTAGGACATGCCTTTGAAGTTGACTTTTAAAGGATGAGTTCACCTTTTCTGGCAGAATTTATGTTTTCATAATAAATAGAAGAGGTTTCCATTGCCATCTCTGGCACTGCCACCCCAATGTGATTTTCTCTCACATACCCCATCCTCAGAAGGTTTAAAATCTTGTCAGAGTATTATTTGAACAAATTTTCAGATTCCATCACTTCCTATAGCTTGTATCAGCTTTCACTTAGCTTTAGGTCGTCTCCCAGAAGCCTTCACATCCTTGTTTCATCACAGAAGAGGGCATGATAGGGTGTAGTCACCACTCTGGACCACCCTTGCCTCATTACAATACCACCTTCCACCCTCTTCCTATACAAATTGGTAGCACAATCTCCTTTAGAGCTCCCCTCAGCTGTGTTATACAAGTGCCAGTGTGATATGATACGAATTTAATGGATTTTTTAGGTGTGTCCAAATCCTATTCTATAATTCTGGTAAATCTAAAGGAAATTGTACAGAGATTGTAGAATCAGATTGCATAGTGTATGGCCATCTTCATACAAGTACATAGCCAGAGCGGTTTCAGAAAAGGTGCATATAGTGATTTTTGCTTTAACCACCCCAATACTGCACGCCGTCATATGACGTCCTGGACTGTAGGGGGGGTCCCCTCCCATGGCCTAAAAGAACGATCAAAGCTATGATCATTCTTATGGTGCGCAGAATCACCGGCTGAAAAGAAGAATATCTGAATGATGCCTGTAGCTGCAGGCATCATTCAGATATCCTTCTTTTCAGCCGGCGATTCTGCGCACCATAAGAATGATCATAGCTTTGATCGTTCTTATAGGCGACGGGAGGGGACGCCCCCCCCCCCCCCCCTGGGCTCTCCCGTGCCATCGGGGAACCGGAGAACGAATCGGCCGGTGCCGCATGACGAGCATAGAGATTTCCGGTGCCCGGAAGTAAACAAACTGTGATAGCGGCTGTCAGCATGAGATCGGTGAATTTTTTTTCCCGATCTCATGCTTTCCAGCCTTGAGGAGAGTCTTATTAACCCTGCATCTCTCCATAAAAAGGACCTGTCACGATAGATTCCTATTACAAGGGATGTTTACATTCCTTGTAATAGGAATCATGCCGTGTACACACGATCATTTTTCAGCATGAAAAAAACGTAGTTTTTAAAAAAAATTCACTTAACCACTTAAGACCCGGACCTTTAGGCAGCTAAAGGACCCGGCCAGTTTTTGCGATTCGCCACTGCGTCGCTTTAACTGACAATTGCGCGGTCGTGGGACGTGGATCCCAAACAAAATTGGCGTCCTTTTTTTCCCACAAATAGAGCTTTCTTTTGGTGGTATTTGATCACCTCTGCGGTTTTTATTTTTTGCGCTATAAACAAAAATAGAGCGACAATTTTGAAAAAAATGCAATATTTTTTACTTTTTTCTATAATAAATATCCCCCAAAAATATATAAAACATTATATTTTTTTCTCAGTTTAGGCCGATTCTTCTACCTATTTTTGAAAAAAAAATTACAATAAGCGTTTATGGATTGGTTTGCGCAAAATTTATAGCGTTTACAAAAAAGGGGATAGTTTTATTGCATTTTTTTTTACTACTAATGGCGGCGATCAGCGATTTTTTTCGTGACTGTCATTTTCACAGTAAACAATGCATTTTAAATGCATTTTTTGCTGTGAAAATTACAATGGTCCCAAAAATGTGTTAAAATTGTCCGAAGTGTCCGCCATAATGTCGCAGTCATGAAAAAAAATCGCTGATCGCCGCCATTAGTAGTAAAAAAATTAATAAAAATGCAATAAAACGATCCCCTATTTTGTAAACGCTATAAATTTTGCGCAAACCAACCGATAAACGCTTATTGCGATTTTTATTACCAAAAATAGGTAGAAGAATACGTATCGGCCTAAACTGAGGAAAAAAATATGTTTTTTTATATATTTTTGGGGAATATTTATTATAGCAAAAAATTTCGCTCTATTTTTGTTTATAGCGCAAAAAATAAAAACCGCAGAGGTGATCAAATACCACCAAAAGAAAGCTCTATTTGTGGGGAAAAAAAGGACGCCAATTTTGTTTGGGAGCCACGTGGTACGACCGCGCAATTGTCTGTTAAAGCGACGCAGTGCCGAATCGCAAAACCTGGCCGGGTCCTTTAGCTGTCTAAAGGTCCGGGTCTTGAGTGGTTAAAGGGCTAGATAGGTTAGTCTTATGCATACACACAATAATTTTTTGGGTTGTTTCAGCCTCTAGAAAAAACAAAGTTTTTTTCAACTTCATCATTAAAATGACATTGCCTACACACAATAGTGAAAAAAAAATGCTCTAGCAAAGCGCAGTGACGTACAACACGTACAACGGCACTATAAAGGGGAAGTTCCATGAGAATGACGCCACCCTTTGGGCTGCTTTTGCTGATTTTGTGTTAGTAAAAGACGATTCACGCTTTTCTGTCTGTTACAGCGTGATGAATGTGCTTACTTTATTACAAACGGTAGCTTTATCAGAACGATCGCTCTCGTCTCATAACTTGCTTCTGAGCATGCGCAGGTTTTTCACATCGTTAAAGCCCACACACGATCATTTTTTACAACCCAAAAAACTACATCGTTTAAAACGTTGTGAAAAAATAGAGCATGTTCAATTTTTTTTTTGTCGTGCTCTGAAGCCCACACACGTTTAAATTAAATTTTTTAAAAACGCAGTTTTTTACAACCCGAAAAATTATTTGTTTGCAAGTAGATTTATAGATTTTAGTTGTAGACTGCACTTCTGCTTTTAGTATATGACCCTTTTTTGTTGGCAGAGGTTTTAGGTTGTAAAGGCTGAAGGTTTTTTACCTTCATGCATTCTATGTATGAAGGTAAAAAACCTTTGGGAGGAGTATTTTGGGCTGCAGTTGCAGTTATGCATATGATGTGTGAGAAATGCCTGTTACTAAATACCTTGGAATGTCTACTTTCTAAAAAGGTGTCATTAGGGGGTTATTTGTACTTTCCTGGCGAGATAGGCCATCAGTACATCAGGTGTGATCAATTTTCAATGATTGGTCCCATAGCTTGTAGGCTCTATAACTTTCACAAAGACCAAATAATATACACTTATTTGGGTTATTTTTTGCAAAAATATGTAAAGCAGTGGTAAATTTTGGACAAAATGTATAAAGAAAAATTACAAATTTGCTAAATTTTATAACCGGGAAAAAAAGTGCCTATCCATGGCAGCATACATATGGTTGGTAGCTCCGCCCCCATCCAACCCACAGGACCAATTATAACTCTTTAAAAGAGAGCGACAGCCTCCCACTTGACATTCTTTTTTCTGTCCTCAAACCTGCAGGATCATGGATCACCTGGATTCAGCCCTTACCATGCCACTGTGTTGACCAACCATTACAGGTTCATGCTCTCCTGTATATGAAGTCCCATATGCTAAAGGCGCCGAAAAGCTTGGGAGCCCATTTTTCTGTGGATCTTTTTCTGGGTCTGGAGTTCAGGTATTTTCCTCCATCCTTGACTGAAAAACACTGCTCCAGGGTAAAGACGGCTTTTTACAAATTTTACAGTGCTATTTTCACTGCTGAAGAATATGACTCTTTGGGACATATGGCTACTATGCCTTCTACAGCTGCATACAGGGCAAGTTTTAACCAATAACAAATTGTGCCGGTTTAATTAGACCCTCTGTCTTTCTCTGAAGCTCACCTCTCTCTATCTTCCGGGCGCACGGCTACCGCCCTAGTTTTGCAATTACCTGGGCTATAGCTCAGCATGGGGGATTTAGGCTTTCTAGCTTAGCCTGGCAAGCACCCGCACCTCACGGCAGGGGGGCCCCCTCCCGCCTCCCCTGATGGAGGGCTTCTGCGGCGCTTCGCGCGCGCCCTCCACGTTTAACTTATCCCTTCCTACGACAGTGTTGTGTCGCGGGGATATAACGTCATCACGCACGTGCGTGGTAGCCTCTGGAAGCCGACGGCGGCCATCTTGGTACACCTGGAAGCTGTCTGTATATAGTGAGGACGTTTTCCCTCATTAGGGAGACAGCTTTTCACTGAAGGTACCCTGTTCCTTTCTGGGTGCAGCCAGACAGCCTCTCACCCTATTATGGATCCAGCCCAAGGTAAATTATATAGGGGATCATGTTTGATCAGATAGGTCTGTACATGCCTGTATAGATTGTATATATTCATGGGCATATAATGGGTGAGTGTGTATATGTACATATGGTATGTACATGGGTGTATAGGTGTATATGTATGTATATACCTATGTGGGGTATCCTCGATACCTTATGGATTTCAGCCTTTTTTATGATAGGTACATATCATCTGTATGTATATATAAAAAAAAAGGAGAGAAAATGTGATTGTGTGTATTTAGGTGCGTAGGTGTAAATATGTATGTATGTATACTTGTATATATACATGTGTATTTAATCATTTTATTTAAAAATATATATATATAAATAAAAATAAAATCAGCAACGCACAATAAAAGTCAAGGTTAACCCCGTTGGTTTTCCTCTTTAACAGCCCTTCCCCGCAGTTCAGTATTACAAAAAGATCCTCAACATACCACTAGGTAAGTGGCTGCAACTACCAGGAAAGTTCAAGTAAAAGAGCACGTGGGTACCTTATATAGAGGAAAAATAGAGTTTCTGTCCTTTCCTTTTTTTGCAGCCCACAGCCTCAGCCAAGTCGCAGAGAGGCACAGGAGAAGAGGTCCAAGGCTTATAGTACCCAAAAGAGTGGTCACTCTGCCTCAGCCCACGCACCTGACAGCCACAGGTCTTCCCGGCATTCAGCTGGAAAACATCTCTCTCCTCATCGCCCCGTCACCCCCAAAACTGGCTGGGTCTGCGGTGATGATACGCTTCAAAAAAAATTGGTCTGCAGTTCCTGCTTTCTGGGTGCAGCTAGAAATGAGGATAAGGAGTAGGAGGGATACTGGGTCAACATTATAATAATAATAAAAGACTCAATCCATGAGTTATCTCCATCTCAAGGTCCTGCTACCTCTTCATCAAAGGATGTTTTTGAGGGGTCTGCCCCCAAAATCCCAGATCAGCATATAAACGCAGGGGCCAGTTCGGATGACTCCCAAGATGCATCCGGAAAGCAAAGATCCCACTTTGATTCTGGGATACCTGATAATTTTTTGGCCACGTTAATGCGAATGGTGGTAGAAGGCCAGGTCGCCTATATCCATCCTCGTGGGCTGTACCCTCCAGCTGACACTAGTGCTCAGCCGTCTGTTTCCTTACCATCTGCGGATCCCTCGGCTAAAATAAATGAAACACCTTCCTCAGAAGGTACAGTGTCTCAAGAAGATATACTGGGTCACAAGATTGAAGAAGGCCTCAAAAGTGTATATGAGGCAGCTGAGAGGGCACGAAAACCAGCAGCCGCTTTAGCTTCAGCTTCCGAGACAACAAAGGCATGGTCTGCCAATTTTGAAATAGTTTGAGACAGGGTCTCGAGCAAGATGAAATCCTTAAATCTCTAGAGCAATTAAGGTTGATTTCAGGCTCTATGGTCGAGGCAGCAGCGGAAACAGTGAAATGTTCCTCTCAGGCCTTACTACATACAGTAACTGCCAGAGGATATAGGAGTAGACAGAGGGACCTCCAGGCTACCCTCATAAACATAAAGAAAGAGGGGGACACATCTAGCTCTCCCGGAAATCAGAAACCCTTTTGACCTCTTGTCTACCTAAGCTGAGCCAGCGGGGCCTGGCTCAGTACTGCCACTCTAGTTTAACGGAAACCTGGCACCTCTACAATTCTCCTTGGCCACTCCGAAAAAAAAAAAAAAAACGCAACAGGCACCTACACCCCTGCTGCTCACCAAGGTCCGTTACGGAATAAAAACCGCAGGACTCTGATTCAGCTCACACAAAGCCCATGCACTATGGATCTCAGTTCCAAGATCTGGAAGCCGTTTGGGGGTTCATACTTCTCAACCCTTTTCTCCTTTTTGTTTGTTGTTGTTTAACCACTTCCATACAGGGCATTAATATACCCTTCCTGCCCAGACCAATTTTCAGCTTTCAGTGCTCTCACACTTTGAATGACAATTACTCAGTCATGCTACATTGTATCCAAACAGATTTTTTATCATTTTGTTCTCACAAACAGAGCTTTCTTTTGGTGGTATTTAATCGCTGTTGGGTTTTTAATTTTTTTCAATATAAGCAAAAAAAAGAGAGAAAATGTTGAAAAAAAAAAAACACTTTTTTTTAGTTTCAATCTTAAATTTTTGCAAAGAAATCATTTTTCTTCAGAAATTTGGGCCAAAATGTATACTGCTACATATCTTTGGTAAAAATAACCCAAATTAGTGGATATTATTTGGTCTCTGTGAAAGTTATAGAGTCTACAAGCTATGGTGCAAATCATTGAAAAATTATCACACCTGATCACAGCTGATGTACTGACATCCTATCATTTCTTGAGACCCTAACAAGCCAAGAAAGTACAAATACCCCCCAAATTACCCCTTTTTGGAAAGTAGACATTCCAAGGTATTTAGTAAGAGGCATGGTGAATTTTTTGAAGTTGTAATTTTTTCCCACAATTCTTGGGAAAATTAAGAATTTTTTTTTTCTTTACACAAAATTGTCATAATAACAAGTTAGTTCTCTCACACAGCACATGCATACTTACAATGACACCCCAAATTACATTCTGCTGCTCCTCCTGAGTAAGGCGATACCACATGTGTGGGACTTTTCCACAGCGTAGCCACATACAGAGGCCGAACATTGAAGTAGCACCTTCAGGCGTTCTAGGAGCATAAATTACACATCTAATCTCTCAACTACCTGTTACACTTTTGAAGGCCCTGGAGCACCAGGACAATGGAAACGCCCACAAAATGACCCCATTTTGGAAAGCTAACACCCCAACGTATAATCTATGAGGCATAATTAGTCTTTTGAACGGTTCATTTTTTTCCAGAAGTTTTTGGAAAATGTAGAAAAAAAATGAAAACACATTTTTTTTACACAAAGTTGTCCATTTATAAGATATTTCTAACACATAGCATGTACATAGCAAAAATGACACCCCAAAATACATTCTGCTGCTCCTCCTGAGTATGGCGATACCACATGTGTGGGACTTTTACACAGCCTGGCCACATACAGAGGCCAAACATTGAAGTAGCACCTTCAGGCGTTCTAGGAGCATAAATTACACATCTAATCTCTCAACTTCCTGTTACACTTTTGAAGGCCCTGGAGCACCAGGACAATGGAAACGCCCACAAAATGACCCCATTTTGGAAAGCTAACACCCCAACGTATAATCTATGAGGCATAGTTAGTCTTTTGAACGGTTCATTTTTTTCCAGAAGTTTTTGGAATATGTGGGAAAAAAATGAAAACACATTTTTTTTACACAAAGTTGTCCATTTATAAGATATTTCTAACACATAGCATGTACATAGCAAAAATTACACCCCAAAATACATTCTGCTGCTCCTCCTGAGTTTGGCGATACCACATTTGTGAGACTTCTACACAGCCTGGCCACATACAGAAGTCCAACATCCAAGTAGCACCTCCAGGCGTTCTAGGAGCATAAATTACACACACAAATTCCTGCCAACCTAAGACATTGTTGAAGGTCCTTCATATTTCTAACCCATAGCATGTACTGTACATACCAATTATAAACCAAAATACATTCTTCTGAGTAAAGAGTAAAAAAAAGATTACCTGCTGTCTTAGTAGTGCAGTGGTCCACAGAGTAGAGCATCGGTCTGGGTAGCAGGCAGATGTGGTCAGCAGCAGCGAAAGGATCGTCTATGCAGCAGGCAGGAATACTGTCCATAGTACATGCAGCAGGCAGAGATATGGTCAGTGCAGCCAAAATATTGGTCCAGGCAGCAGGCAGGACCATCAAGTTTAGGGCCTCGGTCAGGAAAGAATGGGGACAGGGGTAGAGGCTTCTCCCACCCAAATCGCTTTGAAGCCTCCGGGCAACCAGACCCTGTTATGGGAACACAGAAAACCAAAAACTGGTTTTCTGAACTCCGAACACTATTCTGGAGCCCCTCACATATGTTAGACCCCTGTGTGGCAGGGTGCAAGATCAGTCCAAGGGGCAGGCAAAAACATGGTCAACAAGCCGAGGTCAGTGCAGGTAAAAGGCAGAAATAGGCGGTAGGCAGAGGCATAGTCAATACAGTCCAGGGTCAGTTCAATGTGAAAGGCAGAAACATGGCGGATAAACAATGCAGACGGCAGGCAGAGGCATAGTCGATAAACAGGCCAGGGTCAGTTGAGTTGAGGCACTAGGTTGGTTGGTTGAGGCAGCAGGGAAATCAGCACAGAAATTGAAAGAGGGGCTAGTGGCAGTCTATTAGGAATTTGAGTTAATAATTTTCGAAAGAGTGATATCGCTTGAAGCATGGTGTCATACATAGGCCAGGTTGGGAGGGACAGTCGGGGCAATAGCAACTGGTGTCTTTTCTAATTCCACGTTTGCTGCACACCCGACATCTTTTTTGGCGTCTTCTTCCGGTTGCTGATGGTGGAATATTGTCAGGATAATGGCGCTCGTGCAGTCTGCTGACAGAATCGGAGCGAATTCTTTGTGGGGCAGAGCCTTGCTGATAGATCAGGGCAGTGACAACATTTTCGATAAATCTGATAAAGTGGATGGGTCTTTCCGTTGATTTGTGATAAGTGACAAATGAATTATAAAGGGCCATATGGAAGAAGTATATTGCAACTTTTTTATACCAGAAAATTTACTTTCGCATTGAGAGATAGGGCTGCAGCATTTGATCGTTTAGATCCACCCCCCCCATGAACTTATTATATTCGTTGATACAGCAAGGCTTTCGAACGGTACGGCGTCTCCTGTGAATTTCCACTGAGGTGTCATTGTGGATAGTCGACATCATGTAAACGTCTTTCTTATCCCTCCACTTCACGGCCAAAACTTCTTCGTTCCTCAGGCTTGCCGATTCCCCCCTTTGTAGACATGTGGTGACTAAACTCTGTGGGAAGCCTTTCCTGTTTTTACGTGAAGTACCACAGGCCAAAGTTTTATTCAGGAATAGGTGGCGAAAAAGGGGCAGACTGGTGTAGTAATTGTCCACGTATATGTGATACCCCTTTTGGAAGAGTGGGAATGCCAACTCCCATACAATTTTCCCGCTTATTCCCATATACGATGGACACTCATTCACATAGCCGGAGGAGCTTTCGCAGAGCTTGTTTAGCTTCAAGCTGTACCTCGCTCTTACTGGGAATATACTGTTTTATTCCCAGCCGGCCAGTGAAATGGACCAGGGATTCGTCCACAGAGATGTTCTGTTCCGGGATGTAAAGTTCAGCAAACTTCTCATTGAAAAAATCTATTAGGGGGCGAATTTTATATAATCTATCAAAGTCCGTATGATTTCGGGGGGGGGGGGGGGGACTGCGAGTTGTCACAGAAATGCAGGAACCGTATGATCTTGTCATAGCGGGACTTGGACATCGTAGCTGAAAAAATTGGCATATGAAGGATGGGCTTTTTAGACCAATACAAATGAAGTTCATTTTTTTTTGAAAGCCCCATATTCAGCGTAAGGCCTAAAAACAATCTCATATCCTCCATTGTTAGGGGTCTCCATTCAAACGGGCGGGCATAGTATGAGTTGGGGTTGTTTTGTATGTACTGACTGGCAAAAAGATTTGTTTGGTCTATGATGGTTTGAAGGAACTCATTAGGGAAAAATAAATTAAAAAAATCGATTTCAGAGAAACCTTCGGTGTTGGCCTGCACACCTGGCTGTGCTGTGAAAGGGGGGATTGTGGCTGACCCTGTACTAGAAGGCAGCCACAACGGGTTGGCCAAGCCATCCGGTAGATAAGTTTGGGCCCTTCTTCCTCGGCGTGGAATTCCAGAGCTTGTACTGGGCCTTTCCTCCTGGGGTCTAGCGCCGTTAGCATTTGCTGATTGGCCACTGGGATGTCCGGCGCTGCTGGTAGCTGCCTGGGGTTCAGACCGTGGTCTTTTTGGACGGACTACTTCCTCCTCCGATTCGGATGTACTGCTTTCAGGGGGCTCGTATTCTGAACCTGAATTGAAAGTGGACTCAGCACTGTTATGGGGTGGTGAGAGCTCCCCGCTGCTCTCATCGCTCTGGGTTATAATTTTGAATGCCTCTTCTGTGGTGTATAATTTTCTGGACATGGTGGCTGTATGACAGGGCTGCACGACAGGGACTAATTGGCTGTACGTCAGCTAGAAATTGGCTGCTGGGCTCACGGGACAGGTACTCCTGATGGAGGTGACAGGTACTCCTGATGGAGGTGACAGGTACTCCTGATGGGGGTGACAGGTACTCCTGAAGGGGGTGACAGGTACTCCTGATGGGGGTGACAGGTACTCGGGTACTTCTGATGGAGGTGACAGGTACTTCTGATGGGGGTGACAGGTGCTCCTGATGGGGGTGACAGGTGCTCCTGATGGGGGTGACAGGTGCTCTTGATGGGGGTGACGGGTACTCCTTTTTTATGGGGGCGACAGGTACTCCGGTACTCCTGATGGAGGTGACAATTACCCTTGATGGGGGTGACGGGTACTCAGGTACTCCTGATGGAGGTGACAGGTACTCAGGTACTCCTGATGGAGGTGACAAGTACTCCTGATGGGGGCGACAGGTACTGAGGTACTCCCGATGGGGGTGACGGGTACTCTTGATGGGGGGTGACGGGTACTCAGGTACTCTTGATGGGGGGGTGACAGGTACTCTTGATGGGGGGGTGACAGGTACCCTTGATGGGGGGGTGACAGGTACCCTTGATGGGGGGTGACAGGTACTTGGGTACTTTTGGTGGGGGGGTGACAGGTACCCTTGATGGGGGGTGACAGGTACTTGGGTACTTTTGGTGGGGGGGTGACAGGTACTCTTTATTCGGGGGGGGCAATCTGGACACTATACTGACACTGTAAACTGTAACTCACTGTTTCTGATTTCTCCTTCTCACACAGGATCGGTGTGTGAGGAGGAGGAGAGCCCAGAGACAGCCGTTACAGTGCTCTTTGTTTACAATTGTGACCGGCTGTGATTGGACACAGCCGGTCACGTGGTAAAGAGCCAAATTTCATTGGCTCTTTACCCAGATCGAGACTAGGCTATGTCCAGGGGACGAGCCTCGTGCCCGATTACAGCAGTGCGCGCGCCCGATCGCCGATATGCACGCGCCCGGGGCCGCGCGCGCCTCCTCCATAGGGAAGTGACCGGCTGTGATTGGAAACAGCCGGTCACGTGGTAAAAGCTTTTTTTTTTTTTTTGTGCCGTGATCGGGGACGGGCTGTCTCCGAGGGACTCGCCGCGTCACCGATCTCCGCTCTGCAGGCTGCCAGGAGCCCGCAGTAGCGGCGAGAAGGGCTGGACGTCATATGACGTCCACCCGGATCGTAAAGGGGTTCCTGCCGCCGTCATTTTCCAATGACGCGGTAAGGAAGTGGTTAAAAAAAAAATGTGTTTTTTTTTTCTCCTTAAAGCGGGAGTTCACCCATAAATGCTGTTTTTGCTCTTTTACCCTTAGATGTATGCTCATTTAGTCTAGGGGAATCGGCTAGTTGTTTTAAAATCCGAGCATTACTTACCGTTGTAGAGGGCGATCTTCTCCCCAAACTTCCGGGTATGGGTCTTCGGGAGTGGGCGTTCCTTCTTGATTGACAGTCTTCCGACAGGCTTCCGAAAGGTTTCCGACAGTCGCATCCATCGCGTCGCGAGTAGCCGAACGTCGATGCGGCTCTATACTGCGCACCGACGTTCGGCTACTTTCGGAAAATCGTGACGCGATGGATGCGACCGTCGGAAGCCTTTCGGAAGACTGTCAATCAAGAAGGAACGCCCAGTCCCACAGCCCATACCCGGAAGTGGCGGAGAAGATCGCCCTCTACAACGGTAAGTAATGCTCAGATTTTAAAACAACTAGCAGATTCCCCTAGACTAAATGAGCATACATCTAAGGGTAAAAACAGAATTTTACCGGCGAACCTCCGCTTTAAGTATGCGGAAGTCAGGACGGATCTAAGGCAAGTTTGCCAAGCTGGCTATCCTATAAAATCTCATATTCATCATGTTCTCCTACCCCTTCTTACATTCCAAGGCGTTAGTAAACCTCATTTACAATATTAATACCTACCTTTGGGCGCACCATTCGCCCCGGATCCCAGTGGAAGGGTCTAGCGTTAATCTTTGTTTGCTTATCCTTTGGAAGAAAAAGTTGCGCATTCCGCATGAGCGGGACGATGTTCTATCTTCATCTCATTCCAATAAAAAGTTCTGATCGCATATGCAAGAGGTGTATGTTCACCATTAGCATAAATTCATCCGGCTAGGTCATTACCGCAAAAAAAAAAAAAAAAGTTTTTGCCAGTGCAAAGATTATATTTCTAAGGGGCTGATGTCTCTCCTTAAAGAAAATTCATTCCCCAGCCACAGCCTAAGCGGGAACATGACAAACGGAGCCATATCAACAACAGGATGTCTAGATCCTACAGCATCCTCCTCCTGAGCTCCGTCAGCAGGGTGGGAACATCAACACCTCTACACTTCGTTACAACAGACTTTCCTAAAGGAAAGGTCCGGGTCTCAGAGAATTCTACTCTTCAGAAGTAGTACTGGTCCTATGCTATAATCAAGTCTTCGTCTTTGTTGGAGCCAATGCCAATGGGTTCCTACCCCTTGGTCCATCCCTGTAGCAGCGACAGTTCACCTGAATTGGAGCGTCCTTAGGGGACTCAGTTAACCAAGGCAACTGGCATTTAAATAAGGACAGTTCTGTAACCAAGATTCGGGAGTCAGATACCGCTGACATATCAATATTCTGTCAGAACATTTCCTCTGAGGGACAAGTCCATTCCCCTACAGATAAGCAACAAGTCGGCCTTAACCTGGGTCCAGGTCTAAAGGGGAACACGCACACAGACAGATAGTCATCTTTTAAAGCATTCCTATCAAGGCTCAAGGCCGCAGGAATCTCACCAGCCTCAAGCAGTTGATGTTTTAAAAAAAAAAAAAGAGGGGGGGGGGGAAAGGGGAGAAAATCATCTGGCCAATCGCCTATGAAGGAAAGCACCAGCTCCAACAATACGCGACTCTTGGTTCAGTCTGCCTTCCAAGGGACTGTCCTCATGGGTCATTACGCTGATTAAAACCTCTTCTCCCTTTTTTTTTTGGTGCATATCGCTTATGCACTAAAGGCACCCTGTTCCTTCACACAATTTCCCAATCTCAAGCGTAATACGGGTGGACACCCTCCTATCCAGCTAATTACCAGCGCCTAATAGAGGATTGTTTCACCTCCTCAACTATAGAACCCTGGTTGTTCTAGAAGATTTTGATACATGCTGCCAGTGGAGCCGTCCCTATACGGTCCCTTTGCTGTTTCCAGTCACGCACAATCGCATATCCGGGAGAGAACACTCCCATTCACTTTCGGAAGTCCCTGGAGTTAATCAGCAAAAATTGAGCAGGAAAAAAACTAGAAGAGTTCAGTTGCTCCCACAAGATAAATGGCGCTTCAATTCAGAAAGTCTTCCTCCATTAGCGCCATTGACAGCAAGAAAGCTTTTTGTTCATGGTGTTTCAGGCCTATAAAATCCAGCTATCTTAAAGATAGAATTCTTGGCACTGGGAGATTCAGGCTTCAGCCCTGGCAGACATCAGATGGACCCTGAATTCACAATAAGAACGTTCCTCAAGAGCAATGTTTTTTCCCCAAATATATTGGCTATGTCTAAGTCGGAATGTGCCTCTGCTATTCGGTGTACTCGCAGCTTTTCCTTTCACATACACGCAAGGATCTTCTCTGTATGACGCTACTCTCGAAACAGTTTTCCCTTTTTATACATATTCCTAAACACTGTCTCCTCTGTCCAGAGGTCCTCAAAATCCAAGCCCATGGATTGAGAAATCCGATGTTTCAATCTATTTAAACAAATTGGTCATCTGGCAGTCTTACCAGTTCAGGTCCAGAGCTCCCTCTGCGAGCCATCTCAACCAGGAATTGGTAGTCCCAAATCTTTCAGTGTGTTCCAACGACTCCTGACTGCCCAAACTGGATAGAAGAAAAACTTCCTTTAGGTATCTTTTGATCTGACAGGCATGCTACCAGCTTACCTTTAAAGCAAAAAAAAAGGGGAAGGCTGTAGACCCCAAGGACAACTTCGTCAAGTTGGATGGTTCATCTTATCCGGAGAACATACCGGGCTAGTGGTCCTCCGCTCCAAAGTCAAAAATACTTGTGCGGTGAATGGCATCTTCCTGGGTTACAGTAACACTAAATCTTCCAAACGCTTTGTCATTGGGCAACCGGTCATTCTACACCGCATTCATGACCCAGTGGGGTCTACTCTTACTCATAGTGACTTAGGGGGAAAAGTCTTTTTTTCAGCTGTGTTTTCTTAAGTAGAGATTAAAATACTTTTTTGCAGCAACCCTCCCTGTAAGAGAGTTATTTACCATATGTATGCTGCCATGAAGGCACCAGGAAAATGGAAAATTGAATACCTACCTTAATTTTCCTTTCCTGGTGCCTATCCATGGCAGCATATGCCCTCCCTTTCTTAAAATCCTTAATTGTTTGAGTCTAGTTACAAGAATGTCGGATGGGAGGCTGTCGCTCTCTTTTAAAGTTATAATTGGTCCTGTGGGTTGGATGGGTGGCGGAGCTACCAAGCATATGTATGCTGCCATGGATAGGCACCAGGAAAGGAAAATTACCGAAAGGTAGGTATTACATTTTCTGTTATTTTTAGCAAAAATATGTAAAGCAGTATACATTTTGGACAAAATGTATAAAGAAAAATTACTAAATTTGCTAAATTTTATAACCGGGAAAAAAAGAAAAATGCATTTTCTTTTTACAAAATGTTTTATATTCATAATGCAAAATATAACAGTGGTGAATAAATACTACCAAAAGAAAAAATCATATAGATACAATGTTGCATGACTCATTTTCATTCAAAATGTGAGATTGGTTTCATTCAAATCTGTAAATTGGTTTGGTCAGGAAGTGAGTTTGATGCCGCGTACACACGATCATTTTTCAGCATGAAAAAAACATTGTTGTTCAAAAACTTAATTTAAAACGATCGTGTGTGGGCTACACATCATTTTTCAGGTTCTGAAAAACGACAAAAAATTTTTTCGAGCATGCTGCATTTTTTAACGTCGTTTTAAACGATGTCGTTTTTCGGGTTGTAAAAAATGATCGTGTGTGGGCTAAAACAACGAAAAAAACCTGCGCATGATCAGAAGCAAGTTATGAGATGGGAGCGTTCGTTCTGGTAAAACTACCGTTCATAATGGAGTAAGCACATTCATCACGCTGTAACAGACAAAAAAGCGCGAATCGTTTTTTACTAACACGGAATCATCTAAAGCAGCCCAAAGGCGAATGGAACCTCCCCTTTAAAGTGCCATCATAGGTGTTGTACGTCACCGCCCTTTGCTAGATCATTTTTAAAAACGATGGTGTGTGGGCAACGTCGTTTTAATGATGAAGTTGGAAAAACTTCGTTTTTTAAACATGCTGAAAAACAACGTTTTTTTTTTCATGCTGAAAAATGATCGTGTGTACGCGGCATAAGTGCCCAGTGGGCAAGCAGTTAACTCTGCTGACAGATTATTAATATGTTATGTCATTAGCTGACAATACTTAGTACAACTTGTTTCTTTTCAATCTAGGCATATAAAGAACCTTTGAACAATTTAGGACATGAAGGCATCACTACTACATGCGTGAACAAACAGTGAAACCAAGTACCCATTGAATTGACATTTGTTGTACTATAATTAAGGAAGACTGTGAATAAAATGTAATTGTATTTACTTGAAATGGATCGTTTTATTGTTAAAAGAAAACCTTCTGACCTAAATGAAGTTAGCTCTCAAAGTAATTTGGAGCGTGTTGGTCCAGCTGAGCCTAATTTAAACAAACAGAACATTAGTAGTGAGTTCAAAATCGATGCCAATTCTTAAAGCACGACGCTATGATCCCAAGTATATTTGGATTTACAATGAATAGTTGTGTGCCACCTTTACCTCTCTGTGCAATTTGTTGGGAGACACTAATCACTCCATGAAACCATCTCTTTTAAAAAGACACCTGCATACCAAACATCCAGAGCTAAGAGACAAAACAATTAGTTTTTTTATCACAAGATAATTTGAGGCTGGATTCACACTAGTGCAGTGCGAATTTCAGCTCTCTTATCTCTGCAGAGAGATAAGAGAACTGTTCAGCAGATCCACTGCATTTTAGCTGCAGATTAGCTGCGAATTTGGAGACCTGGGAGAGGGGAGGGGGGGGAAGTGTATTGAGCTGAATGAGAGAAATCCTGAAGAGAAATGAACACATCAGCTGCATACCCATAGAAGATAATGGGCCTGAATTCGCACCTGAGCCGCACCGCAAGGCCTAAAATACGCACACGTTTTTTCGGCAATGCGCAGTGTGAATGCATCGCACATATGTGAACTAGCCTCATTGAAAACAATGTATTTAGAAATGTTCTGCGTATTGGATGCGGTTTAAGCCGCACTCAATTTGCATAGGTGTGAACCCGGCCTGAAAGTAAAAAAAAAAAAAAAAAAAATCAACTGATGTAATGAAATACTATTCAGAAACATTGAAGCAGTCCCTACAAGCTTCATTCGAAGTTGCACACTTGGTGGCTATAAATAAAAAACCACATACCATTGCTGGGACCCTTAGGCCCCTTTCACACTGGGGCGGGAGGCGCGGTGGCGGTATAGCAGATTTGCCGCTGGATTTGGCCGCTAGCGGTGCGGTCGATAAAAGGTTAATACCGCCCGCATTGCGGGCGGTATTGCCGCGGTTTCCCATTGTTTTAAATGGGAAGGAGCGGTATACACGCCGCTCCTCTCACCGCTCCAAAGATGCTGCTGGCAGGAGATTTTCTTCTCTCCCGCCAGCGCATCGCCTCAGTATGAAAGCCCTCAGGCTTTCACATTGAGTATGCAGTGCAGGAGTTTTTCAGGCGGTATAGCAGCGCTATTTTTAGCGCTGTACCACCTGAAAAACTCCTCAGTGTGAAAGGGATCTTAAAGGGGTTGTAAAGGTTTGTTTTTTATTTTCTAAATAGGTTCCTAAGCTAGTGCATTGTTGGTTCACTAACCTTTTTCTTTTGATTTCCCTTCTAAATGTTTTTTTTCTTTGTTTTCTTTGTTTGAATTTCTCACTTCCTGTTCCTCCTCAGTAAGCTGTTCTGTTCCTCCTCAGTAAGCTGTTCTGGCTGACTAACCACCGCTCGGATGATGGTGGAAAGCTTAGGCCCCATTCACACCTGAGCATAGCGTTTTTGAACGTTTTCTCCAGGGTTTTGTCACGCGTATTCACACGTTTGCATACAGCGTTGTCCGACGTTTTTGAACTTCAACGTTTTTTATTTTAGCCAGTAGGAAAAGTGATCATCTTTTTCATCATTTGTTGCTATGTTTGTAGATTTTTTTTTATCTTTTTCCTGGGTGAATATTCTATTTCACAGAACAGATTCAAGCGACAAAACGCCCGTAAAAACGCTCGTTGTCGTGCTAGACGCTTGAATCGAGCTTTTCTATTTTTTCCCCTCTAGCGTTTTATAGCTTCAGACTACAAAACGCTTAGGTGTGAATGGGGCCTTACTGAGGAGAAACAGGAAGTGAGAAATTCAGACAAAGAAAAAAAACATTTAGAAGTGAAATCGAAGGAAAAGGTAAGTGAACCAACAATGCACTAGCTTAAAGGAACCTATTTGAAGAGCGAGGGCCAATTAAGCGACTTAGCAAACAGTCGTGGGCCACAATGAGCAGATGACAGGTCCGCATCCACTCTGTGTATCTTCTAGTCCCGGCTACTGAAGCCCTGCCAGGACTCTTCACTGTTTACAGAGAGAGCTGTGAGTGGGCGGGAAGAGGAAGGAGCTGCACGGTGTGTGAGGGGACAGCAGGACAGAGAGGGGAGGAGAGAAGCTAGCTGCACATTACCAGTCTATTCATGTAAGTATTCATCTCACAGTATGTAGTCAAGTGTATTTATGTCTGTGTGTGTGTATCTGAGTGCATGTATGTATCTCAGTGTGTGTGTGTATATACGTGTGTGTATGTATATAATTGAGCACATGTACAATATATATATATATATATATATATATATATATATATATATATATATAGTCTGTATGCATGTACCTGAGTGTGTGTATAGGTATGTATGCATGTTTCTTAGTATATATCTTAGTGTTTCTTTACAGCATGTGTATATGCATGTATTTGAGTGTGTGTGTATATATATATATATATATATATATATATATATATATATATATATATATATACGCATGTACTGTATGTAATTGAGCATATGTGTATATCTGAGTGTGTATGTATATATCTCAGTATCTGTATGTATTTGAGTGTGTATGCATGTTATTAACTGAACATATTTCTATATCTAATATGTAATTTACTATATACCAGACCTCAAATTTTCCTCCTGACCCCGCGCGCCTGTGATAGACAGAATGCGAGTCCAATGCTGAGATGTGCTTATCACAGGTGCGGGGTCAGGTGGAGGCGGGGCTGTCGGCAGAGCAGAGGAAATTTCAATGCAAGTTGTAAGAGCGGGCTTTACCGCTCTGCGATCCTACAGCTCTCCTCTTTCTTAATGCCATCGGGGCGATCAGAATATTAGAGAAATACAATAGAAGTGCAGCCACCAATCAGCAGCCCCCCTGGTACTTGTAGTCCTCCGTGTGTATAGCTGTATGTCTCCTCCCTGCAGAGCGGTGTCACCCTCCTCTCCCAGTGTCACCCTCCTCTCCCAGTGTCACCCTCCTCTCCCAGTGTCACCCTCCTCTCCCAGTGTCACCCTCCTCTCCCAGTGTCACCCTCCTCTCCCAGTGTCACCCTCCCCTCCCAGTGTCACCGTCCCCTCCCAGTGTCACCGTCCCCTCCCAGTGTCACCCTCCTCTCCCAGTGTCACCCTCCTCTCCCAGTGTCACCCTCCTCTCCCAGTGTCACCCTCCTCTCCCAGTGTCACCCTCCTCTCCCAGTGTCACCCTCCTCTCCCTCTAATCTCCTCCTCTAAGCCGACATGAATGGTCAGACTGTCAGATGCAGAGCAGGTTGTGTCTCTGACACTCAGGACTCAGAGAGGATCGCCCCCCGGAGTCTGCCCCCATACATGGGATGTGGAGGTTGAGTTCTGCAGGAAAGCTGCACTTTGTTCAGTCTGGGAAGGATTTGTCTAATCTCCTTAGGCTTGGCCTCATCATTACCCACCATAAACACACACAAGGGTCCCATTCATCGGGGAATCCACTCAGGGGGTCCTCACTGACCTGGTATAACGGGGTAGTCCACAATGGGGGCACGGTGAGTCCGCAATGGGGGCACGGTGAGTCCGCAATGGGGGCACGGTGAGTCCGCAATGGGGGCACGGTGAGTCCGCAATGGGGGCACGGTGAGGCTGCAATGGTGGGGCACGGTGAGGCTGCAATGGTGGGGCACGGTGAGGCTGCAATGGTGGGCACGGTGAGGCTGCAATGGTGGGCATGCATATTTGTGAGACTATTTCTTGTGGCACAGCAATCAAAGCCTATTTTATGATTTATTAAACCACTCGGAACTCTTCAAAACCACGTTAAGGAAAAAAATAAATACAATTCAGCCGCATCAAACGGCTGAAGAAACGCTGGATACCATAAACACAGCCCTATTACAGTCAGCCGACTTAATAGCGCCGAAACGTAAAACCCGCATCCGGAAAAATAACTCCAGCTGGTTCAATAACCAACTGGCATTACTGAAGCAAGAGCGTAGAAGGGCGGAAGCCGCCTGGAAAAGAAGCTCTTCAGATGAGAACCTTATCGTCTACAAAGCAACAACAAGAAAATACCACAAAGAAATCTTCAAAGCCAAGAAAAACTATTTTTCTGAGGCTATCAACAGCGCCCTTAATCGCCCACGCGAACTCTTTAAATTGGTCACTCAGACCATGAATCCAAGATGTCTTGAAGCCCCCAATTCGGACTCACAAGAATTTTGCAGTGAATTGTCGAATTACTTCATTAATAAAATCGAGGGGATCCGACAAAGCATTCAGCAAAATAATTCCCCCCTCAACTCTCCCCGTAATGATTTACACAATACCTGCAGTAATTCACCACAACCAGGTAAGTTCACGCTGGAACCTATCTCTATCCATGCCACTAAAAATATCATCGTACTCTGCGTAACAGCACCGCGCCGAATGATATCATCCCCACTAAACTGCTGAAGGAATGCGCCGACATCCTGGCACCTCCTATCACGCAGCTTATCAACCAATCCTTCAGGGAAGGCATAGTGCCCTCCCAGTTGAAGGAGGGTATAATTCGACCCATCTTGAAGAAACCCAACCTGGACCCCAAGGACCCACTCCACCGTCGTCCAATAACAGGTCTAAATGTACTCTCAAAGGTAATGGAAAAAGTAGTGGTACAACAGCTGCAACATCATCTAGATACCCATAACCTACTTGACCCATTTCAATCGGGATTCCGGCCTGGACACGGGACAGAAACCGCATTGCTCAAAATATGGGACGACGCTCTTGAGGCCGCAGATGAAGGAGAATCTTGTCTTCTGGTTCTGTTGGACCTGAGCGCAGCCTTCGACACAGTAGACCACTTATTTTTTTTTGACTCGGCTAGCTGAAGTAGCCAGAGTCGCAGAAGGTGATTTATCTTGGTTCTCCTCTTTTTTGGAAAACCGATCGCAAATAGTGAAGTTAGGACCTTTCACTTCTGAGAAACGCACGGTATCGTGCGGAGTCCCTCAAGGATCCCCCCTGTCGCCGGTGTTATTCAACATCTATCTTCGCCCTCTTTTTGAGATTATTAGCAGTCAAAAACTGCTCTACCACTCATATGCAGACGACACGCAACTATATTTCCGCATTTGCAATAAAAAGGATCATCACCTCAATCTAGAGACATGCCTCTCTTTGATAGAGGACTGGATGACAAAGAGTTATCTTAAACTCAACGGAGAGAAAACAGAACTTCTCCTGTTTCACGCCAAGCGTATGAATCAACCTACAACTTGGACCCCCCCCGCCCATTCTGGGCAAAATCATCACCCCTAGCGCCAAAGTCAAAAGTCTCGGGGTCATCTTTGACTCTCACATGACACTGGACGCACAAATAGGGTCAGTAGTCAGCGGATCTCACCATCTGCTGCGCCTACTACGCAGACTTACTCCTTTTATTCCCAAGGAAGACATAGCGGTCGTGGTGGGAGCTATTGTAAACTCAAGATTGGACTATGCAAATGCCCTTTACCTCGGACTCCCCAAGTACCAAATCGCTCGTCTACAAGTCGTTCAAAATACGGCCGCTAGACTTGTGACTGGGAAAAAAACCTTGGGAATCAATCTCACCTTCACTGAGAGCCCTTCACTGGTTACCAGTAAAAGACAGAATCACTTTTAAAGCACTCTGTCTAACGCATAGATGTATCTATGGGAATGCTCCCCATTATCTATGAGAAAAAATAAAAGCTCATAAACCCAATCGCGTTCTGCGTTCCACCAATCAAAATTTCCTCCAGATACCCAAAGCCAGATACAAGTCCAAAGGAGAAAGGAGATTCGCGGTCCAAGGGCCTAGACTATGGAACGCTTTACCAACCAGCATTCGGTTGGAGGAGAATCACTTAGCATTCAGGAGAAAGATCAAGACTCATCTCTTTTGATACCAAAGGAGACAGGAACAACAAGCGCCCAGAGGCGATTAAATTCGCATGTGCTGCGCTATATAAGTTTTCATTCATTCATTCATACTCCTTTAAGCCCATTTACTGTTCTCTGTAATAGGGCCAGCACCCAGTGTTCACCGTGACGTGCTGTGCATGCCACATTACTGCTCAATTTTGTGTATAGTTCTAGCAACACCCCTGTATTATACCCAGGCCCACCAACCCCATAAGGTAAGCAATACTCCACTCCTGGGCTGATTTAACCTAACATTTAAAGTGGAAGTTCACCCTTCTAAACAACATTATTTTAAACAAAGGGGCTCAGTCAGTCTAAAAACATTCCGCTGTTAAAAAAAATTAGAAACGTTTCCATACCTGTTTTTCAGCTATGTGAAACAGGCACTTCCTGGTCTATGTGCAGTGGGGCTGGGCGTGTCTCTCTGTGCTAGCTTTGCCGCAATGCTTCCTGGGTTTACAGCGTCACGCTGCCCAGGAAAGAATTCACAACCCCCTAACTCCAAATCGCGCATTATTTCCGCTCGTCACATGACTCTTGAAGCCAGTCATGTGACGAGGGCGAATAGAAAAGATCGCTATTGTGTTTACTGTGAAGGGGGCGAGTCCTTTTCAGGACGCTGTGCCGTTGTCACAGCAACTGTGCAGTGTTGACGGCGCGGCTTGCCGTCAACACTGCGCAGGCGCGGGATAGAGCGGTGAATGCTGGGACTACAGCATTCGCCGCATCCCGGAAGAAACTGACGTTGGGCTTCAGACTGCCCAGAAGTAAGATGGAAACGTCCATCTCTAAGTTATCTAAAATATTCTTTTTGGACAATTCGGAATGCTGGCGCCTAGATTCCTGGGACGGGTGAGTACATTATTGCATATGTACACAGCGGGAGAAAGTATTAAAAAAAAAAAAAGGATTTCGGCGGAACCACCCCTTTAAAAAGGCTGTTTTGCAAAGTATTCATTGATTTTTTTTTTTTAAGAATTGTCCATCTCACTACCCCCCCTGTCCACTCCCACTCCAAGGTCTTTAACAATCCTATCGTCTATAGTGAATACAAAAAAAAAAAAAAAATATGCTGTGCGCCAGTAAAGTGTTCGGGTTTGGCTTGAAGAAAAGGTGGCAACCCTAGTGGGACTGCTGTGAAGGGGGTCTGCCAAAGAATTTTGCCCAGTGCCCAAACCATATTAAAGACGGCCCTGGCTAGGGGGCGGCAGCGCGCCCCCGCCGCATTGCTCGGGACCCAGTGCGCGTGCACGGCGGCCGCGATGTCCGTTGGGCACCCGCAATTGCCCACAATCATGGCAGGACCATGGATCTGTGTGTGTAAACACACAGATCCATGTCCTGTCAGCGGTGGGGAGACTGATGTGTGTTCCCAGTACAGAGGAACACACATCGATCTCCTCCCCTTGTGAGTCCCCCTCCCCCTACAGTTAGAACACACTTTAGGAAACATATTAACCCCTTCCTCGCCTCCTAGTGTTAACCCCTTCCCTGTCAGTCACGTTTACACAGTAATCACTGCAGTTTTATAGCACTAATCACTGTATAAATGGGGAAAAGGGGGGCTAAGCTGCGCTTATAGAACCCAGACTAGGTAAATCCCAGACAAAATATGGGTATTGCTCCGGCCCTAAGAGGGTCTGAGCAATGGTAGGAAACAGTCCACACTCAGTGATTAAAGGTTTTTTTCAAGTCCTTTAGGAATCCGGATAATAACCAACAAACAATTAGTATTAGTATACAGCGGTCGGCTGTAACCCAGCCGCGGCCTTTTGAGGGGGATCCTCCTTCCGGGAATCGTACCACCCTTAGCTCCCGTACGTGTGACCAAACACCACCATACGAATCATGAGTAAGAGAAGGCAGACATAGTATAGCACCGCAAAAGATGTATTTATTTATAAAAAAGCAATTTCGAAAATTACTCACATGGTTTAAAAGCAAATCAGGCGTTTAAAAGTTTTGTTTGTTGCCGGCCGGCGAACAAGTGAAGCGGAGCCCTTCCTCCTAACGCGATGACGTCACCGCACGTCCTCCCACGATCTCGGAAGGAAGATCCCCCTCAAAAGGCCGCGGCTGGGTTACAGCCGACCGCTGTATACTAATAACCCTCTGGTAAGCTGCTTGACATAAGTGGTGGTGGGCTTTCACCTAGAGCGTGCTGTGGATCCACGGGGTGATAATTGCAATCTATCACAGAAAGATTCTGTCCAGCGGAAGGACCATTGTTTGTTGGTTATTATCCGGATTCCTAAAGGACTTGAAAAAAAACTTTAATCACTGAGTGTGGACTGTTTCCTACCATTGCTCAGACCCTCTTAGGGCCGGAGCAATACCCATATTTTGTGTGGACTGGGATTTACCTAGTCTGGGTTCTATAAGCGCAGCTTAACCCCCCTTTTCCCCATATATGTTTTTTGTGCATCTGCACATGAGCTGCTGCTTCCCCATTATATTGTGTACATTCCATTTGTATTGATAAGCGCAATTTTTCTCTTCGTATAACACTGTATAAATGTGAATGGTCCCAAAAATGTGTCAAAAGTGTCCGATATGCCCGCCGCAATGTCACGGTCACAATAAAAATCGCAGATCGCCGCCATTACTAGTAAAAAAAAAAAGCCATAATTCTATTCCCTATTTTGTAGATGCTAGAACTTTTGCGCAAACCGATCAAATACGCTCATTGCGAATTTTTTTCTTTTTTTAGAAGAATACGTATCTATCAAGGTGGTGTGATATACAAGAGTGAAGATAATTATTAATAATAGTCCATGTGAAAATCAAATTCAGAGCGTGACACCCCAATGTGATTCAGGTTAAGTGGAGTCTGGTTCCAATAAAGAAATGCGACTTGCTGACCCTTACCGCAAAGAAAGTGACCACGTCTAGAGCAGACGAAACGTTGGGAGGCGACGTGCTGACGTCACCGCAATCTGAGGATCCGTTCTGACACGCCGGCCGGCTTTTTCTCATACCCTGCTGTTATTTCTTTATCCAATTGTAAGTGTTACTACTTTATTTTATTAAATATTCCTACGGTATTACGCTATGTGAGTCTTTCTTCCTCCTCTCACATATTCTACCTGCTGCATCTCCTGTTCCAACATTGGCTGAGACGACCCATCGCTGCCTACTGTGTATATCCCCTATGCTCTGACTGATCCTGATGGATCAGTGGCTCTGGTAAGGGTCAGTGTGTGTACTGGTGGTGGTCTGTTTATGTTCACACTGTCTGTTACCAGTCACTGGGGATACACGTTTATGATCATCATACACGGATTTACACTATAAGAGTTTTTTCCTTTTTATTTGGTCGCTTCACTGATCGATTGGTGACCCCTGGAGGGATTGTATATACAGAGAGGATCCTCTCCAGCACACCCAGTGAATCCAGCTTGACTTGGTCCGTTAGGATCTTTCTTTGCGGTAAGGGTCAGCAAGTCGCATTTCTTTATTGGAACCAGACTCCACTTAACCTGAATCACATTGGGGTGTCACGCTCTGAATTTGATTTTCACATGGACTATTATTAATAATTATCTTCACTCTTGTATATCACACCACCTTGATAGACATTGTGTTTTATACAGCCTTCTGTCCTTTGAAGGCCTTCACTTCATTTTTCTCAGCGCTACTCCATTTTTTTGTATCAGATTTTATGTTAGTATAACATTTTTGAGTTAGCAGCTTGTTCACGATTTGTTTGTATTAGTAAGCGCACTTTTTTTTCCTTTTTATAAGAATACGTATCGGTCTAAACTGAGGAAAAAAAATATATTTAAAAAAAAGATGATATTTATTAAATCAAAAAGTAAAAGATGTGTTTTTTTTTCAAAATTGTCGCTCCTCTTTTGTTTATAGCGCAAAAAATAAAAACCGCAGAGGTGATCAAATACCACCAAAAGAAAGCTCTATTTGTGGGGAAAAAAGGACGCCAATTATGTTCGGGAGCCACGTCATACGACTACGCAATTGTCATTCAAAGTGCGACAGTGCTGAAAACTAAAAATTGGTCTGGGCAGGAAGGCCTTTGAAAGTCTCTATGGGCATGAAATGTCAGTGTTTTGTGGCTTTATGTGTCCCTGCTGACCATGGAACAAGCTCTCTAGGACCGATAACAGAAGTAGCCTGTGTGGCGGTGGGACCCTGTGCTACCTTAAAGATTGCTGGTTTACGCCAGATTTGGGAGAGAAAGGTACGCTGATTGCACAGCTGTGTGTTAGGGTTGCCACCTGTCCGGGATTCACCCAGACAGTCTGGTTTTTACATCCTCTGGCCGGGTTTCTGACTACCTGTCACCCAGACACCAGCCACCAAAGCACCCTCAAAAATTATTATACCACCCCCATAAAAGCTAAATCAGAAATTAGGATCCATAACATGTATCAGAATGTCACCTATATTTACATATATGCAACTGTCTAGGTGAAAACAGCCCTAATTACAAGGGACTTATTTCTCTCTGTGAAGGGATAAAGAACCTCCCTACCGCATTACCCGATGCTCTGCTTCTAGTCCCGGCTACTGGAGCCCTGCCAGGACTGTTCACTCTGACAGAGATGCATTGGAGAGGAGCTGTGTGTGTGTGGGCGGGAAGAGGAACACGCTGTACGAGTGTGAGGGGACAGCAGGACAGAGAGGGGAGGAGAGAAGCTGGCTGCCCATTACCAGACTAACTATGTATGTTCAGTATTCATCTCACAGTATGTTGTGTCAAGTGTATTTATGCATGTTTGTTGTGTATCTGAGTGCATGTATGTATCTCAGTGTGTGTGCGTGTATATAATTGAGCATATGTACTGTATGTATATGAGTGTATATAGATGTGTGTGTGTATGTATGTATGTATATATATATATATATATATATATATATATATGTGTGTGTGTATATATCTGAGTGTACATACCTAAGTGTGTATATATGTGTGTATGCATGTTTCTTAGTGTGTGTGTGTATATATATATATATATATATATTGTAATGTTTGGGGGACCAGCTTGATCGCAGGACACAGGCTTCTTAAATCAAAACTGAGGTTTATTAAACTTAAATGGCTTCCAGCAGCAAAAACAAAAGAAATAACAGTCTCACCGACTTGTACAGCTCAGAACTGCTATCGCAGTTAAATAGTCCTTCCAGGTAAGTCCTTCAGTAGCAGGTTTTTAGGCAGGACACTGCCAAGTCCTTTCTTTTTTTGTTTACAAACTTTTATTGCAAAAGATAGAGAGCGGTACATAGTTGGATATATATAAAGATACAGCATAATTATAAAAGATGTGGTAAGTTCATATCAGAAACAGAGATATAATATGACACAGCAAAGCAATTGGGGTTAACAGGCTTTACTTAGAGATGGGAAAGAACCATGGAGGATCTTGAAAGAATATTGAGGGAAGCCATGTTAAAAAGAATGTGGTATAATAAAGAAATTAGTTTGTATTAAAAAAGAGAGGTGAATATTCAGACCAGGGGGACCATTTATTGTTGAAAATGTGCATGGTGTTTTGTAGCGTATGGGAGATTTTTTCCATCAAATTTATCTCATTAATCCTGTGTTTGAGTGGATTTAGGAGAATTATTGGAGATTTCCATTGAGATGCAATCAGCCAGTGTATGGCTACACATAATGTATGGATGAGTCTCATATGGCATGTGGAAAGGTCTGTGATGGGGGAGAAAAGTAAACAGTTATGTATTGTGAGGGTGATTGGTTTGTCTGAAATTTTAGAGGCAAAACTTTCAAGCTGTGACCAAACATTCTTGACCTTATCGCAAGACCAAAAAATGTGGGGGAAAGAACCCGAATCATCGCAACCTCTAAAGCATGAGGAGGGGATTGAGGGAAAAATGGCGTGGAGTTTGGTAGGGGTATAATACCATCTAATAAACACTTTTAGGGCTGTTTCCTTGATTGCAATAGATCTGGTGCATTTGTGTAGATTGGTTATACAGTTGTCCCAGTTTACTGGGGAGTACGTAAAGTTAAGGTCTTGTTCCCATTTTAGCATATATGATAATTTATTGGGCTCTGTGTTGTTAGACATGATGAAATAAAGTTCTGAGATGAAACCTTTCATCCTGGGGGAATCGCGACAGAGTTTTTCAAAATGAGAGGGGGATTGGGTGTTTGTGGTTTTGAAGTGAGTTTCGAAAAATTGTTTGATAAGGATGAAATTATCGAATTCCGAGTCCGGAATCTGATATTTAGCTTTCAAGGTGGAGAAGGGGATGAAGTTTGTACCTATAATAAATTTGTTAAGTGTAGTGAGGTTTTTAGACTTCCACCATGAAAGGTCTATTGGGGAGTTTTGTATGAATTTTGGGTCTCCTATGAATGTAGCAAACGGTGGGGATTTAGAGACGGTTATATTTTCCATTATGGAGCTTCCATAAGTGATAAGAATGTGCTACAATTTGGTTAAGGGAATTTAGGGATGGAATTGAGATTTTATTTCCCCAGAGAATCCCTGAGATGGTGAATGGGGATATTGAGGATTTCTCGAAAGCTATCCATGGGATCTTGGAATGCGGGATGTGCCATTGTGCTGTTTGGGTCCATCTTGCTGAAAGGTAGTATAGCCAAAGGTCTGGGAGGCCGAGGCCGCCAGATCTCTGAGATTTGTGCAAGACTTGTCTAGGAGAACGGGGGTGGGAGTCAGACCAAACAAATTTGTTAATATCAGATTGGAATTTGGTGATAAGGGATTTATTAATTCTAATGGGGAGTGCTCTAAATAGATAAAGTAATTTTGGGAGGAGTGTCATTTTAATCGCTGTGATTTTACCGAGGAAAGAGATCTTGAAAGATTTCCACATTTTAAGTGTCGCCCTTAATTTTTGAAACATCGGGATGTAATTTTTACTTGCAAGGTCATCAAGATTAGGGGTGAGATAAATACCTAGGTATGGGAGAGAATCTGGGGTGTAAGAAAATTCGAAGGAGGAGCGTATGGAGTCTAATTCTAGTGGGGGGATGTTGATGGGCATGCCTATTGATTTTGAGACGTTGACTGTGAGGCCTGATATGGATGCAAAATTGTTTAGGGTTTGTAGAAGGTTAGGAAGTGTATTGACCGGTTGTGTGAGGAAGAGTAGCATGTCATCTGCATACATGCTTAGTTTATATGTATCGGGTCCAGATGAGTAACCTTTAATATTAGGGTTGGTGAGGATTGCTGTGGAAAGTGGTTCAATTGCTAGTGCAAAAAGTAAAGGGGAAAGGGGACAGCCCTGTCTAGTACCTTTGCCTACTTTAAAAAACTCAGAGTTACAACCCGGGAGACGTATTCTGGTGGAGGGATTATGGTAGAGTGCATGAAATGCGTGTAAGAATTCGCCAGTGAAGCCATATTTATGTAGAACACTGTCCAAGAATGACCAATGCACACTGTCGAAGGCTTTGTTTATATCAAGGCTGAGTAACAAAACAGGGTTGGAATGTATCTTGGCATCCTGGACTATATTTGTGACTAGTCTGATGTTATCTGTGATTTGTCTTCCGGGGATGAAGCCTGATTGGAAGGGGGAAATGAGAGTAGGGATAATAGAGGAAAGTCTGTTAGCTAGAAGTCTACTAAATATTTTAAGGTCATTATTTATGACAGAGATTGGTCTGTAATTTTGGGGGAGAGTATGGTCTTTGTTGGGTTTTGGGATCAAGGACATGTTGGCGAGTAGCATCTCGTCTGGGAAGTGATCGCCTTTTAAGATGCAATTAAAAAGTTTCTTCAAGTGTGGGACTAGGATCTGAGAATATTGTTTGTAATAAAGTGATGAGAATCCATCTGGGCCTGGGGCGGAATTTTTCTTAAGTGTTTTGATAATTTGTTCTAGTTCTTCGTCTGAGCATGGCATGTTAAGGTTGTCTATTTGTGTTTGATTGAGTTTAGGAAAGGGGAGATTGTTCAACCACGTGGATGGTAGAGTGGGTGGGGAGGGTTTTGGTGCAGAGAGAAGGTCAGAGTAAAATTTTGTGAATATCGAAAGTACTTCTTTTGGGTGTGTGACCACTTGGTTCCTGTTATTCTTGAGTTTGTAGATATGTGACGGTTTGAGGGATTGATTAAGTTTACGGGCGAACATTGCTGAGTATGAGTTGCTGGAGAGAAGAAATCTAGCTTTTGACCATCTGAGTGACTTTTCTGCTTTAAGGGAAAGCAATGTGTCAAGCTCGTTGCGTTTAAGAGAGATGGTTTTAAGGACAGCAGGGTCATGTGAATGTGTATGGATTTTGTATAAGTTATGAAGGTCTTTCGTGAGGGAGATGATTTTTTCAACATTATTTCTGTTACGTTGGGCTGCGCGTCTAATCAAGTGGCCTCTGATTACTGCTTTATGAGCTGACCAGAGTGTGGCTGCAGAAGTTTCAGGAGTGTCATTCAGGGAAAAATATTCTTTAATCTCTGTGTCAATTCCTTGTTGGTGGTTAGGGTCTGTTAGAAGGGATTCATTCAATCTCCAAGAATAGGAGGTGGGGGAGAGACCTATGAATTTTGTGGTAAGGGTGACAATATTGTGATCAGACCAGGAGCAAGGATGAATATCGGCGCCAAGGGAATTAGCTAGAATTATTGGGGTGCAGAATATGTGATCAATTCTTGAGTAAGAATCGTGTGGGTGTGAATAAAAGGTGTAGTCTCTTGCACCTATGTTCAAGGCTCGCCAAGAGTCTATCAACTGGAGGTTAAATAGAAGAGAGGAGGTTGACTTGGAGAAGGATTTAGAGTTTAACGTTTGTTTGCTTCTGTCCAAGTTGGGTTGCGGAACCGAGTTAAAGTCTCCGCCTAGTATGATATGTGGGGAATGAAATTGTTGTAGTTTATTAAGAAAGTGTGTAAAGAATGCTGTTTGGGAATCGTTAGGGGCGTAAATGTTGGCTATGGTGATGTCTTTGCCTGAGAGAGTGCCTTTAAGAATAATGAATCTGCTCTCTTGGTCTTTGTAAACTTGTTGTATCTCTATAGGGAAAGAGTGGTGAAAGAAGATGGCGACTCCTTTGGTTTTTGAGGAGAAAGATGTGTAAAAGGATTGGTTAAAGGATTTATTAAAGAAAGTGGGGTGAGAGTCATTTAAGAAGTGTGTTTCTTGTAGCATCACTATTTTAGCGTCTAGTTTCTTGTATTGGAAGAAGGCCTTTTTCCGTTTGTTAGGTGAGTTAAAGCCTTGGACGTTGTGTGAGATTATTTTAATGGTCATAGTGTTTTACTAGGTGGAGGGTGTATCAGCAGGTAAGGTTGTATACAGTAGGAACCAGGAAGGCTTGAGGCGAGCTGTATATAGGAAAAATGATAGAACCGGGGCTGTGTCATGTGTAAATAAAAGTTGTAGATTGAGTTAGTTTCTGTAGGAGATTTGAAAAGTTTAAGGATGAAGGGTGTACCGCTATTATAAAGTTGTATCAACAATAAGTCAAATGGAACCTTGTTCCAATGTGAGAGAATTCTAAACTGAAAAAAATATATGGGGTTGAGTGGGCCGATGGCCACCAACCGACAGAGAAGTAACATTAGACCAATTGGTCCAAAACTCAGCCTTGATAGCCGACCAATGCGAGATAAGACAGAAAAAAAAATTAGTATTAAACAAAAAGTAGAAAAAAAAATGTTATTCTCGCGATTGAGAAGGCTACGGGAGCTCCAACAGGGGGGAGGGAGCCCTTGGGCCGAGAGGGGGAAAACCATGGCGACGTAGAACGGGGGTCACCTGATATTAAGAAAAATGATGAACCTGTGAAGAAGGCATAAGAGATATAACTGTGATATACATGTCAGAAAGTCTCAATTGACTGTGAGAAAAGTATGCAGATCCAGCTAACATTGGTCAAATATACCTGCAAAAATAACAATATAGCATTACAACTGGGTATGTATATTTTCGTGGGGAGGTTTGAGAGTAGCGTAGTATATCTCATGTATTAGATTCGTCGAGTAAATGAAGGAGAGAAGGGAGAGAGGAAAAGAAAAGAGAGAGGTAAGAGAGCCAAATATATAGAGACAAAATACAAAGTACTGAGTATGTAAATATATTAAAATGCAATACCCAAAAAAGGTCAGTAGGTGTCAGTCTCTAACCACTGGGTGAAAGATGATAAGGTAGAGGGAAGGTACTTGAGTCAGGATAAATATTTGGGACTGCAGGGGAATTATATGCAGCATAACAGTAGGACATCCGCAGAATCCCATTACACAATATCAAGGAGTTTATGTCTCTTGAATGGGGTTGGCTTTAAAAAAAAAAAAAAAAAAAAAAAAAAAAATTATATATATAAAAAAATACATAAATAAAAAAAAAAGAATGAGATGGGAGAAAAGAAGAGAGAAGAGAAAAAAGGACAGGGAGAACGAGGAAAATAAAATAAAAGAATCTAAGAGTGGAACCCACACAGCGGGTACCACCGTGGAGAATATACCATGTCAGTGCGTCCAACCTCCGTAATTCCCCTAGATAGGTCTTCATGAGGTATTATGTGAATACCAGTCTAAGCATCAACTTTGTGCAGTACGTAACAATGAACCAAAATACATTGTACTAGGAGAAGTCAGGAAAGCATGCTGTACAAGAATTAAACACATTATGTGTAAGATTTAACATTAAGAGGGATTAAGCAGAGTGTACATATGCAGGCGTGTGTAATACTGGAAAGGAACTGTAGGTGTCAGTAGCATGCCACTGAATGTGAAAAAAGTAAGCTAGAAAGGTGATTGAAGAAGAGGAGAGACTGATGTAATTGAAAAAAAAAAAGAAAAAGAAGGGAAAAATAGGTCCTGTAAATGCGTAGAAGACTTGGATCTCATACTAGCCAGATTATTGTCCAGGTGCTAGTAGGGAGATAGGGTCCAGATCACACAAAAAAAAACAAAAATCAAAAAGGGGTGAAAAGACCTACTGTATTCAGGAGGTTTGCAAGAAAATTGTAGTTCTTGGAATTAAACAGAGTCAGTCGGATGAAACTTTGAGCCTGAGGGAAAAAAGGGAAATTAGGCAACTTTATAATAATAAAAGTTAATTAAAACGAAGAACAGCAGGGTCCTGCCTGACCCCCCTCCTGCCTGCACGAGACGCAGGGGTATTCCAAATCTGGGCCGGGCGGGAGAAGGCAGGGGTGCGAGGGATATTAACTGCATCCAACAGACCCAGCTTGACTAAAATGTCCTGGCCTTCAGCAATAGTGGTCGCAATATATGTGGAGCCATTATGAGGGATGATCAACTTAAATGGAAAGCCCCATCTATATCTGATCCTCGCTGAGGAGAGGATTGAAGTGATTTCTTTCATCTTTCTGCGTCTGTCTAAGGTTGCTTGGGAGACATCTGGATAGATCTGTAAGTGAATTCCATCTTGTGTGATGTTTCTTATGGCTCTTGCAGCGCGCATTATTTCTTCCTTGACTAAAAAGTCTTTCATACAGAGAATTATGTCTCTAGGGGGTTTGTCAGGGGGAGGTTTGGCTCTTAGGGCTCGATGAATGCGGTCACACGTGAATGTACTGGGATTTTGTTCTGGAAGCAGGGAGGAGAACAGCTTATTGGAAAATGGCAGAAGATCTGTGACTGTCTCTGGGACCCCCCTGATCCTAATATTAGATCTCCTATTACGGTTTTCCAAATCTTCTAAATGCTCTTGTAGTTGGGAGAAGGCAGAGGATAAAGAGTCATGTTCCCTGGAGAGGTCATTAAAAGCAATAGACAATTCGTCATGCTTATTCTCCAACAAGTCTGTTCTGGATCCTAGGGCTGCTATTTCTTGGGATAGTGTGCTGGTGGATTTCTGTAACTCAGCCTGAAACTTGATGAGAAGTTTTGAACACATGGTGTCTAGGCTAGTATTAAGATCTTCTTTAGTAAGTGTGGAGTACTCACTGTGAGTGGATGGATCCGGATTCCAAAGCAGCTGGGATGGATGCTGAGCTGGTGAGGAGGGGGATGAAGAGGGCTGTGTGTTGGCGCCCTTATTCGCCATCTTGCCACGCTCCTGCGACCTCAGGCAGTAATGGGTCAGGTTGTGGAGGGGTTTACAGCTCCGCCGTAATTTCTTCCTCCTCGGCTGCATACACAGGGTGATGCTGGCGGGGGTGCCGATATCTGTGATGTTTTTTAGATGATTTTAGCCCCGGGACAGCGGGATTCCTCCGTTCTAGGAGAGGAGCTCTCACCAGAAGCGACCGCTCTGCTCCATGTCGCGCATGCGCCCCCTGCCAAGTCCTTTCACAGCTTTTCACAGCTTTTCATAGCTTCCACAGCTTTCCTTGTCCACCATTCACCATGCATTGGACTCTCCTACACTCCTCCTCTCTCACCTGCACTTCCTGTCTGCTTTAAACTACTTCCTTGGACAGGTGCATTAACCCTTTCCGTTCCCTTAAAGGCACCACAGTCCAAACAGAGGGGAAATATAACGTCCTTCCAGGACCCAGCCACGGCGTCCTGTACATATCCCCCCCCCTGTGCCCCAACGCCAAGGAGGTGGAGGCAACAGTGGAGCTCAAACAATGGACTCGGGAGAGGGCATCTGCATTTTGATGCAGTCTCCCGGGCCTATGCTCCACTATAAACTTAAACTCTTGGAGCGCCAGGAACCACCTGGTAATCCTGGCATTAGTCCCTTTGCCTTGCCTCAGCCACGTTAAAGGGGCATGATCAGAAATTAACCTAAATTTCCTCCCCAAGAGGTAATATCTGAGGGACTCCAGAGCCCACTTAATGGCCAGACACTCTCTTTCAATAATAGCGTAGTTTTTCTCCGCTGGTGTCAACTTCCTACTGAGGAAGACTACTGGGTGCTCCTCACCATGAATAACCTGTGATAATACAGCTCCCAATCCTACATCGGAAGCATCAGTTTGGACAATGAACTCTTCAGAAAAATTGGGCACTATCAAGACAGGGTGTTGGCACAGTGCTGACTTAAGCTCCAAAAAAGCCTTCTCAGCGTCTGCATTCCACTCCACCATGACCTATTTCCGGCCCTTAGTCAGATCGGTCAATGGAGCCGCCAATGTGGCAAAGTTGGGTACGAACCTCCTGTAGTATCCCACCATGCCCAGGAATGCACGTACCTGCTTTTTTGTGAGGGGGCGGGGCCAACTCTTTATAGCGTCCACCTTGCTGACTTGAGGTTTCACCACCCCTCTACCCACGATATAGCCCAGGTATTTCACCTCCTCCATTCCCAAAGCACATTTTTCAGGGTTTATTGTAAATCCCTCCTTCCAGAGAGAGTCCAGTACTGCCTGGACTTTGGGCAAGTGTGACTCCCAGTCTCTGCTAAAAACGACTATGTCGTCCAAGTACACTGAGGCATACTCCCGATGAGGTCGTAAAATCCTATCCATTGCTCGCTGGAACGTGGCTGGAGCAGTTTGCAGTCCAAAAGGCATTCGTCTGTACTGAAAACTCCCCTCTGGGGTAGAAAAAGCAGTTTTCTCTTTAGCAGCCTTAGTTAATGGGATTTGCCAATACCCCTTGGTAAGGTCCAATGTTGTGATATACCTGGCTGGACCTAGTCTCTCGATAAGTTCATCTACCCGGGGCATGGGGTAGGCATCAAACCGTGAAACCTCATTAAGTTTCCGGAAATCATTGCAGAATCGCAGAGTCCCGTTGGGCTTTGGTACCAACACAATCGGGCTCGACCACTCACTCTGCGACTCCTCAATGATCTCCAGGTCTAGCATCTTATTTACTTCCTCTGAAACGGCCTTCCTTTGAGCCTCTGGGATGCGGTAGGGCCTGACAAAAACTTTGACTCCAGGTTCCGTGATAATATCATGCTTTATGATACTAGTTAGCCCCGGCAAGTCTGAAAACTTCTCTTTATTTCTCTGCAAGAACTCCTTTGCCTGCTGACTTTGGTATTTAGATAGGGTATTTGCTACTTGGACACTCTCCACCCCAACCTGAGGCTCAAGTCTTGCACTAGCCAGGGAGGTCACCGGTTCCCTGTCTGTCCAGGGCTTTAACAAGTTGACATGATATATCTGATACGGTTTCCTCTTGCCTGGCTGGTGGACTCTATAATTGACCTCTCCCACTTTTTCCACAACCTCAAAGGGTCCTTGCCACCTGGCTAAGAACTTACTTTCCACAGTGGGAATTAGCACCGCTACTCGATCCCCCACTTGGAAGTGCCTTATTTTAGCAGCCCTGTTATAGACCCGTCGTTGAGCCTCCTGGGCCTTTTGCAAATGCTCTTTGACTAGCGGCATCACGGTTTGGATCCTTTCCTGCATTTGGGAGACATATTCCAGGACACTCTTATGCTGAACAGGTTCACTTTCCCACTCCTCTTTAACCACGTCAAGAAGTCCGCGAGGTCTCTGCCCATATACCAACTCAAAGGGCGAAAACCCCGTGGAGGCCTGGGGCACTTCCCGGATAGCAAACAGGAGAGCTGGTAACAGGCAGTCCCAATCTTTCCCATCCCTTTGTACAACTTTCTTGAGCATAGACTTAAGGGTCTTATTAAAGCGTTCCACCAACCCGTCCGTTTGGGGATGGTAGACCGATGTGCGTAGCTGTTTAATCCGGAACAGCTTGCACACATCGGCCATAACCCTTGACATAAACGGGGTACCCTGGTCTGTGAGTATTTCCTTGGGAAAACCAGTCCGTGTAAACATCTGGAATAATTCCCGGGCAATGGCCTTTGAGGAGGTATTCCGCAGGGGTAGCGCCTCAGGATATCGGGTGGCATAGTCAAGAATCACCAATATGTAGGAGTGACCTCGAGCTGACTTTACCAAGGGACCCACTATATCCATGGCTATCCTCTCGAATGGGACCTCAATTATGGGCAGAGGGACCAAAGGGCTCCGAAAATGAGTCACCGGCGTGGTCAACTGACAGGTGGGACAAGAGGTACAGTATCTCTTTACCTCTGCTTTCAGACCTGGCCAGTAAAACCGGTCGGTGATCCGTGCCTCCGTTTTTTCAACTCCCAGGTGTCCCCCTAACACATCGTCATGGGCCAGGTCCAGAACCTTCCGTCTATATTGTTGGGGTACCAACAATTGCTCTACCACATTTTCTCTCTCCTTGGTAACCCGATACAGCAATTCATTATATATTGCAAAGTGTGGCCACCTCTCATTCGCACCTGGCTCTTGGGGAACCCCATTTACTACTACAACTTGTTCCCGTGCATGGGCCAAAGTGGGGTCCTGCATCTGAGCAGTCCCAAATGCCCCCTGGGGAACACCCAAATCCGGCAGCGCAGGGGTAGAGGCCACTTCCTCATCCTCTTCCCCCAGCATTACCTGAAGTGGGAAAGGCTCCTCCCCCTTAGTGTTTTAGTAGGTCTGTGGACCACATATCTTGACATCCTCAATAGTATCAACACTACTTTCATCACCATTAACCCAATCATTAGCATTTTCCTCATCTGGGTCCACATTAACGTTTGGCAGTTCAGGGTTATCCCTCTCAGCAGCAGGAACAGGGGGGCTAGTTTCTCCCCAGTCTCTGAACTGTTCTCCTTGTTCCCACAGTTTTGTAAACAATGGACAGTCTTGTCCTATTATAACATCATGCACCAAGTTCCAACAGTGCCACATGCTGAGGAGATAGACAACATGATGAGCGGGTACTCTCTAGTGTCCCCGTGAATGCATACCACCCGTAAAGTTTTTCTTACCGGACCGATCTTCCCAATCACTCTAGGATGAACCAGGGTTACCATGCTTCCAGAGTCCAACAAAGCCCGGGCAGGGAGGTGGTTCACTTGGACTTCACACTCAAACTTTTCCTCATCCAGGTCGAGGTGTGTGGTGCACACTTTATGGGCACAAAAAGACCCCCTCCGAAGAACCCCGCATTCCATGGGCTCCTCTTGCAGTGGGCAGTGTGTCCGGGTATGACCCCAGGAATGACATCGCCAACATTGTACATCCCCTCCTCTCCGAACAGGAACAGAACGCTGAGGAGGTACCGGGAGTGACTCTTGGCCTTCCAGGGTGTTTGTCCCAGGGCTCCTTGGAACATCCTTTCGAAGGGCAGCAGTTGGTCGAACAGGCCGTGACAGACTAGGCCCTATGCGCTTGGTAGGTCCGAGCAGGTCCTCCACCACTGTATATCGCTCCACCATCTCAACAAGGAGGTTTGCGGTTTTGGGGTCTCCATGGCTGACCCACCGTTGAAGGTCATCTGGAAGGGACCTCAGGTATCGGTCCAGCACGACCCGCTCCACGATTTGGGGGCCGGACAACACCTCAGGCTGCAGCCATTTTTTTACTAGTTGCACCAGGTCATGCATTTGAGACCGGGGTGGCCGATCTGGACGATATTTCCATTGGTGTACACGTTGGGCCCAAACGGCCGTAGTCACCCCCAGACGAGCCAGAATTTCTGCCTTTTGCTTTTGATAGTCTTTAGCATCATCTGGTGGCAGGTCAAAGTAGGCTTTTTGAGGATCTCCAGTGAGAAAAGGAGCAATGAGGCCGGCCCACTGGTCCTGAGACCATCCTTCTCTCTCCGCTGTCCTCTCAAACGTAGCAAGAAATGCCTCGACATCATCGCTTAGGGACAATTTCTGTAAAAAATGGCTTGCCCTCACAGTCACCTGGTTGCCAGGGGCAACAGCCGCTGGCTCCTGAACCTGAGACAGCCGCTGCACCGCTTCCTTTAAGGCAGTAACCTGAGCCTGCATAAACCCTTGCTGGGCTGCTTGCTGGGCTGCTAACTGGGCCACCAACAGGCGAGTATTTTCTTGCTGCAGAGCCAGCGCCTCTTTGTGGTGTTGATTAGCTTCCTCATGGCGAGTCTGCGCTTGCATGTTAGCCAAGGTCAGCTGTTTAATTAGCTCCTCCATTGCTTCAGCTTTCAACGTTTGTGCAGCTTTAACCCAGGACATAAATCCAATGTACTGTCCCTTTAAATGTCAGTTCAACATAAAGTCCAATGCAAAAAGAAAAAAAACTTTTTTTTTTTTTTTTTTCTCTTCTTATGCCTGTTATTCAGTCCTGCCCGCATTCGAGCACCAGTGTAATGTTTGGGGGACCAGCTTGATCGCAGGACACAGGCTTCTTAAATCAAAACTGAGGTTTATTAAACTTAAATGGCTTCCAGCAGCAAAAACAAAAGAAATAACAGTCTCACCGACTTGTACAGCTCAGAACTGCTATCGCAGTTAAATAGTCCTTCCAGGTAAGTCCTTCAGTAGCAGGTTTTTAGGCAGGACACTGCCAAGTCCTTTCACAGCTTTTCACAGCTTTTCATAGCTTTCCTTGTCCACCATTCACCATGCATTGGACTCTCCTACACTCCTCCTCTCACCTGCACTTCCTGTCTGCTTTAAACTACTTCCTTGGACAGGTGCATTAACCCTTTCCGTTCCCTTAAAGGCACCACAGTCCAAACAGAGGGGAAATATAACGTCCTTCCAGGACCCAGCCACGGCGTCATGTACAATATATATATATATATATATATATATATATATATATATATATATATATATATATATATATACACACACAGTATGGGCACTACGTTAAAGTTAGTGGGGAATGGGAGAGTAATTTTGCTCTCATTCACAATTTGCTAAAATTGGGACTTCTGTCACCCCAGAAACGTCCACTGGGTCAGTCTGTGCTCCAGGGATGCAATACCATCCCTGGCCAGCAGTTGGCACCAGAGGGTTTCTGGCAGAGCAACTTTCCCCAGCAGCCAATTAGAGACGTTTCTCCCTCAGAAGGCATGCTGGGGAGAGGTATATCTGTGACAGGTGCCATGTGCTAGGCAAGTTTCGCAGGGTCCCGTTTCCAGGTGCGGCATCCACCTTCAGCGTGCGTGCATCCATGGACCCCGCCAGCGAGGCCCACCAGGCCAGAATTGCAGTCTACACAAACCCTCTATCACGGGTGAACTTACCAAGGCCGAGATGCTGAAGGCGGCTCACCTTTGCGACCTAGCGCAATCCGCCCCCTGGGGTTGGAGCAGGGGGAAGGAAGCGCCGGGAGGCACCGGTACAGGCAGTGAGGTGAAGGTTTGATGCGTAGGACAGGAACTGAGTATGAAGCAGCCCGCTGGGGACAGCTGAGGATCAAACAAAGACAGTCCAGGTACTCAAGGCACTTTAAACAGGAAGCAGGGCTGAAGACAGGTCTGAGAGACAAGCTGTGGTCAGGGGTTGGAGAGAGCCGGAAGTCCGAGGTTCAGACCAGAGGTCAAGGGACAGGAGACAGCAGCAGTCCGGGAAACGTCATCCAAAGGTCAGGTAATCAAGGTAACAAACAGGAACTTCAGCAGAAGGAATCTCAGGTGCTATGACAAACCAGCAAACTGACAGGAGGGAGAGGCTGGTTTAAATAGGCCGCTCAGGCCTCTGATTGGCTGGGAGCGGAGCGAGTCTGTGCGCGCCCTCCACTGGAGGAGGTGGAAGTTCTTCTCTCCCGATGAAGGGATCCGATATGACAGGTTTGAGCAAAGAGACTTGGAAGACAGGATGGATCCTGTAGGACTCTGGCAATTCCAGTTCAAAGGCCACAGGGTTAATTTTCCGCTTAATTCTGAATGGGCCGATGAACCTTGGGCCCAACTTCCGTGAAGGGATTGGCAATTTGAGGTTAGTAGCAGATAACCAGACCTTCGCTCCGACTTCAAAGGCCGGACACTCCTTCTTCCCCTTGTCATAGAATCTTTTGTAATTTTCTTGGGCCTGCTGCATCACCTCCTGGAGCTTCTGGAAGTTTTGCTGAATAGAGGCTATTGCTCCTGGATGGCTGGGACAGGCGCTTCAGGGATAGAATCCGGAAGGAAGGAAGGGTGGTAGCCGAAGTCGGCCCAGAATGGAGTTTGGTTGGTAGAAGAATGAACAGAGTTGTTATAGGCAAATTCCGCCGACGGTAATAAAGGACAACCAGTCATCTTGGGATACTGAACAAAAGCAGCGAAGATATTATTCCAACGTCTGGTTGGTCCTCTCCGTCTGACCGTTGGTCTGCGGGTGGTAGGCAGAGGAAAGGCAAATCTTAATTTCCAGCGATTTACAGAGCTCCTTCCAGAACTTAGACATGAACTGAACACCTCTATCAGACACGATACTTTTGGGTACCCCATGGAGTCTCACCACTTCCTTGAAAAAGATTCTGGCCGTATCTGCCGCGGAGGGTGTGCCAATCATGGGTAAGAAGTGTGCCAACTTGGACAAACGGTCGATCACGACTAAAATTGTGGTAAAGCCTTCAGAAGGGGGCAGGTCCACAATAAAGTCCATGGAAACCTCTGTCCACGGGCACTCCGGGATGGGGAGAGGTTTAAGTAATCCCCAGGACTTGGTGTTTGGCCCTTTATAGCGCTGACAGCGGGTACATGATGAAACATAGGTCTTGCAGTCGTGCCTCCACTTCGGCCACCAGAAGGAACGGCGATCAACTTGGAGGTCTGTGTTCCAAAGTGGCCTACCAACTTATGATCGTGGAAAGTGCTCAGTACCAGCTGCCTTGTTTCCACCGGTACAAAGATTTTGCCCCTTGACCACAGTAAGTCGTCCCTTTTTCCAGAGAAGATGTTAATTGGTCGGAACATTGTCTGGAAGCCACTTTAAGGGAGGTTAGTAAGTCCGCTTAAGAGACTAGAAAAAAGTTCTGGGGGGTTAGGACGGTACTAGGTTCCGACAGGCCCGGGAGTTTCAGTGAACATTCTAGAGAGGGCGTCTGCCTTCCCATTCTTCGAGCCAGGTCTGTAAGTAATGTGGAAATTGAAACGGGCCCAACGGGCTTGTCTGGGTCTTAGGCGTTTGGCAGATCATAGGTATTCTAAGTTCTTATGGTCAGTGAAGATTAAAATTGGGTGGAGAGCCCCCTCCAGCAGATATCTCTATTCTTCTAGAGCAAATTTGATGGCAAGTAGCTCCCGGTCCCCGACATCATAATTCTTCTCCGGAGGGCTTAGTTTCCAGGACGCATAGGCTACAGGATGTAGTAGGGATTTAAGTCCTTGTCTCTGTGACAGGATAGTGCCAGTGGCGGCCTCAGAGGCGTCGACCTCCAGAATGAAAGGCAGTGTTGGGTCTGGGTGCCGCAGAACAGGTGCGGAGGAAAACACCACTCTAAGTTTTGCAAATGCCTCCTGTGCTTCCTGAGACCAATGGAAATGGTACCCCTAACGGGCCAATTCGGTGATAGGAGCCACAATGGATGAGAAGTCGACGATGAATCTCCAGTAGAAGTTGGCGAAGCCGATGAACCGGTGTACCCCCTTTTTATCGTCCGGAGCTGGCCAATCCTGGACTGCCTTGACTTTTTGCGGGTCCATGGCTATCCCATTGGTGGAGATGATGAACCCCAAGAATTGGACCGAAGTCGTTTCAAACTCACATTTTTCCGCCTTGAGGTACAACTTGTGTTCCCTAAGAATGGCAAGAACTTTGACGTGGTACCGGTGCAGCTCAAGTGAGGCTGAGAAGATGAGGATGTCATCTAAATAGACGACCAGGAAGTCATCCAAGTATTGGCGGAAGATGTCATTGACCAGGTGCTGAAACGTGGCGGGGACATTGCAGAGGCCAAAGGGCATCACCAGATATTCGAAGTGCCCGAATCTAGGTCTTCCATTCATCCCCAGCCCTGATCCGGATAGGGTTGTAGGCCCCCCGAAAATCAAGTTTGGAGAAGACTTGGGCTGATTGGAAACGCTGAAACAGTTCCGGGATGAGAGGTAGCGGGTATCTGTTTTTGATAGTAACTTTATTTAATTCCCGGTAGTCGATGCAAGGCCTGAGGGAGCCGTCCTCAACGAAAAAGATTCCAGCCCCGGCTGGGGAAGAAGGGCGAATTTAACTTTTTTTCCAGATTCTCGTCGATATAAGCCTTGAGGGCTACTAATTCAGTCTCTGACAAGGGGAAGATACGACCTAATGGAATCTTGGAACCGGGCAAAAGGTCGATGGGACAGTCGTATGGCCGGTGCGGGGGAAGGCGGTCAGCCTGCTGCTTGTCAAAGACGTCCTTGAACTCCAAGTAGACAGAAGGGACGTGTTGGAGGTTTTCCGGTGATGAAGTCAAGGTAGAGCAAGAGGCTTTGGTGGGCAGGAAGCAGTGCTGGGAGCAATAAGAGGAAGGGTACTTAATCTCTTTCTTGAGCCAGTCTATACAGGGTTGGTGTACCTGTAACCATGGGAGTCCCAAAATGATGGGGAACAAAGGGGACGGAATGAGGTCCAGGCGAAGATACTCTTGATGCCCGGCATCAGAGACAGCATGGATAGGAAGGGTTTCCTGGGTAACTAGTCTGGAACGAGGAAGGGAGCCGTCAGCCAAGTGGATTTGCAGGTGGAAGTCCTTGGGGCGGCAGGGAACATGCAGCTTCTGGGCCAGGGCAGAATCCAGGAAGCAGCTGCAAGCCCCGGAGTCAACAATGGCCGACAGACGGGTTGCCCCCTCCGGGAGCTGTAAGGAGAGAAAGAGAACATCATAAGTCTGTGGTAAGTTGGAGACGTGGTAACAGAGCGGGTGGAGGTTTTGACTTACTGGGTCTCACCGGACAAGTGCGGAGGAAGTGGCCAGCTCCGCCACAGTACAGGCAAAGATTAGATTGGCGCCTACGCTGTCTCTCCTCAGGAGTGAGAGGAGCCCGGACCAAGCCGAGCTGCATGGGCTCAGGGTCTGGAAGAGAAGAGGTTGGCGGGACCGGGAGAGGCGAAGGTGCTGGAGAGAACCTTGGCGGGGTCCAGTTGGGACGGGTTGCCCTGAAACGTTCTGTCCTTCCAATGAGGCAGGGGTATCGGTTCTTGCTAATCCGTTCTTAAGGGACTCCGAAAGTCCTTGGCGGTATTGATATTTTATCAGCGGACCATTTTCTGAACTCCGCAGTGTAGTCCTCCACAGGCCTCCTACCCTGATTCAGATTATGAAGAGTAGCTTCCGCAGTGGCTGAGCACAGAGGGTCATCGTACAGCTTAGACATATGCTCAAAAAAGGTGTCAATGGTGTCCAGAATCGGGCTTCTCTGCTCCATCAGGCTGTGTGCCCAAGCTTGCGGTTCATCTGCGAGAAGCGAGATTACGAAGCCCACCTTCACGGCTTCTGAGCAAAAGTTTCTGGGTTGCAGGGTCAGGTACAGCGAGCAGGCATTTTTGAAAGCCCGAAACTTCTTACGGTCGCCTGCAAACAGTTCCGGTGTTGGTACACAAGGTTCCGGGTGGGTCACGACCACCGCTGGCCCCTTGGGAGACGGATGCCCCCGTACCTGGAGCCACGGGGGGGGACCGAAGGTCCAGGTGCGACAGTCAATTGCTGGAGGTGGCCATCAATTTGCAGGTACCCCTCTTGTAGTTTCTGTACTGCTTCAGTCGTTGGCAGAGAATCTCAAAAGGTGAGCGCGCCCTGTCGGCCTCAGACATCTGGCTGGTTTGTACTATCGGGTGAACTTACCAAGGCCGAGATGCTGAGGGCGGCTCACCTTTGCGACCTAGCGCAATCCGCCCCCTGGGGTTGGAACAGGGGGAAGGAAGCGCCTGGGAGGCACCGGTACCGGCAGTGAGGTGAAGGTTTGATGCGTAGGACAGGAACTGAGTAGGAAGCAGCCCGCTGGGGACAGCTGAGGATAAAACAAAGACAGTCCAGGCACTTTAAACAGGAAGCAGGGCTGAAGACAGGTCCGAGAGACAAGCCGTGGTCAGGGGTTGGAGAGAGCAGGAAGTCCAAGGTTCAGGCCAGAGGTCAAGGGGCAGGAGACAGCAGCAGTCCGGGAAACGTCAGCCAAAGGTCAGGTAATCCAGGTAACAAACAGGAACTTCAGCAGAAGGAATCTCAGGTGCTGTGACAAACCAGCAACCTGACAGGAGGGAGAGGCTGGTTTAAATAGGCCGCTCAGGCCTCTGATTGGCTGTGAGCGGAGCTAGTCCGTGCGCGCAGCGCGTGGTGATACCGCGCATGCGCGATATACAGGTGAGCGCAATAGCGCTGATCTGCCGCGCATATGTGGGAGATTCTAAGCTGGGCAGGACTGGTGCCCTGACACCCTCATCCGGAGGTAAAAGGGGACTCCAGTGACTTACTGGGTCCCCAGTTCTATTGAAAGGATCCCAGGCTGGGTGCTGTTCGATTGGGGGGTCGGCTTGAGGAGAACCCGGAGGCAGGTTGTCCAACAGGGCTTGAACGAACCAATCTGGGATCTGGTGACCGGAATGTTGACAGGTACGTTTTGCGGTCATCTGGTGACCTATGCTAAAACCTACTGGGAGGATTCGCTCCATTTATCCATCTAACTCACCTAAAGTAATTGGCCTGTGGCAGAGGCCCTAGAGCCAGGTCTGTGAGAGAGATCTATTCCTCCCAGCAAATCCTAAGTGACACTTCGGCTGCCAGGCTTGTGAGGGGGGGGTCTGTCCGGGGGCACTTTACCCACTCCAACTAGAGTGGCGACGAATAACAATTTGGTACTCTATTGAGCAAGTACTGCTCAAATAATATCCGGGCCTGACACTGCAAGGTTCTCCCTTTTCTTCATCAACCTGCTCTTCCCATTTAATGTTGATGTTGGCCGTGTTTGGCCAGGAAATAAAGCATTGGAAAAACGTTATTCACTGTCTGGACCTTCGCTCACTGCTTTGTCATCCACCTGCACCCATACGCCACATTAAGGTAACTCAATATGCCGATCCCAATAACAAATCAGCAGCTCCTGTAGCTGCCTAAAAAGTGTTAAAACCACGGCGGTTGGGTCGAGCTGCCCATTCATTTAAATGGACAGGAGCGGTGTACACACCGCTCCAAAGATGCAGCTTGCAGGAGTTTTTTTAATGTCCCGCCAGTGCATCGCCTCAGGCCAGGTTCACACCTATGCAAATTGGTTGCGGCTTAAACCGCAGCCTTCGGCTTTCACACTGAAGCCCCGTACACAAGTCTGAGAAACTCGACGAGCAAAACACATCGTTCCTTGTGAAGCCGCCGAGGATCTCGGCGAGCCAAGTTTCCTCATTGACTAGCGAGGAAATAGAGAACATGTTCTCTATTTGGCCCGACGAGATCCTCGTCGGTTTCCTTGGCCAAAAGTGTACACATGACCGGGTTTCTCGGCAGAATACGGCTCCGATCGAGTTTCTGGCTGAATTCTGCCGAGAAACTCGGTCGTGTGTACGGGGCCTGAGACTGCAGGGGAGCCGTTTTTCAGGTACTATTTTTTTTAAACCAAAAGCGCCAGTATGAAAGGGGTCTAACTGAACATATTTCTATATATAATATATATGGAATAGTGTGTAAATTGTTTTTAGGTTTATGTATATATGGGAAGGATTATTAAAAGGTTAAGTTCAACTTTGAGAAAAAAAAATGGCCATTTTATTGCAGGTAAAAAAAAACGTGCTAGGGGAAGAGGGCTGTGCTGGAATTTGGTGGGGGGAGGATTTGGGCTTAGAGGAAGGATTGGATGGAGAGGATTTGTGCTAGGAGGGGGGTTTGGGGGGGGGGGGGGGTGATTTGTCTTAAGGTTGATTTTGGGTGGGAAAGCTGCTGATTAGCATTTTCTGACAGGGTCTAGTGCTGCTGTCAGAATCCAATAGGAAGATTCCTCCATCCATAGTACTTCATTTGCTTGGATCAAGTGGCTGAATGAAAAGTAACTGGGGTAGATTCAGGTAGATGGGCTCATCCTTATTCCGGCGTAGCGTATCTCATATGCGCTACGCCGGCGTAATCGTGTGAGGTTAGCATAGTATTCAGCAAGCATTTGCGCGTAACTTTGCGCCGGCGTATCGGAATTTAGAAGGCGCAAGCTAGCGTAAGTGTAAGTGGGTGTTCCCTTATGCAAATGATGGGCTGAACGTTGAGCAGTGGATTACGCCCGGCGTATCATCGCATGCTCACAACTACGCCGGTCTTACTTCCTGGGATACGCCGGCCCACCGGCTTACGCCGAGCGCATAAATACGCCCAGACATGCGCCCGTCCGCCGCAAAATTACATCCTGCTTCCCCCCCCCCCCCCCATAGCAAGGTAATTTTGTTTGAGCGTGCGATGGCAACTCCTCAGAAGGAGAAAAAGAGGAAGCATAATTCGAGATTTTCCTAGCTTGTGACGGAAAATATTGATTATATGAAGACAGGAGGCTCATATCTTATGCATTAATCTTTCTTTATTAATGCTCATAGCAGATAATGCAAAAATCACCTTTAACGTAAGTAAAACAGAAAAGAAAAACTGTACAAACTACATCTCCCAGCAGTCCTTGGGCCTTAGCCACTCCCATCATAGTCTCTATATAAGGACTGCACTCTCCTGGTTCTTCCTCTTTCTTTATGTGAATCTTGAGGTACCGGTACCAGGATCCTTACTTGAACTTTGTCTTCACTTGTCGACTCTTCGGCCAGCCGGCCCCAGGACTTCGCGTCTGAAGACAGCTGTGGTAACAGCAACGGGTCCCAACGGGGTTAACCAACTGAGCGAATCTGACCAACTGGTCATCCGGAAATAGGGGAACATCACCCGATCAATAGGTCGCTTGTATACTTTGGCCACGACTGGTATCAATAACCTGAAATAAAATGTAAAATCGTGAGAGGGTTGGGAAGGGAGGGAAGATACTCGCCTCCTGTCTTCATATAATCAATATTTTCCGTCACAAGCTAGGAAAATCTCGAATTATACATCAGACAGGAGGCTCATATCTTATGCAAGTTCAAAGCTTAACATAATATCTATACCAACATTGAAAGTAAAAGATATTCCGAGATCTGATCATCATAAGACAGACATGGCGACATGTTCCTCCGGTCTGAAATAGAAGAGGCGAAAGACGGTCTCTGAAGACCAGTCGGCTGCCATTAAGTGAGAGAGCCTCCAGTCGTAACCACCTTGGTAGCCATAGCCCCTCTGGAGGAATGTGCTCCAAACAGGGTGACGTCTATACCCGCCATTGCCATGGCTGATCTAACCCAACGTGCCAAAGTGGCAGGGGTGACCGGATGGTGTGGCCGTACGTAAGATAGTAGAAGTTGAGAAAATCCCGGGGGTCGCAGGTCATCAGTGTGCGTTTCGTAGGCCTGTAGGCATCTAACCACGCAGAGTCGTGGGTGTGCAGGAAAATAGGGGTAAAACACCGATTGTAGGCCTGTTTTGGTTCTACGGACTACTGAGAATTTTACCCCTTGAAGTGAAAACTGACGTCTGGAAATGTCCAAAGCCCTAACGTCCGAGACACGTTTGATGCAGATTAGGCACAGTAGGACCGTAAGTTTAAAAGACAGTAGCTTGAGAGGCAGAGTATCATTGTCCTCCCAGCCTGAAAACATGTCGAGGACCCTGGAAACATCCCAGGTGGATTGGTATTTAGGGCGAGGGGGTCGTTGGAATCTGATGCCTCGTAATAGTCTGCATATCAGGGGGTGCTTGCCGATTGGCAGAGAATCCACAGGGTAGTGGTAAGCTGATATGGCTGATCTGTAGATGTTTATGGAACTGTATGACTTGCCGGATCCGAAAGAATCTGCCAGGTAATTCGCTATGACGGTCACAGGGGCACGTACGGGATCAGCCTGCCGTTGGTCACACCAACGTACCCAGAGCTTCCAGGCTGATCGATATGCCGATCGAGTCCCGGGGGCCCAGGCCACGGTGAGGAGATCTCTAGCCGAGTTTGAAAGGCCGTAGTGTGTGTCCGGCACCCCGAGACCAACCATGCCAGGAGGGTCAGCGTGCCCTCCTCTACCAGGGGGTGAATGCCCTTGGTCGGATGGGAGAGGATGTGCGGAAGCGGAGGTAGAAGTCTGGGATGGTCCATGATCAACTCTAGCAGGAGGGGAAACCATGGTTGTGCTGGCCACCATGGGGTGATCAGCACCACCGTCGCCTTCTGATTCGCAATCTGTAGTAGTACCTTGGGGATCATCGAGAATGGAGGAAACGCATAATGTGTTTCCCCCGTCCAGGAGTGGCGGAAAGCGTCCACCGCCGAGGACCCTGGGTCTGGTCTCCAGCTGAAGAAGCGGGGCAGCTGGTGATTGAGACGAGAGGCGAATAGGTCTATGCCTAAGGGACCCCAAAGTAGGTTCAGTTGAACGAAGACTGATCGGTCCAAGCGCCAATCGCTGGAGTCGATAAGATAACGGGAATTCCAATCTGCAACAGTGTTGGAAATACCCGGAATGTACTCCGCCATAGGGATGATGTCGCGAGACAGACAGTAGTGCCAAATCTCTGTAGTAATGTCCGTCAGGATTTTGGATCTGGTGCCTCCTAAGCGTTTGATGTATTGCACCGCTGCAATATTGTCCATTCGTAATAAAACGCAACAATTGGACTCTTCCGCTAGGAAACTCTGAATAGCGAATAGTGCCGCTGAGAGTTCCAGTGCGTTGATGTGTAAGAGGGACTCTTCTCTGGACCAGGTCCCTCCCATCGAGGTCTCTCCTAAGCGAGCGCCCCAGCCTCGGCGGCTCGCGTCCGACTCTATGATGACGTCCGGACACGAGTTGAAGATCGTTCTGCCATTCCACTCGACGGCATGTCGGAGCCACCATTGCAGTTCGACTTGGGCCTCTGTAGAGAGAGGCACCTCGTCTGCGTAGCGGAGACCCTGTCGTAGATGAAGGATTTTTAGTCTCTGGAGGGCCCTGTAATGAAGAGGGGCCGGAAATATGGCTTGAATGGAGGCTGCCAGTAGGCCTACCAGGCGGGCTAGTATGCGTAGATATAAGTACCCCTTGCGTAGTACTGCTCTGATCTCTTTGCGGATCAGGGCCAATTTCGCGCTGGGTAGGCGGAGGACAGCTTAATTGGTGTCTATCAAGAAGCCTAGGAATTCCATCTCTTAAAGCCGCAATGAGAACCGACTTCTCCTGATTGATCAGGAAACCTAGACTTTGTAATAGATTGATCGTCCAGGCCATGTGGCGATACGCTTGGGTCTTGGAGCATGCTATTAAGAGGATGTCGTCTAAGTAAACGATCAGACGCACTCCTCTGCTCCTCAGTGATGCCACGACTGGTTTCAAAATTTTTGTGAAACACCATGGGGCTATTGACAGACCGAACGGAAGGCACGTGAATTGCCAAGTGCGTCCCCACCACATGAAGCGGAGTAGGTGTTGGGATTCCCGATGCATGGGGACGGTGAGGTAGGCGTCCTTTAGGTCTATCTTCACCAACCAGTCTCCCGGTTGGAGGAGATCTCGGAGGCAGTGGATACCCTCCATCTTGAAATGCCGATAAGTGACATGCTGGTTCAAGTCCCGAAGGTTTATGACGGGGCGATAGCCTCCTCCTTTCTTCTTGACTAAGAAGAGGTTGCTGATAAACCCCCGGGGAAGAAGGGTCGACTTCGATCACCGCATGTTTGGATATCAGTTCCCGAAGCTCGTCGTCTATCAGAGCAACGTTTTGTTCCGCAAATCGGATAGGGGGGTGGTATTACTCCTAGAATCGGTGAGGACAGAAGTTCTATGTGGAACCCTGCAACTGTGTTCAGTATCCATGTATCTGCCGTAATCGCAGACCAGGCGTGGGTAAAAAACATTAGGCGGCCCCCCACAGGTGTGAGGGGCATTGGAGTGTATGTGGTACTCACTGGTATATGGGCGTGAACGAGGGTATCCTCTGTGACCACGTCCTCTCCACGGTCTACCACGGGGCGGGAAAAAAGGTGCTGGTTGAGCCATGGTGGTGTACGGAGTGGGAGCCTGAGTGTAATGAGGTTGGGCAGCCGCTCTGTGAAACGGTCTGCCGTTGTTATTGCGGCCGGCAGAACGGCCCCTACTTCTGCCAGCCCGGGGAAAAACTCTACTAGTTCCTGCTCTTTTGAGAGAGGTTTGCGCCTTGTCAAGGCTGTTAAACAGCCCTACGAACTTGTTGATGTGCTTGACTAAGGATTCACCAAATAGCATCCCCTCTGCTGCGGGGCCTGGCTCGGTTTCCGCTAGGTGTGCCAGTTGCGGATCGAGTCGCATCAGGATGGAGCTTCTGCGCTCGACGGAGCAGGCGGTATTGGCGCTGCCCGCCAGGCATATGGCCCTTTGGGCCCACCCACGTAATTGGGCAAGATCGACTGTCTGGTCAGTAGTCGCAGCCTGTTCTGCCAGGTTTAGGATCTTTCTCAGTGGTCCAAAGAGATCCAGGATCCGATCCTGTATGGCCTTGAAGGATCGGTCTATCCCCTTTTTGGGAAACTTCCCTGTCTTTAGCAAGTATTTTGATAAAATGGGATCTATCTCTGGTGTCATGACCGCCTTCATTGGAATATGTGGACGAGGGCATTCCGCCCGTAGCTTGTTACGGTTGGATCTTTCCAGGGGTCTACGTGCCCAAAGTTCGACATACTGCGACACGTGGGGTAAAGGAGACCAATCCCCAGAGCGGGGATGGGATATGGCGTCTGGGTTGAACAATGGTTCGCCCAGGGCATCCACTATGTCTTTGCCCTGCTTTGCAGGGGTGGCGTCCTGTAGGAGCGCCGGTGCCCCAGCATCCTCTTCATCTTCGTACTCAGACTCTGAGACCTCAGACCCATCCGACTCAGCGGACGAGTCCTCGTCTGACTCGACTACGTACGAGTCGGGTTTGGTCCGTTTGGTGGATCCATGCCTCTTAGATGACTCCCTGAGGCCCAGGGGTTGAAAGAAGTCTGAAGGATGCATGGGGAGGCAGTCCGTGTGGGGAGCTGCTCTATGCACACTGTTTACTTCCCCTGCCGGGGAGTCATAGGCCGTCCCAATATGTTTCCTCTTTTGGGAGGATTTTCCCTTTTTCATGGGCGGTTCACTGCCATGTGGTAACGGCACAGGGGCCAGGGCTTGCTGCGCTCCGGAGGAGGTGGCAGCTGCAGCCAGTGCCGCCTGTATTGATTTATTAATGATCTCTTGAAGTTGGGCTGAACTCAAGAGTTGCGCTGGATCCAGCGTCAGCTCCTCATCAAGGGCGGGGAGAGAGCCCTCTTCTGCCATACTGTGGTATATCAAACACACAGGCAGTCAGAATAATTATTATAATGTTAGATAGTTTAGAATGGTAACCAGCGTATCTACCTAAAGTGACAGGAATAAATTCCTAGAAAGGCACTAGCTGGCTAACTAATAGTGAGTTAGTGAGATTAATCAAGACAGGCTCCTACCTCCGACCACAGGCGATGACTGGCCTGCGGTGGGAGGAGAGCCTGATGAGATTCCACTCCAGAGGCGAAGTCTCGCGAGACTACGGCCTCTGGAGTTCCTATTGGTCTGAAGCCGAGATGGACAGGGCGGACGAGAGGTCCGCCCTCCGCGTCCCGCACTCGCCGCGATTGGGAGACGTAGAGGCGTCTCCAGGCGATAGGCTGAAGGGAGCGGGCGGACACTAGTAGAGGATCCGCCTCCTCAACACGCGCGCGAAGCCAATCGTGAGGGGAGAGAAGGGCAGGCTAAAATGGCGCCTGCAGAGGAGGTGAGGGAAAGAAGAGAGAGCGCGGACGCAGCAGCGGGGCGCTGCGGAGCACAGCGTTCCCGTGTCAGAATAATGACAGGCGAATAGCAATAAAACGAAGCGCCGGTAAAAACGATATAGATGTAGTGTAAAAAACACCCGCAAATATACCGCAATCGATAGCAGTGAAAGGTTGGGGCGACACAGGGATAAAGAATCCCGGTAACCCCAAGTTACATAATAAATCAAATAGTAAATTACATATAAATATAGAATCTTGTCATATACTTATCTTCCAGTGCTCTGCCATGAGCAGAAAGAAAGAGGAAGAACCAGGAGAGTGCAGTCCTTATATAGAGACTATGATGGGAGTGGCTAAGGCCCAAGGACTGCTGGGAGATGTAGTTTGTACAGTTTTTCTTTTCTGTTTTACTTACGTTAAAGGTGATTTTTGCATTATCTGCTATGAGCATTAATAAAGAAAGATTAATGCATAAGATATGAGCCTCCTGTCTGATGTATAATTTAAATGCAGCGGAGATGGAGGTTATGTTGGCGGCACTGACCAAATACGACACCACCCTGCATGGTGCCCAGCGCAAGAATACAAGCAAGGCATAGAGGAGGGCAATTTTTGAAAGTATCACCCTGGACATTAATGCCATTGGCAATGAGACCCGGAGTTGGGATGATATGTAAAAAAAACTAAATGACATGCGGCGTCGGGTCCGGGACAAATTGGTCCTGATTCGAAAGCATGCCAGTGGTACGGGAGGAGGACCAGCCTGTCCATTGCGGTTGACACCGGAGGAGGAGATCATTGCCAGGTGTCTGTCGCAGGAGCAGGGCGTCCCAGGATATGACTCCACTGTTCGGGACTTGGGGTCAGGTAAGTGTGTTTTATCTCCTATATGGTGTGTAGCATGGGAGGGGGTGGAAGGGAACATATGACAAGTGTGTGGCTCCACCAACATGTTTTTTTTTTTTGTGTCATCCGCAGATGTCGTCGGCTGCAGGGCGACCCACGCCATCCCCAGAACATCATGTGGTCCAGTCTGCCCCCCTTGAAATCTTGGGCATGTTGGTATAGGGGAGTTCCCATAGGACATCTATCGAGGTTGTTGTGGAGGAGTCCATTGACCTCCACCAGGAGGACTCCATATACCTCGAGGAGGATTCCAGCATCCCTGGACTCCCCATCACCTCCCCGACCATCAGGTCAACCCCCTCCAGGGCAGCCCCCCCAGCCTCTGCTTCTCCCAGGAAGGCTCTTCGGAAGACGAGGGGTGTACCCGGAGGCCTCCGAGAAGGGCTGCAGGAGGAGCAATTGGGCAATTGGAATATGCTGAGACCTATACTAGACTACTAGGAAATCCCACCTCCAAATATAAAGAACAACTAAAACAACTTATCCATTTGGGGGTGAAAAGGGATATATTGAGCAAAAAATAATCCGTTTTTCTATTACCGGAAGTTTGCAGAATACCGGTAATATACACCATTCCGAAAATACACAAGGACAAGGATAACCCACCGGGTAGACCCATTGTTAATGGGATCGATTCTCTTACAGCAAGGATGGGCCAATACCTTGACCATTTTCTACAACCAGCCATTCAGCAGACCAAAGCGTATCTAAGAGACACTAAACATGTTTTACAGCGATTAGAAGAGGTACCTGTTGTAGAGGGTCAGACATGGATCGTTACTGCAGATGTATCCTCTTTATACACGATAGTAAAACACCATCAAACTTGTAGTGCCACTAAGTGGCTGTTAAGGAACTACACTATGCTCATCTGCAAGCAACATAAGTTTCTCAACAAGTGTTTGGAATTCTGTCTTAAATCGAATTATTTCTGGTACAATCAAACATACTATAACCAGAGTACAGGTATCGCTATGGGCGCAAAATTTGCGCCCTCCGTTGCTAATGCCTTTATGGCACAGTGGAAAGAGAGTGCTATATATTCCAACACTCCCACTGAATTAGTGTTCTACAAAAGATATATAGACGATGTGCTCATGGTCTGGAAGGGTACCAAGGAAACATTTTAAAATTTCTGTACAGATTTAAACACTAAGGATAAAAACATTAATTTAGTGTTTAATATTAGTGACAAATTGGTCAACTTTTTAGACCTAGACATCACTATACTACAAAATAAGCTTGTCACTAAAACACACTTCAAAAGTGTTGATACTAACAGTTATTTATCAGTAAACAGCTGTCATCACAAATCATGGTCGCTGAATATACCTAAGGGACAGCTGGTTCGCATCAAACGGAATTGTACAAATACGGATTTCTTGACTCAAGCAGAATTCATAGGGGAAAGATTTAAAATGAAAGGATACTCAGATGAATTCATCCATAAACAAATCCAATCAGTTGCGGGTCTTGATAGAAACACGATGTTACAGGGTAATATGAAAAAACAGCGGGATATGATGGCTCCTGCCATCATTTTGGATTACAACATTCAACATAAAGATGTGGAAAAATTGATTAAAAGACACTGGCACGTTTTGAAAGGAGATAGACATCTGAAGTCCATATTGCCAGAAAAAACCCAACATCATATATAAAAGAGCACCCACTATCAGAGACCTTTTGGTGAAAAATGTGGTTGACCCTCCACCAAAGAGTGGTTATATGTTCTTTAATACAAAGGGTTTTGTCCCATGCAAGTATTGTTATGCCTGCAAAAATTCCAAAGGTCCTCAACAGAAAAGGACTGATTTTGTATCTACCCACACAAATGAATGCCATCCAATTAGGGATTTCATAAGTTGCCACACTGAAGGGGTGGTGTATGTCAGGGGTCATCAACCCCCCGGCCGTGGCCTTACTACAGACGGGCCGCGAGTACGGGCGGTATGAGATAGCCGGGCGGCTGGGATATAAGCGCCGGGTGGAAGAGATAAGCGAGCGTGCGGGCAAGCAGTGATGACATCTCTCTCCGCCCCCCGCATCGCTGCTCTTTCAGCGTTAGGTCGGAGGTGCGCAGGGATCAGAGAGATGACATCATCTCTCACCGCCCCCCCCCCCCGCATCGCTGCTCTTCTGCCCTTTCAGCCTCAATGTCGGAAGTGCACAGGGGTCAGAGAGATGACATCTATCACCGCCCCCCCGCATCACCGCTCTTCTGCCTTAATTTGGCACCCACCACATGGACTAGTGCTGCCACCAATGCAGTGGCAATTCGCATGTGGTGGCAGGTGATGTGGCAAGTGACATTCCACATCTGGTGACAGTCAACGTGGCAGGTGACGTGGCAAGTGACATTCGGCATCTGGTGGCAGGCAACGTGGCAAGTGACATTCGGCATCTGGTGGTATGTGACGTGGCAAGTGACACGCTTCTGCATTATGGTGAGTTGAACCATTTAATTTATTACTACAATGTAATAATATAAATAATGCGCTGACAAATTGCCCGCGAAAAATCGCTTGCCCCCCCGTGTGCCAACCCCAACCCCGGGCCTTGGCACAATTTTCGTCCACGCAGCTGGTCCCCGGGGTCAAAAAGGTTGGGGACCACTGGTGTATGTTTTACAATGTTCCTGCAATATGTAGGAAGAACAAAGAGAGCATTAATGGTTCGGGTAAAGGAGCATATTGTTAATATAGAAAAGGGCTTCCCCAAGCATAACGTCAGCAGACACTTTGCGGAGAAACACAACAAAGATTATAAACAATTCTCTTTTTGGGGTATAGATAAATTTAATAAGCCATGGAGAGGAGCCCATCTGGTTAGGACTATTAGCAAGAAGGAATCACAGTGGATCCACTCCTTAAATACACTTGTGCCCAATGGGTTAAATGTTGCGTTTGACTTAAATAGTTTTTTAAGTAACTTTTAAATGTTATTATTGCCACTGTAATTTTTGGTTTAGATACGTTATATATAATATAAAAAAAAAAAAAAAATGTATATACGTAATGATATTTTGTCCATGCCACACGAATTCAGTCCTTATTCTTGTGGTCTGTTTTGTGGGTTTTGCCCTCTTTTTTTCCCTTCTCCAAAATGGCCGCCATCCGGTTAGGTTTTTATACCGGTTTTTGACTCTAAAATGGCCACGGTTCCATTTCCGTTTTGTACCTTTATAAGGCAGTATCCATCAGCCATTCAGTAACCTCTGATGAAGTCACGTGGCGTGACGCAACGCGTAAGGTTCCAGACGTGACCGGAAGTGATGTGATACCCTGACCGTCCAACCGGAAGTGCCTGTGTTTGGCGTTTTTTATTCGTTTCTGTTGTAAGTTTTTATCTTCATTAAACCGTTGAGTGTTTACTTATTTCACGATGAGAGCTTTTATTTTTATATCTTGCTCATGGTAACACTCATGGTCGTCTTGGTGAGCTGACTCCATTGTACCTGGACCCGGATTGCTACTATACGCAGAGGACGCCCCTGGACTCTAGCCCAGTGCCTTTGAGGAATTCGTTTTCACGCATTACTTACTGGCTGGAGGTAAGCGCTCTGTGAGCTCAATCTTTGTGAAGATTCATCTAGATTGTCTGCATTGACCGTCCATGGGCAGAAGTTTTAAACAGTTGCTGCACACAATTTCACTTATTTTGGACTTGATTTATGGTTCACCGCACAACTTTTTTCACCGTTTCCTTTTATTTTAGGTTGAGTAACAACCCTACTGTGTGTTTGGCTATTTAGTTGGGACCTGATTATGGCTCAGGGCTCAACTCAACAGACAGGAAGTCTGTGCATGGGAGTCAGGTGGACTCCCATTCCTTTGAGAGGAGTCAGAGGCTGTATGGGCGCAGCCAGAGCATGCATGTCTGCAGGAGGCAGATGTCATTGGTGATAGAGCAGCAAGGCGCTGATCAGGTATTAAGTTTAACTCCAGGAAAGTCTTTTGGTCTGAGTAGGGATGAGCTTTGTGTTTGACTCGAACGTATGTTCGACTCGAACATTGTCTGTTCGTACGTTTGACAAATTTCGAACAAAATGGGTCGTGTCCCGCCAAATTCGAGTGACGCGCAACGGCCCATAATTCACTGCGGCATTGCGCGCTGATGATTGGTCAAGCATGCACCATGACCCTGCATGCTTGGCCAATCACAGCGCGCAAAAAACGAAGAACCATAATTGGCCAAAGCCAGGGTGGCTTTGGCCAATTATGGCTCAGGGGGTTTAGTACACGTCCCACACTATATAAGGCCGCCTGCAAGGTGGCCGCGTGTAGTGTGTTCTGGCTTTGTTAAAGAGAAGTCAGTCAGTGTGTGTGTGTGTGAGTGTGAGTGTGAGAGAGACAGTGGCCTGGATTCAGAAAGGAGATACGACGGCGTATCTCCGGATACACAGTCGTATCTCTGAGTGTGCGGGGTCGTAACTATGCGACTGATTAATAGAATCAGTTACACATAGATTTCCCTAAGATCCGACCGGCGTAAGTGTCTTACACCGTCGTATCTTAGGCTGCATATTTATGCTGGCCGCTAGGTGGCGTATATTTACGCAATGAATATGCTAATTAGGTATATACGCCGATTCAGAAATGTATGTCCGCCCGGCGCGTTTTTACGTCGTTTACGTTAGGCTTTTTTCGGCGTAAAGTTACCCCTGCTATATGAGGCGTAGCCAATGTTAAGTATGGATGTCGTTCCCGCGTCGAGTTTTGAAAGTTTTACGTCGTTTGCCTAAGTCGTTCGTGAATAGGGCTGTACGTAAGTTACGTTCACGTCTAAAGCAATGACGACTTGCGGCGTAATTTCGAGCATGCGCACTGGGATTTTTTTCGTTCGTAAAATACGTCGGGTCACAGTGAATTTAAATAAAACACGCCCACATCATCCACATTTGAATTAGGCGGGCTTACGCCGACACACATACGTTATGCTGCCGTAACTAAGGGCGCAAGTTCTTTCTGAATACAGAATTTGCGCCCTAATTTACGGTGGTGTACCGTATCTGAGATACGTTACGCCACCCGGAAAGATACACTAATGTATCTGAATCCGGCCCAGTGTCTTTTCTACCAGATAGATAGAGCAGGCAGGCTAGTCAGTTTAGTTAAATTTACAGTGTGTAGAGGATATATATACATCCTAGCGTTGTACATATATTTATACACTGTATAGCTTAGCTAGATCAGCTATTCCTATTGTTAGGCAGTAGATTGTGCTAGCTGCAGTGCTATAACCTGTTGTATTGCCTGCATGCCGTTTAGTTTACACCTAAACATAGTACTCAGTGTTAGTGGACGTGTGCTATTTGCACATAAACGCAGTTGCTGTTACTGCACGTGCGCTATTTAATTGCCCATAAACACAGTTGCTGTTACTGCACGTGGGCTATTTAATTGTCCATAAACGCAGTCGCTTTTACTGCATGTTTGCTGTGTTTTTGCCCATAAACGCAGTTGCTCTTACTGCACGTGTGCTGTTTTTTTGCCCATAAACGCAGTCGCTCTTACTGCACGTGTGCTGTTTTTTTGGCCATAAATGCATTCGCTGTAACTGCACTTGGGCTATTTAATTGCACAAACGCATTTGCTCTTACTGCACGTGGGCTATTTAATTGCACATAAACGCAGTTGCTGTTACTGCACTTGGGCTATTTAATTGCACATAAACGCATTTGCTCTTACTGCACGTGTGCTGTTTTTGTGCCCATAAACGCAGTCGCTCTTACTGCACGTGTGCTGTTTTTTTGCCCATAAACGCAGTCGCTGTTACTGCACGTTTGCTGTGTTTTTCCCCATAAATGCAGTCGCTCTTACTGCACTAGGCTCCCAAAAAGTCCCACACATGTGGTATCCCCGTACTCAGGAGAAGCAGCAGAATGTATTTTGGGGTGCAATTCCACATATAACCATGGCATGTGTGATCAATATATCATTTAGTGACAACTTTGTGCAAAAAAAAAAAAAATCAGTTTGTCATATTCCCGCAACTTGTGTCAAAATATAAAATATTCCATGGACTCGACATGCCTCTCAGCAAATAGCTTGGGGTGTCTACTTTCCAAAATGGGGTCATTTGGGGGGGGGGGGGGTTTTGTGCTATTTTGGCATTTTATGGCCTTCGAAACTGTGATAGGTAGTGAGGAGTGAAATCAAAATGTTGTGCCCTTAGAAATGCTGAAGGCGGTTCTTGGATTTTGTGGCCCCGTACGCGGCTAGGCTCCCAAAAAGTCCCAAACATGTGGTATCCCCGTACTCAGGAGAAGCAGCAGAATGTATTTTGGGGTGCAATTCCACATATAACCATGGCATGTGTGAGCAATATATCATTTAGTGACAACTTTTTGTAAAAAAAAAATTGTCATTATTCAATCACTTGGGACAAAAAAAAAATATTCAATGGACTCAACATGCCTCTCAGCAGTTTCCTTGGGGTGTCTACTTTCAAAAATGGGGTCATTTGGGGGGGTTTTGTACTGCCCTGCCATTTTAGCACCTCAAGAAATGAGATAGGCAGTCAAAATAAAAGCTGTGTAAATTCCAGAAAATGTACCCTAGTTTGTAGACGCTATAACTTTTGCGAAAACCAATAAATATACGCTTATTGTGATTTTTTTTTACTAAAGACATGTGGCTTAATACATTTTGGCCTAAATGTTTGACTAACATTTAGTTTATTCAATATTTTTTACTTTGTTATAAGAAAAATCGTATTTTTTTTCAAAATTTACTGTCTTTTTCCGTTTATATAGCAAAAAATTAAAATCGCAGAGGCAATCAAATACCATCAAAAGAAAGCTCTATTTGTAGGAAGAAAAGGACGCAAATTTTGTTTCGGTACAACATTGCATGACCGCGCAATTACCAGTTAAAGCAGCGCAGTGCCAAATTGTAAAAACACCTCTGGCCATTTAGCTGCATATTGGTCTGGGGCTTAAGTGGTTAAGGCCTGAAGATTACTTAAAACCCCCCAAAATGCATTTCCTGGTAGTTTTGGTCCCTTAAAAAAATTGGTAGTTTTATCAACCGTACATTTTTAGTAAGAAACCTACTTTAGGTCTTACAAATGCAAACTATTGCATGCATTTTGCAGTGTAAATTATAATAGTTTAAAATTGTAAGAGATTAAAAAGATTCTATCCTGTTCAAAACATTGCCAATAATGTATTTTTTTCATCATACTCCTGTGTTTGAACTATAGTTGGGTGTGATGATCAATGAAGAAATTAGTTTTACAAGTCAGGATGGCCGAGCGGTCTAAGGCGCTGCGTTCAGGTCGCAGTCTCCTCTGGAGGCGTGGGTTCAAATCCCACTTCTGACAATAACTTTTTTTTTTTTTTTTGTGTGTAAAACTGCAATATCCTCCTGCATTACAAAATAATAATAAATATGCATTTCCTCCCAGAATTAGAACTAGTTCCATACTTGTATTTGCAATAAGCATAGCTGTCACTTTTATTTGGAAACATTACAGTCTGCTGTTAATAGTTCAACTGGATTATAAAAATATCAAAAGCAGTAAGAAGAGGATATAAATAAAAAAAAAAAGAAGAAATTAACCATTTGTTCATTTATTCTTGATTGTGAAATAAATAATTGACCACTATTTGTCATCCAAAAATATATTATCATCAAAAAAAGCTGCCGAAACCCGGGATCGAACCAGGGACCTTTAGATCTTCAGTCTAACGCTCTCCCAACTGAGCTATTTCGGCTTCTGAAAGGTTTGGTTTTCAGCCTCTTTGACATACTATATGCTCTCTTCTATTAGGGATATTAGTTACTGTGATGCAATGGATTGACATTATGAAAACTACATTACAGTAAATTGCTGTATACTTCAAATCCATTTTATTGTAATTTTAGGCTGCATGCAAATATCAGCGACATGGAAGCGTTGCGTTTTTCCTGCTTATTTTTGAGCGTTTTTCCACAATGTGTCTTTGCGGTCCAGTCATTATTAATGGCATCCCAAACGCGCTAAAGAAATGGGAGCAAAAACACGCTATTCAAAAACACGCCCTGAGCTCCAAAAGGCAGCAAAAGTAACCCCATGTTTTTTCCTAGCGCCTTTTTGCGTCCATCTCTTTAGCGCATTTTTAACACAGACTGGCACCCAAGCAGGTGTTGTGAAAACGTGCGATTCCGAGTTGCTCAGATGTGAATGGGGCTCTACACTTGTGTTTTGCGGGCAGTAAAAACAGGCGGTTGAGCCCTGTTGCTATCCCTCCCCCCCCCCCAACCGAAAACCCTTAAACTGCAAAAAGCAGTGCTTTGCGGTGCAGCAAGTGTTGTACCCCGTCGCATTACGCAGACAGTACCATGTAGTATTATTCTTATTATTATACAGGATTTATATATATGGTGCCAACAGTTTGCGCAGCGCTTTACAACAATAGAGCAGTACAGTTAAAGCAGGGGCTGAGTAGACAACATATTAATGCTTTCTGACAAGGTAACAATTCTAAAACCCCGATCTCATCTGGTGCTTTGGGTCTTGGGGCAGAATCGATGCAATTCTGCCCACGATCCCAAATTGCACTGTAAAATGCATTTTCAATGGCACCTAAACGCGGTGCAATTTTGTCGCACAATAGATTGCGGCAAACTGTATTGTGCATCGCTTGTCTCCCAAAAGAAGCTCTTGCTCCTTTTTTGTCGATATGATTTGTGCAATGCAGTTTGCCGCGATTGCAGGGCTTTTTTATTGCACGTCAAAACCACACCGTGTTTAGGTGTCATTGAAAGGTGCAGTGTGTTTTGGGATTGTGGGTAGTATCACAGCGAGATCCCAATATGAATGGGCGCTAATGTCGTATGTCAAAAGTGAAAATAGAGTGTTTCTAATGAACATTTTATCCCCCCAAAAAATAACATAAAAGACAATTATCCACCCCAGATGGGACTCGAACCCACAATCCCTGGCTTAGGAGGCCAGTGCCTTATCCATTAGGCCACTGGGGCATGTGATTATAAATTGTGAGAGACGAGTATGAGAGAACAGTCTGTAATATATCGCTATGTTTTGAATGTTAAACCAGAGTCATATCTAGTGAAAATGACGCCTATGGCAAGCACTGGAACTGCGCCCCTGTCAAAACATTTTAAGTGTACAGGGCCGTGTTTTCACTGCATGAGACGCACACAGATTTTTGTCAGTACATCCACGGGCAGGCAGACCAATTCATATCAATTGGGATGCAGCAGCTGCACGAACACAGCCCCTGCTCTCAGCTTGATATCCGTTTTGGTGCAGGAAAATGCCCGCGAGCACAGTGTGCATTTAAGGACATGTCAAATGGATGTCAAATTGGGAACAATAACCCTCCCTTACTCCATCCAACAACTGTAGTTCTACTTAAAGTATGAAGGAGACCTGCCCCTGCCCAAGGAAAGGTGCCTTCCAAGACAGGTACCTGAGCAGGGTATGGAGATCTCAAAGAGCACAGTGCCAGTCTCCAGGTCCTGGATCTTGAAGAAAGTGAAGGCCTAGAAAATGCTTCCAGTCTCAGCTCCTTCAGGCCCAACAACTCCTGTTTGGTGACCGCAGCCACTCCCCGGAGCTCCCCATGGCCGTCCTCCCTCCTGTGCATGCGCCTTTTATGCCAGTCAAAATGAACTGCCAGCAGGATCACAACAAGGCTGCCAATTGGTCCCTCTGGAATCACTCCCATTGCTAGTGATCAAGATTCTGTAGTATTCAGAGAGGAAGCCGCCGAGATCCAAGCTGATCGAAGTTGTTGAGCGGGGGGGCTGCCACCGATCCGAGTTGATGAGCGGGGGACCACCGATCGGAGCTGACCACAGTTGTTGTGTGGTGGGGGGGCCGCCGATCGAAGTTGTTGAGCAGGGGGGGGGGGGGTCGCCGAAAGATCAAAGTTGTTGAGGGGGGCTGCCGATCGTAGTTGAGCGGGGGGGGGGGGGTGAAGGGGACTTCTTACCTCTTCATCAGCAGCGGCATGGCTCTTCCTGCTACCTCCTCCCGGGGCCCCCGGGCTTGAGCCCAGTCAAGCCCAATGGTAAGTCCGGCCCTGAGCTTGAGAGGAAGGGACTTATACTGTGAATATTGTGACAAAACACGAATGCATTCATACAGACTTGTATGGTGAGTGACTGGGAGGTAGAATGTAAGCTCTCCTCTTCTGATCTGACCCTATCACTGCCTACATGACTCTATCCTCCTCAGTTCAGGACCTCCAGAATCTTGCTAGCTTCTTCCTCCTTGGTCAGGTCAGTCATCTGTGGTGGTGGGGATCTTTCTATGTATACAACTAAAGACGCACACAGAGCAGCCTCAGTCAGAGTGATAAGCAGGCACATCTACAGGGATCCAGGGATGCCAAACTCCATATAAGCTGGGCAGTGTCATCACTGTGATGTGTATGCTGCTCTGTGTGCTGTGCTGGGATGCCAGACCCCGGCTTTATTAACTCCCCCTCATCCAATCCCCAGCCTCTCTATAGCTCCTAGAACTTTTCTCCAGCAGCTAGGACACACTGCAGACTGACAGTCTCCACTGCAAATCTGTGTGGAGCTCGGCACATGCAGCCACGCTCCCCTCCGGCTGTTCCTTGTCAAAAGCACTCGCATGTCAGCACCTGAGGACGGGAGCAGAGAATCACTAATTAAGTAGCGGGGCAGCTTGATGTACATGCACCCCGAAAATGAAGAAAAAGTCCCTTATTTATGCTCACTTCCTGGGCCCCTATTTTGACCTGATGGGACCCAAGAAACTGTAATTGCATCCCCCCATAAGCAAGTAGGAATGGGGAGAAGTTTAAAAAGCTCTTTTAAATTCATATGGTGCCCATGGCACTTGCCATGGCTGCCATACCCTAGATATGCCACTGGTTAAAACCACTGGAGAACTAAATTTTTTCTGTTTATATCACTTTTAAAATATATTATACCACCTGCATCACCTTCTGGATTTATTTAGGATGAATTATATTATTACAGCAGTAATAACATACAATATAAACAACTATATACTACAACAAAAAAAGATGATCGCACATGATTCTTTATGAATGTTCAACACCTCCAGTCTTTGTTCTCACAATTGCATACACATCATAACATAACCAGCTGGTAGCGTGGCCGAGCGGTCTAAGGCGCTGGATTTAGGCTCCAGTCTCTCTGGAGGCGTGGGTTCGAATCCCACCGCTGCCAAGGATCCTTTTACCCAGTAAAGTGCGTTTTCTTATTAGTGAAAGAGTAAATGCTGGGACATCAATTCTTCAGACAAACTATAGTGATTATGTGGTAAAGCAAGATATTACCAACATCTTTTTTTCACCCAAGAGAATGATATTTGGAAGTCATGACTTTTGGCAGAGCAATTACTTAAAACGTACTTAAAGGAGTTGTAAAGGAATTTTTTTTTTGATGTCTGCAAGGTAGACAGACAGAAAAGTGTAATGATTCTGTTAAAAAACGAATAAATACCTATTAAATTCCTTCATCTATATCACCTCCGGCAATTCTAGTTTCTGTTCTCTTATTCACTTCCTGGTTTGTGGCGCTCGTTCATGTTAGAATTACATTTCCCAGTATGAATTGCGGCACGCCCAGTAATTCACACCTCCTTGAAGTCTCTAACGCGCAGAGAGCGTCCTGCCGCACAGATGTAGTTCCAAGGAGGGGGCGAGCACGTCACTGACCACTGCAGTAAAGCCTCCCTTCACAGTGGTGAGTAACAATCAGACAAGCAGGAAGTGAACAGAACAGAGAAGAAATAGAGCAACTTCTGAGCAAAAACAAACAATGAGGAAGTGAAAAGAGGAATGTCTGCAGGTAAAGGACGCTCATTATGAAAACATTTTTTTTTCCTTTACAACCCCTTTAAAGGGGTTGTAACGGTACACGTTTTGCATAGCATGCATAAAGGTGAAAAAACAACCGAGGATTAGCGTTCCCCAAGCCCCCCCCCCCCGTTTACTTACCTGACCCCTTTGAAAGTCCCGCACCGTGAACACGCTGGCTTCTTGGAATTCTTCTGCAATCAGAGAGCAACACAACACGTATGGCCAGGTTTAGGGACCCAGGGATGGAGCCTTTGCTGGCAGAAATGTGAATGCTGCTCAGCGGTTGTAAACCACCGATGTTAAAAAAAAAAAAAAAAAAAAAAAACTGCAAGGGAAATGCATAATGTGCTAGTATGCGATACTAACACATTATGAAATACTCACCTTGGAACAAAGTCCTCCAGCTCTGTAAAGTCACTGCTGAGAGGGCTGACATGTTCCCCCTGTCTGTCACATCAGCTGTCCCGCTGGGTCCCTGACTTGGCACTTTCTGAGGTTTTCCAATTCTTCACCATCCCCAGCTTGTGAGAAGTCTGCTCTGGTACTGTCCTCAGCTTACTCACAATGGTCTCTGGTAACAAAGCAGATGGTCCCTTAGTGGCGACAGCTTCCCCTCTACCTCCGAAAACAACTGGTTCCCTGGCAGGCAGAACCAATACTGGTTGCACAACAATCCCGCAGTCCCAACCCTGCACTGCTCTCCTGCTTCTGGATAGGCCCTCAGACAGCCTACGGTCAGGGCCATCTTTAATATGGTTTGGGCCCCCCTCCAGCTTATTTTGGACCTGGCTGGTTAACATGTATGTGTTTTGGCGGCCCTCATTTGTGCAGGCACAGCAGCCCATTGATTTGAATGGGCTGCCATGCCTTTGTATATATAAAAAATAAAAGAAATAAAGAAATATATAAAAAAAGTTTTTTTTTTATAAAAAAAAGGGGGTTGTCATCCGGGGGGCCTGGGGAACTACGGGCCTCTGGGGACCTCCAGACCTCTAAAAAAAAATTGGCCCTTTAATAAAAAATAAAATAAAAATATATTAAATTTTTTTTTTTTTATTTAAAAATAAATAAAAAAAAGGGGGGTTGCCATCTGGGCCCCTGGGGACCCCTGAAAAAAAATTGGCCCTTTAATAAAAATATATTAAAAAAATAGATTTGTTTTATTTAAAAATAAATAAAAAAAAGGGGGGTTGCCATCTGGGGCCTCCGGGCCCCTAAAAAAAAAATATTTTTTTTTTCAAAGGGGGTTGCTTTGGGCCCCCAACAGTGACAGGGCAGCTGCCCCTGTTTGTCCGATGGTAAAGACGGCCCTGCCTACGGTAGTAGATTCGATTCTGATAAGGCACAGCAAAGACATACCTCCCAAGTTTTTGAGAGGGGAATGAGGGACACCTGTCAACAAAAGTATGCAGGCATAAGACACACCCCATTAAAGGAGAATTGTACAAAAAAACAAGATTGGTTAAACCCACAAAAGTGCTTTTTTTAATCACTACTATTCCTATATTGATAAAACAATAAAATCAAGCGCTCTCCAGATGAGATGTAAAAGGTAAAAAAATACATATAAAGTATTGTAGGATAGCAGTGGACTGGATTATAAACAATATGAAAAATATGATATGAAAAAGTTCAGTCCATAGGATCAAGTTCACATAACAGTGAATACACTATATACTCTTGCTGAGGAGGCTGCCAGCTGTCAAGAAGAAGCAGTTTCTGAAACAAACAAAAGAACAAAAAGTGGCGCCCTCTAAGCGTAGTATAAAGTTTATTTAAAAACACAAAATCAACATAAATTCTTATGAGGGTGGTACTCACAAGACTGCGGGGGGTACAGGCAAATCAAAAATAGAGTGTCATCCGTGGCTGGCTTCCGGGGGACAGGAACTCCGCTGGTGTAAGCATCGCTAGGTCAACACAGGCTCAAACCTCACTAAGGGGGGGAGACACGGTGGACGATCCAAAGGCTATTGCACGGTGCAGCGTCTGTGGGGATCCCCGGATGGTTATCCAATACTGGTGGAGCAGGGGGGTACAGAGACGCCGTGAACTGGCGTGGTGGAACGCAGCCGTGGAGCGCAAGCGGCGGAGCGTCACTTCCGGGTTAGGTCACGGGGCAGTGCACGCGTTCGAGGCATGCGTGCCTCTTCATCAGGCTCTATCGATAGTGAGGTTTGAGCCTGTGTTGACCTAGCGATGCTTACACCAGCGGAGTTCCTGTACCCCGGAAGCCAGCCACAGATGACACTCTATTTTTTATTTGCCTGTACCCCCCCGCAGTTTTGTGAGTACCACCCTCATAAGAATTTATGTTGATTTTGTGTTTTTAAATAAACTTCGTACTACGCTTAGAGGGCGCCGCTTTTTGTTCTTTTCTTTTTTTCTTCTATTCCTATATTGGCTTATGGAATTTATAAATGTAGCAATTTAGAAATCTGATGAAAGGTTTAGGGCTGGAAAACACTTTTTGAGATATAAAAAGTGCATTTTATATACAACTATATAGATCAGACCAAAATGAGGGACAAATGAGGAGAATGAGGGACAGAGGGACATTGCTCCAAATCAGGGACAGTTGGGAGCTATGGCAAAGATTGTATTTTTTTGTGAACTGCATCACTGCAGACCATCGCTCCCTTCATGCTGCCCTGTTTAGGATAAGTCACTCTGAATGACTGTTGTGGTGATGAACAGTTATCCAAATGCCAGCTCTGTGTCCGGAAGGTATCCTCATACACCCCCCTCCGACCCCACAGTCTCTATACTGCAAATGATAACTGCAGGACTACTAGGCCCAAATAGTCCAGTGATGGAAAGGCAGAGTTCTCCCGGCAACAGCCTTCCATATTGAGATAAGATGATTTTAGAGTCCCTCCTTGTAATATCCTGCTGTGTAGGACTGACCGTGCAACATCCCGTCTAAGACACCCCCTTGTGGCTTTCAGTTACTAGGGGCAACAGCAGATATTCCCAAGCCTCCTCCGCTCCCATCACTTGCTGTCATGTACCCACTGACCTGTTCCATGGTCCCCGGTCCATGGAAGAGACATGGTTAAACCGCACAGCCCAGCAGTAACAGTTCCAGGTTCCTTTCTCTTAGTATTGCATTCCTCCCATGCAGTTTTGAAGAAAGGTGGGCCCCCATCAGGACTTTCTCCTCAGCACCTGATAGGCCCGCAGGCCTGGTGCCCCTCACACAGAGACTACTTCCCCATCTTCTTCTCTCTCATGAATCCTCCCCAGTGGCATGTTACCTCAGCTTATATAGCAGGCCCGCCCCCTGCCAACCCTAGTTGGGGATTGGCAGAGCTGCCACACAAGCTGCCTGTCACTCAGAGCCTCCAGCTCCGCCCCCCTTCCAGAAGATTCTTCTAAAGGCAGGGGAGGAGTTCCACACCCACTGCTACTCTGATACTCCCAGTCCCAGATCAAAACAACCAGGCCTAGCATAAGGTATAGGCCTGACTAGATTTTTGCCTGCACTGACAGTTTAAAACAAATAAACACAATTTTAGCACATACCAAAAGGTAGTGGGCGCTACATAAGCACTTTGGTATTTTATTATTATCTATATATATAAAACTCAATGTGTGTGTGTGTGTGTATGTATGTATGTTCCAGCATCACGTCCAAACGGCTAAAGATATTAACATGAAACTTGGCACACATGTTACTTATATGTCAGCAACAAACATAGGATAGGTGGTTTAACCCTTACCCACCCCCATTTGCCATGGTCGGGGTTTTCCTTTAAAGTCCCATTCAACTCTATGGGAAATACATGCTACTTCATAACTTCCAAACGGCTGTAGATATTTCGATAACACTTGGTCACATGTTACTTATATGTCCACTTAAACTATAGGATAGTTAATTTATCCCTTAACTACCCCCATTTGTGAGGGTCGGGGTTTTTGTTTAAAGTCCCATGCAAATCAATGGGAAATGTATGTTCCCACATAACTTCTGTACGCCTGGAGATATTTCAATAATACCTGGTACACATATTACTTATATGCCAAATAAAAATATATGACAGTTAAATTAACCCTTACCTACACCCTTATATAAAAGATGGGTATATTTATATTACTATGATTTTCCTCCCCAAAAGGTTAAAGCGGAGGTTCACCCCTAAATTACACTTTTTCCCCTTAGATTAATGCTCGTTTTGTCTAGGGGAATCCGCTAGTTGTGTTAAAATATGAGCCGTACTTACCGTTTATGCGATGCATCTTCTCCGCCACTTCCGGGTATGGGCTGCGGGAGTGGGCGTTCCTTCTTGATTGACAGTCTTCCAAGAGGCTTCCGACGGTCGCATCCAACGCGTCACGATTTTCCGAAAGAAGCCGAACGTCGGTGCGCAGGCGCAGTATAGAGCCGCACCGACGTTCGGCTTCTTTCGGCTACTAGTGACACAATGGATGCGACCGTCGGAAGCCTCTCGGAAGACTGTCAATCAAGAAGGAACGCCCGCTCCCGAAGACCCATATCCCGGAAGCGACGGAGAAGATGCATCTCAAAAACGGGTAAGTACAGCTCATATTTTAACACAACTAGCCGATTCCCCTAGACAAAACGAGCAGGAATCTAAGGGGATTTTTTGAAAACATTTTCTTATGGGTGAACTCCCGCTTTAAGATAGGAAGACCGGGCAACGCCGGGTATTCAGCTAGTTGTAGATAAATTACACCTTCCTTCACGTTATTTTATAAACACACACACAGTGGTGTTACATATGTAGCGGTGCACTGCCGCGAGTTCAAAAGATCCACACATCACCCTGCTGCCTGACACTCCATTCATCCATCTTGAGACAATAAGCAGTCATTTGCGTTGTTTTGTTTGTTTGGGGGATATAACTTGGACGGGGTGAGGAGGATATGGGATGCCCATAGAACATGTTAGTGTTTGTCATGTTAAAGTGAATTCAGCTTTACATGAGCAAATGGTTTACTTCATATCTTCATGAAAAATATAGCGGTCTATATACCTCAGAACTTCATCTCAGGACACTTCTCCTGCACATCACTTTCCTGTCACAAATTAGTACTCCTGTCCCGCCATCTTCAGCCCACTGAAGAGCTCCCAGCCTCCCACACAAGCTGCCTGCCAACCTAATCCCAGGCCCTGCCTCCTTCTCTGTACATTGGGGCTAGGAGTGTTTAGTGTAGCAGTGGATGTGGCCACCTGTGCTCTAGTTCTGAGGCACCTCCCCTGTCTCTGGGGAGAATGTACACAGAAGGAGGCAGGGCCTGGGATTAGGTTGGCAGGCAGCTTGTGTGGGAGCTCTTCAGTGGGCTGAAGATGGCGGGACAGGAGTACTAAGGCGCCTCAGAACTAGAGCACAGGTGGCCACATCCACTGCTACACTGAACACTCCCAGCCCCAAGATCAAAACAAACAGGCCTAGCCTGAAGCATAGGCCTGCCTAAATGTACCTGTGCTGACAGTTTACCTCACAAAAATTATATTCTAGCACCTACCTATGGTAGAGGGTACTACACATATAGGCGTCCTTTTATGAAAGTGAGATCAGCGGTGATCCCGATTCTCACTGCTGATCTCAGGTCATACACAGTTTATGAAGCTGAGGTAATCAGTTGAGAACATGTTCTTCACTGATTATCTCACCACAGTGAGAATCTGTAACTGACTGTCACAGAAACGGCCAGTTTATGAAGGTGTGATCTCAGCACCTCACTGGCGATCTGTGACAGAATTCTCACTTTCTGATTCACCATCTCTGAGGTGGAGAATCAGAGTGAGAAGCGTGAAGCTGGCTGAGTATTGTGGAGGAAGAAGGAAGTCTTTTGACTTCCATGCTTCACACACAAGCAGCCATACAGTCAGATCACATCTTCTTCACTTATTACACACCCCAAAATTAGCAGGTTAGGAATTTATAGTGTATATATTATTATTATTATTATTATTATACAGGATTTATATAGCGCCAACAGTTTACGCAGCGCTTTACAACATCAGGGAAGACAGTATAGTTACAATACAATTTAATACAGGAATGATCAGAGGGCCCTGCTCATATATATATATATATATATATATATATATATATATATATTTATATATATGTATACATCATCATATAGCATATATATGTGTGTGTGTTTATTTCTATGTATATCTATAGATATATATAGATGTGTGTGTGTGTATATATATATATATATATATATATATATATATATATATAAAATATGCACACACACACACACACATATATATATATATATATATATATATATATATATATATATATACATACGCACACACACACACATATATATTTGTATATAGATATTGTTTATATATATTTTATATCTAAATCAATATTATATATATATATATATATATATATATATATATATATATATATATATATATATATATATATATATATATATATATATATATATAAAAAAATTCTACCTGCATTAAAATGCTATTATTAAAGTCATTTTTATATAATTTTTTTATTTATTAGTAAAAAAAATTGTAAACCCTAGAATATGGTTTTACCCATGGACTGTTCTATTACAGTTATACAGGGTTTATATTTGTATACGTTATTAAAAATAAATAAAATGAATGATCATAAATGTATTTTTCATTTATATGAATGTTGTATAGCTGCATTACATATGTGGATTTCCGTTCATATACTATACACCATTCACATTATACTATACACCATTCACATTTAAATAGACACATGTATGAGCTTTAAATATTGATAAAAACAATGTATTTTAATAATTAGGTTAATGTATATTGTTTGGTAGGAATGTAACTTTATTATTTTATTAATATGTGGTGTATAATGTGTGCTGATTCGTGTTCAACTTTTGTATTTTTTACTTCCTCATACTGTAATCCCGCTACATCACACGAGATTACAGTGAGAGAAGCAGTTCTCAGGAGTTTGTAGATCGCTCCATGTTAAAAAAAAATGCCAAAATATGCATAAATAATGCCAAAATTAGCAATTAAAAACACACATTTAAACAATGTGCCAAAATGTGTGTAAAAAAACTGAGTTAAAAAAGCACTTATTATTTTCATGTAATAACACAGTCTTTTTAACTTTGGTTTCACTTTAAAAACTCAGCTGCTCTGTAATCACACAGGTGTATGAGGAGATCACAGGCAGCCCCTCCCTCTTCTACTCAGATCTCAAGTGTTCTCAGAGGAAAAACTTCTCAGCTATTCTCATTCTGAGAACAAATGTTCTCCGCTTCATAAACAGGGTGCCAGAGGAGAAGATTTTTTTCTGAGAACTGCTGAGAACTGAAATGAGATAAATTATCACCGTTTGATAAACGTACACCATATTGTTGATACATTGTTTATGTACAATCCTGATGTTTAGGCAGAACTGCTAATAAATTTAGTTTCCAGGCGATAGTTGCCTTGGCCAATTGTTAGGAGATTAATTGATTCCCCCCTAATTCTGGACTTGCTGCTCTTTTCTGTTACTAGGTGGCACTGTAGCTGGTAAAATTGGATAAGACAAGGGCAGATTAGGAATGAATGGTATGTCTCAGCCAATGGGCATGGATTTTCTTAGGTCCCTTGGCCTGCTGGGAAAGCCTATTTATTTGGGAGTCAGTTGGTTATGTGCCACCTGAACGGCTGTCTGGGTGAACGTGTGTTATACTGCCCCAGGCTGCTAGGCTGGAAACCTAAGGCCTATCCCGGGATATATGGCTGCTACCGTGTTTCCCCGAAAATAAGACCGGGTCTTATATTAATTTTAGTCACAAAAAACACACTAGGGCTTATTTTCAGGGTAGGGCTTATTTATTTACGGCATGTACATTAAACATTTACAAACATTCCTTTAAAGCATACTGTAATAGACAACACAGTGTTTGTGCTGTGCCATTTATCCCTCTCTATTTTCTAAAAAACCTGTTAAAATCAAAAAATTCTGTGTCCTCTGTCTTCCAATCAAGTCTCCCCCCCCACCCCCACCCTCCATTGTTAGGTCAGGAGTCAGTTTTTTACATCATCATGAAACGATTGTAATGTTTTACTGGTACAGTATGAGGTTTAGTGCAGTTTTATAAAAAATAAAAAAAAGTACCAGTTTAACCCATTTTATTCTTCTCTATCTCTGAGGTGATGAGAAGAGAAGTGCCGTGATTGTGGTGACGTCAGCCCGTTCCGTGCACTAAAGAGGGAGGGGGCGCAGATGTCAGCGGGAGGAGAAGAGAAAAAAGAAGAGCCGAGCTTGCCGCTGATGTCAGTGCGCTGAAGATGACAACTGGTGGGAGGAGGGGAGGCAAGAGAATAGCCGAGATCTCGGCAAACGTGCACAGGAAGCGGCCGCAGACATCAGCCGGGAGGAGAGAAGAGGTCAGCGGTGGGTGTAAACATGTTTGTTATGAACAAGCAGCAAACGGAGACACTGGCCAATATTTAAAAAGGGTTTTTAATGAGATTTACTAGGGCTTATTTTCGGGGTAGGGCTTATATTGCAGCCCGCCCCAATAATCCAGATAAGGCTTACTTTCGGGGTAGGGCTTACTTTCGGGGAAACACGGCAAGTGCTAATTTCTATGGTCATCTCATGTCATCACACCCTTACCCAACTCTACCCAAGAAATTATTTTTATAATAAAAATACCGCAAGGTAAAGCAAGTGACTCTTCATTGGGCTAGATTCACAAAGACTTACGACGGTGTATCAGTAGATACGCCGTCGTAAGTCCGAATGCGGCACCGTCGTAATTATAAGCATATTCTCAATCTGAGATTCGCTTATCTGTTGCTAAAATACGACCGGCGTAAGTCCGAATGCGGCGCCATCGTATCTATAAGCGTATTCTCAATCTGAGATTCGCTTATCTGTTGCTAAGATACGACCGGCGTAAGTCTCCTACGCCGTCGTATCTTAGCTGCATATTTACACTGGCCGCTAGGGGCGTGTACGTCGATTTACGCAGAGAAAATGCAAATGATCAAGATACGCCTATTCACGAACGTACGCACGCTCGTCGCATGTTAGATACGCCGTTTACGTAAGGCGTTTTCAGGTGTAAAGATAAACCACCAAAAAGATGGCGCAGCCAATGTTAAGTATGGACGTCGGGACAGCCGTCGAATTTCACGTTGTTTGCGTAAGCCGATTCAGAATGGGGCTGGGCGTAGGTTACGTTCACGTCGAAAGCAAGGAGTATTTGCGACGTTATACTGAGCATGCGCGCCCATGCGCCGTGCGATCGGCGCTTTATTTACATGTATGGTAATGAATCGTGAATTCATTACCATACAACACGCCCCCTACCTGCCTATTTTGAATTATGCGGGGTTATGCCGGGCCATTTGCGCTACGCCGACGTAACTTAGGAGGCAAGTGCTTTGTGAATACAGTACTTGCCTCACTATCTTACGTCGGCGTAGTGCAAATGGGATGCGCTACGCCGACCTAAAGAAGCGCCCGCCGTACGTGAATCTACCTCTATGTGTTTAAAGAAATTAAAGTGTGACAAATGGATGAATGGAGGGTCCGACAACAAGGTGATGTGTGGATCTTTTGAACTAGTGCCCAGAGTGCACCGCTACAAATGGAGGTCCCACCGAGATCTACTTGCCATCTGTTGCCCCTAGCAACCGTCATTAGAAATTGCTGGAAGCCCGGGGAAACCTTGCTTCTCTCGCCAACTTGGGGATTAATGAGGAAAGGACTGTATATTCGCTTGTAAAATTTACTTTATTACATGTTGTTGCCCATAGCAACCAAAACTCACCTTGTTGCCAAGTGGCGTTACCCCTAGAAACCGCCAGGATCGGCGCTGCCTGCCCGCTCCCTGTATTCAGTTGTACTAATGGACACTTACTATGGTGAAAAGCCCTGCATTCAGTGACTGTAACCAATGTGCTATTACCCGTGGCAACCACGGCGAGCGATCGCGCTCATTGGATTTACAAGTGTGTCCTGCGCGGACACTTTTCACTGTTTGCAGTAAGCTTTATCAATCCTGCTTCCACAGTGAAGGACTATAAATGTACTTGTGGATGTCTACTGTGGCCCTTGGTAACTTAAAGAAACAAGGGGGTGTTCCCTTACAGTAGGACATTGCAAGGAGACTTCACTGTGTTAAACGGTGACTACTGTAAGTTTGCCTGCCTTCAGTCTCAGTTGTGACGCAGTTTTAAAAGACTAAAATGTGTCTGAGCTGTGTCTGCAGTTCATCGGCACCTGCCACCATGTGTCGCTACAATGTCCACGGCCACGAACCTGCATACAGTTCCTCGCACGCTGAACTTACTAGTGAAGGGGTAGAGCTACACCCTGGCGGAGGATCGTTACGGAGACCAGCGAGCTGCGCGCCAGACACAAGGCAGGTGAAGATGGCGGAAGGACGACGGAGAATGCCCGCTACCCATTGGTCACCTGATATGCAGGATCGGGTGCTGGTAGACACCGTCATCTGGCTGAAACTAACTGGAGGACTTGCTTTAGGAGTAGTAGCAGGAGTGGAGTGGCTATGTATGTTGTGCCCTGGATGTCGCATCCCCACAGTCAGAGTAAGCGCCTGGGCCTGGTGCGGCCCCTGTGGAGACCCACTCACCCGCCTAGGACCTGTACAGCAAGAGGCAACCTACTACTCCTTCAATCTACTCACTGGGCTATGTACGCCCCAGCTGCAGGTGCATCAGAGGGCCGTGCATTTCCAACCCCAGCAGTGAGAGAACTTTCCCCAGGCTCGTCCATTCCTGAGTTCCAGGACAAAGTTGATGAAGAGGATGTCGGGAAGACCGTGGCCTGGTCAGGGGCCAGGAGGTGGCTAGTGCTGTTGTGCAGCCTCCGGTTGATATCCCTGAAAAGCCGGCTCCAAGTAAGACCCTTGCTGTGCCCATCTGGAAGGAGCCCATGCTGTCGGAGGGGGATCCCTCAGGTGAGCTGGATGAGGAAAGCGAGGGCCGGGTCATTGACTGGGGTTCGCCCAGTGTGCTGGGAAAATTTGGGTCCCTTGAAAATCTGTTGGTCCTTGGTCCTCCCCGGAGGAAGTCTCTTCTAGTGATGAGGAGCCCTGGTTTACAGAGGAATCTCCTTCAACAGAAACCCCGACCAAAGTGACAGAGGAACCACTACACCCAGCATACTCTCAGGAAAAGTCCCACAGACTCTTCATCAGTCCAACCCTCCACTACAAAAACTAAGGTACCCACCTACCGTCAGTGGGTCAGTAAGGACCCTGACCCCTGTGTCTTGCCCGGCCGGGGGAAGCCTAAGGAGTTGCCCAGGTTTTCACAGATTCAACGGGGGAGGTACAGAGGAGGGTTGACTTAGAGTGGGGCCTGGACTATCCCTATGTCTTCTCCCAAGTTATGGACATTGTTGAGAGCTCCCGGGAGAGATGGGAGAATTACCTAATTTGGGACTACCTCCATGTAACTAAGCCTAAAAGAGTGCCAGAGGGTGAGGCTTTGACTCATTTTAAAGGGGAGTTCCACCCACAATTTCACTTTTTAAATATAAATACCCCTGTAATACACAAGCTTAATGTAGTCTAGTAAAATTAGTCTGTAAACTAAGGTCCGTTTTGTTAGGTTGTTAGAGCATTTAGTTAGTTTATAATCTAGAAATAGACCGTGACCATCTTAAGTGTGGGCATCATGAAGCCAGACTGTATGACTTCCTGGATTTCAGCCTTGCAGATCTCGCACATGCTCAGTGCTGCACAAGCGATGTAATAGGTTTCAGTCAGGTTTCCATAGCAACTAGATTGTCAGAGGAAGTTGCCGCCCCTTCTCTATGCAAATAGGTTATTTGCAAGGACTACTGGGATACATGATGCCTATCCCAGAAAACCTTGCGAATAGCCTTGTGACTTAATAGCCTAGGCTAATAAGGAGGAGGAAGTAATGAAGGACTACAAAATAAAGGTATTTACAAGCAACAAAATAAATAAAAATTGTCCATTCTGAACACTATGAGATTAGGGCATGCAGCACAGACAAACATAAAAAAATGGGTGGAACTCCACTTTAAGGACATCTACAAGTCCTGGTTATGAAGGCGGGTCGGCCTACCAGGAACCACTCTGTCGTCGTCAGAGGGGAGGGGGACGTCCGAAGGAGGTTGCCGGATCCCAGCTTTAACTTGTAGTTGGACTGCTGTGTAAAGTAGCCACAAGTGAGAGCACCTACCAGGACTGCCAGTGATAGCAGGGTTAGGGGTCTCCCCAAAGACAAAACCATGCAGAGATAGCCACTTCTGCCATCCAGGGTGCCTGAGGGGAAGGACGCTGTCATGGACACCAGGATGTGCTGTCTCTGCTCAAGTACCTTTGTTAGTGCCTCTGTGAGAACTCTTTGTGTAAGAACTCGCTATCTGCTTCCAACAGGGACTTTCTTGTTCAAAGCCAGTTGCTAAGTTAATAGACTCATTTGCTCAGGAGTCCCACACATTTATTTTGCTTCTGGGTACTGTGTCTCACAGTGCCCATCAAGAGACATCACCTTCTACTATCTCCGGCCAGAGAGAAGAAGGAGAGAATGTGCTATTTGAATGCTATTCTGTCACCAGGCAGAGGATCATAACCCCCTCTTCACGGTGAAGTGCTAAAATGTGTAGTCAGCATAAAGTTAGTCATTGTGTTTGTTTATGTCTTCTTTTAGGTACCTTTGGGATGGGACGGCTGTCCATCTCCATTGCTGGAACAAATGAATACCTGTGGTAGGCAGAGTATTCCTCCTAAGGGAGCAGTGCTCTGGCTCCACTTATGTCATGTTAGTACAGGGACCTTTAAAGCGGTTGTAAACCTTAATTTTTCACTTTTACCTACAGGTAAGCCTATAACAAGGCTTACCTGTAGGTAAAAAGAATATCTCCTAAACCTGTACGGTTTAGGAGATATTCCCCTCGCAATGCGGGCGGCGCATGCGCAGGAGGGATCCACGGTGGAAGATCCGGCAGCCGCCGGACCTTGCCGATTTTAAATCTCCCGCGCGCGTGACGTCATCGCCGCTCCAGCCAATCACAGCGCTGGAGCGGCGCCGCTCCAGCCAATCACAGCGCTGGAGCGGCGATACCCGGAAGACACGCCGGAGCAAGATGACATCTCGCTCGGCGTGAACCAGGTAAGTGTTGTTCACCTCGTTTTGAGGTAAGTATTTCATAATCGGCTATTATGCGGTGCATACTAGCTGATTATGCATTTTGCCTTGCAGGTAAAAAAAAAAAAAAAAAAAATTGTATATGCGGTTTACAACCGCTTTAAGTCAGGATGTATAAAGTGTACAAATATATATGTAGCACTACACCTGAAGGAGCTGCTGGTTTGTTTTGGGTCTACACTCTGGTTGTCAACCCCTGAAATTTGTCTCAAAACCCTCCCTTGGCACACCTGGTATAGTGGGAATTGTGGACCCCAATAAACTGTGAGAGGGCACAATTCCTGTCACACTACAGTAAATTATGTAAATTTAAGGGTTACCTCGAGTTGAATGGATCCCGCAGGATGATAGAGAGACTGTACACAACTGTCAGCTTAACCAATATAACTCTTTACATGATAAAGGATAAAGCTAAAGAAACACAGATAAAACAATAAAAGACAGCTTGCAGAGCCCTGCAAGAATCAGGAACAGAAATAACAAATAAATACACTTTAATTTATAATGGCCAGAGCTTTTTTTCTCAGAAAATAGTTGCAGGAACTCAACCACGACCCCGTTCAGATTTCAAAAACAGTAGAAGGGTCTTAAAGGGGCATTAAATACCAGGATTGCATTACATAGAGAGTGCAGAGTTCAGGGGGTTACACACAGAGTGCAGAGCTGTCACTTGTAAACACAAAAAACGGACTTCTGTGTTTACAAGTGATTGTGGTGAGCAGGCACCAAAGGGTCTGAGCCAGAGGTGGTGGAACTGAGTTCCCCCAAGTTCCCCCTGAAAAAAAGCCCTGATAATGGCTATGCAGACCTGTGTAAGCATGCAGCAAGGGGATTCCCTCAATAAGGTATACACACTGAAGTACCTCCTTGCCAAGCCTCACCCAGCTCTCACTACTAACAATACTCAGTGTAATAGAACCAATTACTTGATCAACGAGTAAAATGAATATCAACAGTATGCAACAACTAAATAGGTAGTCTTTGAGTAATATAGCTAACTAACGTGGTTTGGCGGGCCAGGCCAAACCTCAATATAAATTATCTTAACAGTTCGTGCACGTATGCGTTGGCGTGCAAAGAAAAAAAACACAATTTGTAATCCAAGGGGAAAAATAGTAACTGGTGGAAATTTCCTGAACAGTCAAATCACAGTGATGAATATCAACAATCCACCCTCCTGCAAGGCAGTCGGTATGCTTGGGCAGGTGCCTGTCTCACCCAACCAGTTCAGGCCTTGTCCTACAGAATCACTCCGTCCACAATCTCTGATCGCAGTCCTTCAAGATGACAGCCTCTGATTCTCAGACAAGTCGCAGGGGTACTGGAGTCCCGTCCGATCACTCCGTCAGAGGTTCTGTCTCTCCTTCTCAATGGCGCTCCGTCCAGTCGTAGATAGGCCGCAATTCCAGCCTAGACTTCCGGGAAGACACCTCGCACAGGTGTCCTGAGTTGAAGAGGCAGTCCAGAGAGCGCGTGCCAAACACGTTCTCTCCCTTAAATTTCCTCTCCCAGCAGGCCGTGCGGGGAGCAAAGTGCTCTGGGATTGTACAGTTGCTCTCTCGGTAATGTAATCTATAACAAGCCAGGGCAAATGGATTCTCTTTTCTTCCTGCACTGAATTTCCCAACATTCTCTGCAGTATCAGGACAAAAGTAAGCAGCAGGTGGTTATAACAAAATTCGGCCACAGGAGGAGCTGAGATCATTCCTGATCAGCAGATGGTAGTCTTTTTATATCACATAAAAAAGGTGATATCCCGCTACACATATATGGTCATTGTGTACATATGATAATTTGCACTTTTGTGCAATTCCATTTTGTTACCTTTCTTTTCCCCCTTGTTTCAAATATTCGATATGGGATGCCTTTCCTCCTGAATTCAGGAGGTATTTTTGTAAATTATTTACTCACCACAGCTGAGGACAGCTGTGATTTTGGTGTGGGGTGAGTGTAGCGCCCACTACCTTTTTGGTATGTGCTAAAATAGTGTTTATTCGCTTTAAACTGTCAGTGCAGGCAAAAATCTAGTCAGGCCTATGCCTTATGCTAGGCCTGGTTGTTTTGATCTGGGACTGGGCGTGTCAGAGTAGCAGTGGGTGTGGCCGCCTGTGCTCAAGCTCTGGAACTCCTCCCCTGCCTTCAGGAGAATCTTCTGGAAGGGGGCAGAGCTGGAGGCTCTCAGTGACAGGCAGCTTGTGTGGCAGCTCTTCCAATCCCCAACTAGGGTTGGCAGGAGGCGGACCTGCTATATAAGCTGAGGTAACATGCCACTGGGGAGGAGTCGTGAGAGAGAAGAATTTTTTTTTTATTAGTGGAAATGCTAAATAGCATTCCCAGTATTGTTATTAGTGGGAATGCTCAATAGCATTCCCAGTGTTGATATTTAGTGGGAATGCTCTATAGCATTCCCAGTATTGTTATTCGTTTAATATTTTTAATTTTTATTTTATTCCGTATGTTTTTTGGCTCTGCGTAACTTCTGCATACTTTCAGCTATTAAGACCATTCAACTTTTAAAATGTTCAGATCTTTCAGCTTATCGTGGGACTTCAACTTTTTTTCTACTATTTATACTTTTTAAAATATTAAGCTTTTAGACACTTTTTTTAACATTGAAGTCAATGAGGGCATGCTTCAAATCCTTAAAACATTCAACCCGCTACAAAAAGTTTCAGCTCCTTCATACTTTCACCTACAGACACCAAACAAACTTTAAAATGTTCACAACATGTTCACAAAATATTCAGCTATCCGGCTATGACTTTTCAGTTTGATATCTTTTACAGTTTTTGTGAAAAAGCAGTTTAAGTTTAGTGAGTTTTTCAGAAAATGTTATCGATTATACAGTGTTTCTATGGAGCTGTTTAGAGTGGATGATGTCATCGCTAGAGCAGAGAGCTTTAAAAAAATGATCTTTATAGAGAGGGAACAAATTGCTCTCACGCTCACAAGATCTACTTGTCATACACATTTATACATCAAAACGTAGGAATTTTTGTCTGGTTTCAGGCAATGTGCTCAGTTTTGTGATATGCCTTTTACTTTTGGCTGTTTGAGCTTCCAAATGACAAAAGTTCCACACTTTCTTCCATTGACTGTCATGTAAAAAATTATTCAGATTTCCCAGTGAAACGCACAGATAACTTATTTTGCTTTATTTGCCCACATTTTTAAGTTTATCAACATAAATTGTATACCAATATGTTCACAAAGGCTGTATGTCTCTAACGGTGAAGTCGCTGTTTCGATAGCATGTACTGTTGTGGATTTATTAAGGTTTGTTTGAAGGGTTCTCTCACTCATTAGGTGTGGGAATTAAAGGGGTTGTAAAGGTAATTTTTTTCCCTAAATAGCTCCCTTTACCTCAGTGCAGTCCTCCTTCACTTACCTTTTGTGGATAAAACCTCTTGAGGGGGAGGGGACGAGCAGACAAGTCAGGACACTCTCTACTTTGCAGATAGAGAAAGGAGCTGTGTGTTAGTGGGCATCCTGCTCGCCCCCTCCCCACTCAAGAGGCTTTCTCCACACCAGGGAGAAAGCCTCGCATTACTGTTTGTAGTTACAGACAGACGAACAGGAAGTGAGGATTTCTCAGAAGAAATAAGGACATTTAAAAGCAAAATCGAAGGATGAGGTAAGTGAAGGAGGACTGCACTAAGTAAAGGAAGCTATTTAGGGATAAATTGTTTTACCATTACAACCCCTTTAATGATCAAAGAGAGGCTTTATAAGTACTGTAGGAACACTGCTTGTATGTCCTAAAGATAGTGTAGTGGTTATGGTGAATGGCTTTGGTGTGGGCATAGCAATTTAGCTATTCAGCATTCCCACGCATTTTCTGTAGGAAATGCATTTCCTAGTAACCTTTAAAATGAGCACTTTAGATTCCTCCCATAGACTTTTAAAGGGTGTTCCACGGCTTTTTGAATTTGCTGCAAACACCTCAAATTGTTTGCTGTTTGCCGAACGGGCAAACAGCCAATGTTTGAGTCAAACTCATGTTCGACTTGAATATAAAGCTCACCCCTACTAGTGATATGCATCTGAAAACTACTAGATGTACTGTAAAATTCCTCAGAATTTTAAACAGAAATAATATATATATATATATATATATATATATATATATATATATACAGGGCTCGACAAATCCCGGGCGCAAGGTCGCCGAGGCGACTAGAAATATGGTCCTGGCGACTTGGCTTGGAAGGGGGGGCAAAAAAGCTGGCACCATCTGGTGGTGAGCCGTTGGTATTACAAGTTATTACCACCAGATGTGTAAGCTGGCGCCATCTGGTGGTGGCCGTTGGTATTACAAGTTAAGCATTACAAGTTAAACAGCAATTCTAATGTAATTTTTCACTATTTTCACTGCCATCTTCTTCCCTCTAATTAGAACCCCCAAACATTATATATATTTTTTATCCTAACACCCTAGAGAATAAAATGGCGATCGTTGCAATACTTTCTGTCATGCCGTATTTGCGCAGCGGTCTTGCAAGCGCACTTTTTTGGGGAAAAAATTACACTTTTTTTAATTAAAAAATAAGACAACAGTAAAATTATCCCCATTTTTTTTAATATTATGAAAGATAATGTTACGCCGAGTAAATTGATACCCAACATGTCACGCTTCAAAATTACGTCCGCTCGTGGAATGGCGTCAAACTTTTACCCTTTAAAATCTCCATAGGCGACGTTTAAAAAAATCTACAGGTTGCATGTTTTGAGTTAGAGGAGGTCTAGGGCTAGAATTATTGCTCTCGCTCTACCAATCGCGGCGATACCTTACATGTGTGGTTTGAACACCGTTTACATATGCGGTCGCTGCTCACGTATGTGTTCGCTTCTGCGCGCAAGCTCTTTGGGATGTGGGCGCGTTTTCTGGCTCCTAACTTTTTTAGCTGGCTCCTAGATTCCAAGCAAATTTGTCAACCCCTGTATATATATATATATATATATATATATATATATATATATATATACACATACACACACACACATATATATATATACACATACACACGCACACAGTATATATAATCTAAATAATTGTGTATATACACTATATAGGGTGAAAGAAATAATAAATAAATGCATCGTCGTCTCCACCTCCCCTGGTCTCGCCATTCAACAGACTTCAGCCCTGCTCTGGGTCTTCTCCAGACCCTGCACTTTCTGCTTCCCAGCTCCACCCCCCAGCTTTTTCCCAGCAGCAGCACAAGATAAGGGGAGTGTACTGTGATGTAAGGGAGGGTGGGGGGCTCTTGGCTACTGATGAGGGGGTTGACATCTGAGGTAAGGGTGGGGTGCTTGAACATCTAGTCTCACAGATAGGATACAACCAGCCATTTGAGGGCAACCATAATGCTGGTGCAGCCCGCAATGAAATTAAGTTTGACACCCGTGGTCTAGGCTGTCTAGATTTGTCAGGTGACTTAGCCGCCTGACAAGTGGCGCTCCGTTCTGTACTATGAAACCGTTCTAATAGGAGCGACTTAAGTTGCTCCGACTTAGAAAAAGATTCCTGTACTACTTTGGCACAACTCCAGGGCGACTTGCATTTACTTCTATACATTCGTGTGCAGATCGCTTTGCAGAGTCGTGCTGCCCCAGTGTGAACCGGCACTCAGTGATCAGACTGTACATTGTAACTTTGTAGCAAGTCACAAGGTGGAGGGCTGCAGCAGATTTGTATCAGACATTTGTAAAGACAGCCAATAATTGCGCAGGTGTGGATTTTCAAGACTTTGACACTTCTGCTTCAGTTACTAAAATATTTTTTTTTTAAAAACAACTAGATAAATAGCGAAGGGTTGCACCCTATATATCCTGCATAATAATAGTAATAATAGATCAGCTTTAACTGTCACTCCCAGTTTGTTTCAGACTGCATTGTCTATTAAGTCGCTATTATTGCTCCCTTCCTTATGGCCACAGCCTTTAACACGCCGTGTGACAATAAAAATGTCATAAATTAGCATTCTATCTTCATAAAAAATGTCCGCGCTCACACCCACTCTGATTACACACAGGTAGATACAAAGTGTTCCTGATGAGCTCTGCCATTTGCATGAGGCCCCGTACACACGACAGAGTTTCTCGGCAGAATTCACCGAGAAACTCGGTCAAAACCCGGATTCTGCCGAGAAACTCTGTCGTCTGTACAGTTTTGGCTCGATGGAGCCGCCGAGAAGCTCGACGAGAAAATAGAGAACATGTTCTCTATTTTCTCGTTGTTCTATGGGAGAAGGCGTCCCGCCGAGCTTCTCGGCGGCTTCATCCCAGAACTCGACGAGGAACTCGACGTGCTTGGCACGTCGAGTTTCTCTGTCGTGTGTACGGGGCCTGAGAGGTGAATGAACCCAAGGACATTGAAGTACTGAGTTTTTATTTTTTATTTAGCCTCTATCTTCTCCTAGGGGCTCTTCTATTATTCTAGAATAGGGGTTCTTAACCATTTCTGATTACAAGCCACAAGTGGATTGCCCAATATATCCCCTGTCCCCCTTCACCAGACTGTCCAAATCACCATTATTATTATCAGTCATATTGGGTACCAAAATAACTTTAAAAAATTGTCAATAACTTTACATATGGATAGCTAGGAACAGAACAGCTGAAAGAAAGTCATAACGATTTTATCATATTTAAATCAGAACTAAAGTTCTATCTTTATTCACTGTGAGCAGGTCCCTTCTTCAATAAAACACACCTACCTGCCTGCTCATAGTGATCCCCAGCATGAGCTTTGCATGAGCAGTTCAGCTTACAGTGGCTGACCCAATCCCTGTGTGCCAGGATGACCAGCTCCTGTGCATGTGTAAGAGCAACATCATCTCATGCCGTCCAATGATGATGGCTGAAAACTGTAACACAGAAGAAAATGTCGGTGCTGCTGAGGGTCTAGTCAGTAAATTGACATATCTGCACAAGTTGGAAGGCGGACCGCAGGTCCGCCTGAATTTGTAGGAGGAGTCGGGAGGTATTTAAACCCGCTCGCTATCCTCCTTCCTGTCGGCAGTTTCTCTCGTGCTGACACGCGTCATTTCCAGGGGCGACCATGTGAGTGAGTGAGAAACTTATATAGCGCAACACATGCAAACTGAATCGCCTCTGGGCGCTTGGTATCCGTTCACTGGGCCCTCAGAAAAGATGGGTCTTGATCTTTCTCCTGAAGGCCAGGTGGTTTACCTCCAATCGGATGCTGGTTGGTAGAGCTTTCCATAGTCGGGGTCCTTGGACCACAAATCTTCGTTCTCCTTTGGACTTGTATCTGGCTTTGGGTATCTGGAGTAGATTTTGGTTGGTGGATCGCAGAATGCGATTGGTGTTGTGAGCTTTTCGTTTTTCGCAAAGATTTTGGGGGGCATTTCCCAGAATACACTTATGCGTTAGACAGAGTGCCTTGAAAGTGATTCTGTCTTTCACTGGCAACCAATGAAGGGATCTCAGAGAAGATGAGATTGATTCCCATGTTTTTTTCCCAGTCACAAGTCGAGCGGCCGTATTTTGAACGACTTGCAGACGAGTGATTTGGTACTTTGGGAGTCCAAGATAGAGGGCATTTGCATAGTCAAGTCTGGAGTTGATAATTGTTCCCACCACGACTGCTATGTCTTTTTTTGGGATGAAGGGAGTGAGTCTGCGTAGTAGGCGCAGCAGATGGTGAGATCCGCTGACTACTGACCCTATTTGTGCATCCATTGTCATGTTGGTGTCGAAGATGACTCCAAGACTTTTGACTTTGCTGCTAGGGGTGATGGTTTGACCCAGAATGGGCGGGGGCGTCCATGTTGTTGTGGGATGAATCTTTCGATTGGCCTGAAACAGGAGAAGTTCTGTTTTTGAGCCATTGAGTTTAAGATAACTCTTAGTCATCCAATTTTCTATCAAAGAAAGGCATTTCTCTAGTCCGAGATAATGATCCTTTTTGTTGCAGTTGCGAAAATATAGTTGTGTGTCGTCTGCATAAGAGTGGTAGAGTAACTTCTGGTTACTGATGATTTCAAAAAGAGGGCAGAGATAGATATTGAACAGAACAGGCGACAATGGGGATCCCTGGGGGACTCCGCATGACACCGTGCGTTTTTCAGAAGTGAAAGGACCAAGTTTTATTATTTGTGATCGGTTTTCCAAGAAGGAGGAGAACCAAGATAAATCACATTCCGCAACTTTGGCTACTTCAGCTAGCCGTGTCAGCAATAATTGGTGGTCAATCGTATCAAAATCTGCGCTTAGGTCCAGCAGTACTAGAAGACGATATACTCCTTCGTCTGACATCACTCCTGCATTTTCGTTTCCTCCGGGTGGCTGTACGGCTGTAGCAGGCTCCGCTTCTCCCCGCTCTCACGTGCGGGGTTCAGGTTTCATTCAGGGGGGCTGAGGGGGGGGAGCGGCCGGCTGCTTATCTGGTTTCTACGGGCCTTGGTGCTGGCCACTGGGGGTGCCGATGAGGGGGTGCGGGGTTCTGGTTTTCGTTCAGGGGGGAATTTGGGTGGGGGAGGTGGCGGCAATCTGGTACCACTGGCCGCTGGGGTGCAGAGTCAGGCACCGAAGTTGGGCTTCAGTGGCATGTGTGGCTGGCCGCATGTGCTGGCATTGGGGGGCCTGCTTCCCCCCCCCCCCCCCGTACAGTAGATAGATGCGGTAGCACCTCCTTCTTTCCCTGCAGTCAGTACTGGCAGTGTTCGGACTCCCCCCCCCGGAAGTGTGCTGAAGGAATCGTTATGTGATCTTCCACTTCATTATCTCACCAGCTTCAAGCATGAATGCTTTGCATTTATTTATTTCAGTGGTAGACCTCACAGTAAGTATGCTGGAGGGAATTTACAATATACGACATTTTCATTCTTCAGGAAATCCCCAGCTGGGGATTTCGCTAGACTGAGATAATACCATCAGTGCTGTAGGTTGGGGGAAGCATTTCCTCAGTTTTCTGCATGGGTTTCCTCCAACGCTCCATACAAGCGGCTTTTACGTTCAATCTCCCCTGTCTCAGGTACTCTTATCTTAGGGAGTTTCACCATCTTGCTAAGACTCTTTACTTTTTTTTTCAGGATTCTGGTTGGAGTCATGATCAATGTTCGGTTAGTGTGTGGTTCAGTCAGATACGGTAGGCTATTCAATTCATTTTTCTCATGTTTATGTTTCCCATGCGTTGCCTTCTCATACGTTTCTCAGGCTAGGTATGTTCTCATGCGACTACGTTTCTCATGCGACTACTATTATGTTCCCATGGTTTTAGGCTCGCATACGATTAAGTTTCCCATGGTTTTATGTTCCCATGGTATCATATTCCCATGGTTATGGTCCCATGTGTTATGTTTCTCATGGTATTATGTTTCTCATAGTATTACGTTTCTAATGCAATTACGTTTCTCAGGCTAGTCATTTTGTCATGCGGTTACATTTCTCATGCAGTCACGTTTCTCAGGCTAGTCATGTTCTCATGTGTTCACGTTCCTCATGCCATTCGTGTGCTCATGCGATCATGTTTTTCACGCCATTACGTTTTTCAGGCTAGTCATGTTCTCATGCGATCACGTTTCTCAGGCCAGTTATGTTCTCAGGGGTTTCGTTTCTCATGCGATTATGTTTCTCATACTAGTCATGTTCTCATGCGATTATGTTTCTCATGCGATTACGGTTCTCAGGCTAGTCATGTTCTCATGGCAGTGGTATAGGGTTAAGTGGAAGGATCTGGGTCCTTAAGCAGCCATTGGATACCTACACACTGGCACTCAGCTGGATGCTCTCCCATGTAGTAGGCTGTCAGGTCCACAGTCAGGTCAATTTCTTCCTCGTGGAAGTTTCCAAATGGGGTCCTGCCGAGCTACGGGAACTGGCGTCACCTTTATCTGTGCTCAACGTCCTGACGGCTAGGGATATGATAGGCCCGGTTATGGCACGAGTAATCGGTCTACCTCAGGGGTTGTTTTAAAACAGTTCTAGGACTTAACTCTTTGTTGCGTCTTGGCTGGTTGGCTGCCCCTTTTCAGTTCCTCTTTCATTGTCATCACATGTCGTCAGTGGGGTAGAGAATATAGCAGGGGATGCTCTGTCCTGTTTAGTTGCCCACCTTTTTCCAGCAGGTCCCAGGCTCATACACCAGTTCCACACCGTCCCGATTTTCCTGCTACAGATGAAGCTGGATCAACTAGTCATGTTCATTTTAGCCTAGGAAGCTTGTGACTCCTGGGATACCTTCCAGGTTTTTCCATCTCGGTATCTCAGGTTCTTTTGCCCATTCAATATCTACTTGTGTTCATTGTCTTTTTTTTGCCACTCTCGGCTCAAGCGATCCTACAAACTGGTGCTCGGTCAGTCTTAGGCCTCGTACAGACGGACGGACTGTTCGCTGAAAACGGTCCGCCGGACCGTTTTCAACAGACATGTCCGCCCAGAGATTTCTGTCTGATGGTTGTACACACCATCAGACAGAAATCCGCGCGTACACGATACGCGGTGACGAGGCCGCGACGATGACGCGGCGACGTGCGCGGCCCTGGAAGTTCAATGCTTCCACGCATGCGTCAAAGTGATTCGACGCATGCGAGGGATGGCGGCCAATCGGACATGTACGGTGACTCTGTACAGACGACCGAACATGTCCGACGGACAGGCTTCCAGCGGACATGTTTCTTAGGCCTAGTACACACGAGAGGATTTATCCGCGGAAACAGTCCGGGGGACCGTTTCCGTGGATAAATCCTCTGGCGGATTTTGATCTCATGGTTGTACTAACCATGAGATCAAAATCCCTGCGGAATTCCGTCCACGGTGACGTGTCGCGCCGTCGCCGCGATGATGACGCGGCGACGTGCGCGACGCTGTCATATAAGGAATTCCACGCATGCGTCGAATGATTACGACGCATGCGGGGGATGGATTCGGACGGATTGATCCGGTGAGTCTGTACAGACCAGCAGATCAATCCGTTGGAATGGATTCCAGCGGATCGATTTCTTAGCATGTCAAGAAATTTTGATCCGCTGGAAATCCATCCCCGGGGACAAAAATCCGCGGAAACAGATCCGCTGGATCGTACACACCAGGGGATTTATCCGCTGGAACCGGTCCGCGGATCAATTCCAGCGGATCGATCCTCTCGTGTGTACGGGGCCTTAGCATGCTAAGAAACATTTGTCCGCTGCAAAACGGTCGGCTGGACAAATGTCCACTGGAAACCTGTCCGGTCGGCCATACACACGACCGAACATGTCTGCTGAAACTGGTCCGCGGACCAGTTTCAGCAGACATGTTCGGTCGTGTGTACGGGGCCTTAGACCGTCTCTTTGTGGCTACTGCGGATGTACCCAGGGATAGGCCACTTTCCTTTCCCTAGTGCTCCCTTTTTCGCTAGCACAGTTCATGTCACATTGCCGTTCCCTGCTGCCTAGATTAGGGTTGCACTTAATGCTTGTACCGGCCGTGTTTTCAGTATAGACGCAGTTTCGGCTGCTTTTCCCCGGGGGGTCTGCATACACGTTGTTGAAGAGTTAGGTTGGTGGGTTTGCATCCATTTCTGAACATATCCCGGATCCACATATTGGGGTTGTCACAGGCTTCCTTGCATTGGCTGATCAAGGTTATATACGGCTACTTTAATTTTAATCTCTTACGAGCTCATCCTACCGTCTTATTTTTGCCCCCTTTTGGGCATATCGACCACGTGACCGCGGCACACCCCAGGTCACTTTCAGTGTTTTCATCCCAGACCTTTCCTTAGCACGATTACCTGAGACTCTGAGTACAAATACATTCCTGACTTGTCACAATATGGAGTAGCAGGATGCTTTTTACATGAATAAATTATGTCTTTTATCAATAAAAAGTCAAGTGAAATTGCCTAGATTAAAGAATTTATAAAACCATTTCATATTGTACCTGCTGTACCATGTACCTGTACCTGTATGAATAAGTATCCGGTTCTCATTGTATTGCTGCCTTTGTGTGAAATCCCTGGTTTTCCTGCCAGCCCCCCTGCTTTCTTATTGAAAACTGACCACACTAGGCAGGAGAACACAGCGTGGTCAGTTTTCTAGCTGTGCTGGGAACTCAGTCTGTTCTCCTCCAATGATCATTTGTCCTGACACCATTCGCTGGGACTATTCACCAGTGTCCTGCTGTTTCTCCTCCCCCAGCTCTCTAAGCTGCTTATGATCACCTATAAAAAAAAAAAAGGGGGAAAAAAGTACTTAATTTTTTTTAAATGTTTGGTCTTTATTTCTATTTTAAATTTAATGAGTTTTTTTTTTTTTACAAGGTAAGGGTTCACATATACTTTAAGACAATATCGTCCTCAATTTTTTTCAGTCTACTCCAGTGAACATTGTAACCTTATACAAGTCACAGGGTGAGAGGCTGCAGCAGGAGCTGAGTTGTGTCAGTTATTTGTGTACATGATTGTGTTATCTATGAGCTGTCATCTCAATCCAGGAAGTACATACTCATCCTGGATGATGCCTGAACAAAGATAATGCTGTCTTTTCGGAGACAATGGCAAATGAAGACATTGTCAGGAGGCGCTCTCTAGGAGAGTTTATAAATACATGGAAGTCTTAGGCCGCGTACACACGATCGGTTAAACCGATGAGAACGTTCTGATGGACCTTTTTCATCGGTCCAAACCGATCGTGTGTGGGCGCCATCGGTTATTTATCCATCGGTTAAAAAAAAAGCCAACTTGTTTTAAATTCAACCGATGGATTCCTAACCGATAGAAAAAAAAAAACGATCGTTTGTAGGCACGTCCATCGGTTAAAAATCCACGCATGCTCAGAATCATGTCTACGCGTGCTTGGAAGCATTGAACTTCGTTTTTTTCAGCACGTCGTTGTGTTTTACATCACCGCGTTTTGACACGATCGTTTTTTTAACTGATGGTGTGTAGGCACAACTGACCATCAGTCAGCTTCATCGGTTAACCGATGGAAAAATCCATCAGACCCTTCTCATCGGATGGACCGATCGTGTGTACAGGGCTTTACATTTGTACATTGCTGATCAAGTATACACTTAACATGAAAAAATATACTGTATCTGATGCTAGGTCCACTTTAATTACACTCACCGAGCACTTTATTAGGAAAACCTAAACGCCCTCTCGTTCATGGAATTATCTAATTAATTTATATAATCTAATAATCACGTAGTAGCAGTTTAGTGTATAAATTATTCAGGAACAGGTCAGGACAGTTTCAGCTGTATCTGAATCTAAAAATATAAATGCAAAATATTACAGATGACTAGTCCTTGGCTGTGGTGACTGCATTTGTTTTCTGTTTTACCACTTGCTTACTGGGCACTTACACCCCCTTCCTGCCCAGACCAATTTTCAGCTTTCAGCCCTGTCAACTTTGCATGACAAATGCGCGGTCATGCAACACTGTACCCACATGACATTTTTATAATTTTTTCCCTACAAATAGATCTTTCTTTTGGTGTTTTCTTTTTAAATTTCGGTCTTTTTTCGTTTATCTTTTTAGCAAAAAATAAAAAACCCAGCAGTGATTAAATCGGTTGCGGTGTGTCCATAAGGGGCGCCCCTCTATCCTGCCACTTCACTATCACCATAGATAGATTCATGCATTGCATGAATCTATCTATGGTCTCAGCTGCCACCCCCAATTCAGGTGCCCGACCCCTTTTCGGGCGCTGGGCACTGGAATTACAGAGACGGGGTATTTTTTGGAAGCACCCAATTAGAGCCATAGGTTCTAATAGGCGTCCAAAAAGGTGAACAGCGGACGCCATGCTGGGCGCTCGCAGTTCACTCAGCATTGTGTTAGGAAAGTAAATATTCAACTTTCCTAACACTGAACTGCCTCTCAGCCAATCAGGTGCTCGGGTCTGTTACCTGTCACCTGTTTGGCTGAAACGACAGGCGTTGTTATTGGACACCACCTATCAGGCATCCAATCATAGCAGAGGACTGGAAGGGAGAAGACATCTAGGAGAGTGGAGGACATCGCCGTGACCCGTTGCCCCACGAGACAAGGTAAGTGCCGGGCGGGGGATGCACACTGGCAGCATTTGATGGGCACACTGGCGGCAGTTGATGGGCACAGTAGCGGCAATTGATGGGCACAGTAGCGGCAATTGATGGGCACAGTAGTGGCGGCAATTGATGGGCACAGTAGTGGCGGCAATTGATGGGCACAGTAGTGGCGGCAATTGATGGGCACAGTAGTGGCTACGTTTGATGGCACAGTGGCTGTGTTTGATGGCACAGTGGATGTGTTTGTATGGCACAGTGGCTGTGTTTGTATGGCACAGTGGCTACGTTTGATGGCACAGTGGTGGCAATTGATGGGCACAGTAGCTGTGTTTGATGGGCACAGTGGCTGAAATTTATGTTTTTTGTTTTTTCAGTTTGTTTGCGCCCCCCCCAAAAATTTTGAGCACCAGCCGCCACTAGATTAAATACCATATTTTGCACAGGGAGCAATGGGCCACTATTCCCCTGTCCAACCACTTTCTCCCTCGAATCCATCTCCATCCCATGAATCACAACATTATCCTCCCCAGAACCACCACCTACAACAGCAGTGCCAAGCTGCCCCTCTCTCCGCTGATCTCTGCTGAGCCGGCGGATGACAGGTTCCTCTCTGTTTACTGAGCGAGGAGAGGCTTGTCCAGTGCCGCTGTCTCCTATGGAGAGATCGGACAAAAATGGACAGCATGTCAGTTTTCATCAGATCTCACCCGATTCGATTTGCCATGGACTGATGGCAACGTATCGCCATCCGTCTGATTTTAGTGGATCGGGTTGGATGTCAGCGGGCATGTCGCAGAGAAGAATTAAGCGGCCGTTTAGGTCCGCCGTAAAAACTGACAGGCGGACATGAACGGTCCAGCAGTGTAAAAGGGGCCTTAGACCTCAGGATGCATTTGTGTCTGTGCACCCGCACCCACATGCATGTCTCATTGGGAGCAGCAGCTGTGTCCATGCAGCCGCTGCATCCCAATTGACAGCTATGGGACTTCTGGCACAGAAATGCACGCAACACTTGTGGACGAGGCCAGGGCAGAACAGTCCCACACAGTGTGCTCGTCCAAGGTATCTCCGATTTGTACCAGCAGATCACACAGCAACAGTACAGTTGTAGAACCCTCTAGCATGCTACTAGTGGTAGTGTAGGTAAAATATAGTTTGGTTCAGGGCTAAGCCTGAGCCATGGAATCTGGGTCAGTGTTCAGTGCTGGATGACTCATCCAGACAGCTCTCTGGTTCCTCTCCCTGGATCTAGAATGTATGAGAATATTCTAGAAATTAGTGGGTGGAAGCTAGAAGGGTTGTGTTGCATATTTAGTAGCCCTTGGCCAATCCCCAGGAAGTGGGCCTGGCAGGGAACTAAGGAGCCCTTAAATAGTCATGAGTCATGCCAGCAAGGGAGTTGGGTGGAAGATGGAGATGCAGTGCTGAGGAAGTCTGTCCGTGGCCCCTGCTGGGGAGGGGGTCTACCTCGAGCGGGGCTCAGGTGGCTGACCTGGAAGGATCCTACCACAGAACAAGTTGGAGGAAGCTTTTCAGAGAGGCAGCGGGATCAAGGAGAGACAGAGTGAGAAGATCAGCATGGTGCAGGTACAGACAAGGGGAGAGACTGCCACATGCAGCAGGTCTCTCTTGAAGACCGCAGTGAGCTTAAGTCTTCAGCCTAGCCCTGGGAGGTCTCCAGTGTGTCAGTCAGGAGGAGTGGGAAGAAGAATCTGCCAGGGGGGCTGATGAAACGGCAGCCAAGAGTAGAGCTGGGATCAAGGTCTACAGGGAAGCAGAAGGTGTTGCAGGAAGCAGTTCACTTCATGTGTGCTACTTTTCCAAGAGAGGTCTATTCAACTGTATTTGTGTAGTGGTCACCTTCCAATAAATTACTAGGTAAACCAGTTTTTTTTTTAAAATAGGGTTTATGTGCAGCTTCTGTTATTTTAGTTAACCCTGTCCCTTCTGGTCTGGGATTCTATAGCAATTTTTAGCTAATGGTTCAATAACCAGCATAGGCTAGAGCTGGGTTAGGCATCTGATGGCTACTTGGTAGTTAGAGGTCAGGTTGCATGGCAGATTAGAAGCTACAAGGAAGTAAGGCACAGAGTAGAATGGGGTGACTCTGAATTTTATTACCCCACCACAGTATCTGCTGGTGAGAAGCTGCGTTCCAGGCTGATTGGGCAGTGGTTGGAGGATCTCCCTATCACCACTGCTCTATATACACCCAAGTATATTTGCACAATTCCGTCAGACTCTTGTTGGGCTCTTTGCTGATAATACCTGTTGGATGTATGTACTGTAAGGTGACCAGATTTTTAAAATGAAATCCAGGGACATATTTTTTTTTTTACTAGTAATGGCGGCAATCAGCGATTCTCTGCCCATAGCTATCGCCACCCGCCTCACAGCCTGGACGGAGGAAGATCACTCCGCCAGAGGAGGCAAGGAGATAAGCAGGCAGGCAGCTGGCTGGAACTTGAGCCAAGGCAGAAGAACATGCAAGCAGAGCTGGATGGGCATGCACCCAAAACTGAAGAAATATTCCCTCCACTCCAACCAGCACATGATCATCAGAAAGGGGCACAGATAATGGAAAAATATTGACCCCCCCCCCCCCCCAAGCAAGTAGGAGCGGCGGAGCACTGACTTTTTGAAGTTGCCCCAGCCCCTGTTCAAAACCAGGGACAGACCTGGTTCAGGGACTGTCCCCGGAAACCATATGGTATAATGTACTGGTATTAATCTTTTCTTGAATAAAGTTTGTATTATTCCCACACTGGTGTGTTTCTTTATTAATGTTATGTTCTGGTTGCAGCAGTTCTTCTGCTCCCAATTACTTTAAATATATTCCTTGTTAATTTTCCAGGAAGGGAATCCCCTGCTTACACAGGCCCTGTCCTGGGTGGAGGTACTGCCAACTTCATTATTAATCACATTCTTCCACTTAGCGAATGTTCTGGTTCTCTTATTTACATACAACTTTAGTGTATTATCCTGTTTGGGGAGGGACATTTTAACCACTTTCATACCAGGCCTATTTTGGCACTTCTCTCTGCAAAAAATCATAATTTTTTTTGCTAGAAAATTACTCAGAACCCCCAAACACTATGGGCTGGATTCAGATACATCGGCGTATCTGTCCGCCCGGCGTAACGTATCTGAGATACGTTACCCCACTCTAACTTTGGGCGCGAGTTCTTTATTCATAAAGAACTTGCGCCCTTAGTTACGGCGGCGTAACATATCTGTTGCGGCGTAAGGCCGCGTAATTCAAATGTGGAAGGGGGGGGCGTGTTTTATGTTAATGTGTGTTGACCTGACGTGATTGACGTTTTTTACAAACGGCGCATGCGCCGTCCGTGTACATATCCCAGTGTGCATTGCTCTGATCATTGGTTTCGACGTGAACGTAAATTATGTCCATCCGTATTCGCGAACATCTTACGCAAACAACGTAAAATTTCAAAACTCGGCGCGGGAACGACGGCCATAATTAACATTAGCTACGCCTCATATAGCAGGGGTAACTATACACCGGAAAAAGCCGAACGCAAACGACGTAAAAAAAAAAAAGCACCGATCGGTCGTTCGTTTCTGAATCGGCATTAATCCTCATTTGCATATTCCTCGCGTAAAAATACGGAAGCGCCACCTAGCGGCTAGCCTGGAATTGCAGCCTAAGATCCGACGGTGTAAAACACTTACTCCTGGCGGATCTTAGGGATATCTATGCGTAACTGATTCTCTGAATCAGTCGCATAGATACGACCGTCGGAACTCAGAGATACGACGGCGTATCAGTTGATACGCCGTCGTATCTCTTTCTGAATCCGGCCCCGTATATGTTTTTTTTAGCAGACATACTAGGGAATAAAATGGTGGTCATTGCAACTTTTTATCTCGTACGGTATTTGCGCAATCATCTTTCAAACATCTTATTTTCTGGAAAAAACGGTTTCATTAATTAAAAAAAAAAAAAAAACAGTAAAGTTAGCCCAAATTTTTTGTATAATGTGAAAGATGAAGTTACGCAGAGTAAATGGATACCTAACATGTCACGCTTTAAAATTGCGCACACTCATGGAATAGCGTCAGTACTTAAAAATCTCTATAGGCGTCGCTTATTTTTTTTTTACAGGTTACCAGTTTAGAGTTACAGAGGATGTCTAGTGCTAGAATTGTTGCTGGTGCTCTAACGCACGCGGCGATACCTCACATGTGTGGTTTGAACAGCGTTTACATATGTGGGCGGGACTTGCGTGTGTGTTCGCTTCTGAGCACGAGCTACTGGGGATAGGGGCGTTTAAAAAATAATAAAATGTTATTTTTTATTTAACGTAATTTATTTTATTTTTACACTTTTTAAAAAAAAATATATATTTTTCACTTTTATTCCTATTACAAGGAATGTAAACATCCCTTGGAATGGTTTGTGACAGGTCCTCTTTATGGAGAGATGCAGGGTCAATAAGACCCCGCATCTCTCCTCCAGGCTGGAAAGGATGAGATTGTGAAAAAAAATCACGGAGCTCATGCTTTCAGCTACGATTGCAGCTTTGTTTACATTCCGGTACCTGAGCGTGACGTCATAACATCACGCCCGGGCCTCAGACGATCATAGAGATGAAGGGTGACCATCTGGTCACCAGTCATCTCTATGCCTCCCATCCGGCGCCGGCAGATCGTTTCTCCGGGTCTCCGATGACACGGGAGAGCCCAGAGAAGCACCGGATGGCGGTGGGAGGGGACGTCTCCACCCATCGCCTATAAGAACGATCAATCGGTGGAACTGCCGCTATGATCATTCTTATAGTGCACCAAATCGCCGGCTAAAGAGATGGATATCTGAATGATGCCTGTAGCTGCAGGCATCTTTCAGATATCCCCACTGAAAGTCCAGGACGTCATATGACGTCCTTGGGTGGGAAGTGGTTAAATAATCCCCCAACCCCCCCAAAAGGGGGCTACACGCTGAACAAATAATAATAAATAATGAATACCTAGACAAACAATAGCAATGGTAGATAATGTTAATTGCTTCCAATACCATCCTATTTTCATCTGTCAACTGAGATTACACATAAGCCTTATGTAACATCAGTTGTATGCTATATTTAAAATCAAATTAGCATGTTGGTGATTTATCACTACAATATGCAAGAGTTGCTCCTCCTATTAAGTTTAGTAATAAAAACACAGTGTAAATGTAATGTACAGTATTATTTCTGAAAATAGAAGAAGGACATGGAGATGTTTGGTAAGTGTTTGCTCTTTTCGTCAATTTTATATTGTTTTGTTATTGAGAATGAAGACAATATTCAGTTTTTGCTTTTTTTCTGCAATTTTTTTTTTTTTTTACATTTAACTGAAATGTTACCATTTTATTGAAGTTCTTTGTCAATGTGTAAAACAAAATTAAGGTAGTTTAAAGTGTTAACTAGTTGTTTTTATAGGTGCAATGGACTTTAAATGGCTCCTGGTGAGCATATTTTACTTGTGTGTTTTTTTTACTTTTTGTATAGTGTACCTAAGGCTCCATTCACATCTAGGCGGACGAAATCGCGGCGTTTTGTCGCCGCAAATCGCGGTACAAATATCGGCGTTTTGTACCGCAATTTGCGGAGACAAAACGCCGGTATTGTCCGCCTAGATGTGCCCCAGATTGACCCCCTCTATGGAGATGCTTCCCATCTCCTAGCCGAACGCCGAAAGACGCCTGAAAAAAAGGTCCGGGACCTTTTTTCAGGCGGCAGGCATCAGGCGTCCGGCGTTCGGCGTGGAGATGTGAACCATCTCCATAGAGGGAAATGTGTTTCCAGCCCTCTGGCGGCAGCGGCGTAGCGCTACAGGCGTAAAAACGCCTAGATGTGAATGGGGGCTTAGTGTTTTTAAACCTTTCCTTTTTTTATATATACAAATATGCATTTTCGGTGCACACTGCGGCTGGATTCACACGTGTTCTATTTAAATAAATGTAAACACTTCAAAACATACCTAAACGTGTATTTACTAATTTTTGTTTTTAACATTTATTATTTTTTATGTATACTTGTTTACAAAAGTATTACTACACATTGAGGCTGGACTCATGCATATGTGTTTTCCCACTGATGCGTTTTCTATATAAATCAAAAGAAAAGCATCAAAATGCATCTCAACACATGCATTAAGACTTACGTTGTTGGGCATTTTCAACATGTGAACTACTATAATACTAAAATCAATTAGTGCAACCACAATATACACACACAAATCCTGTGCTCAAATATATGAAATAAAAATAATAATAATGCTGCCAGCTGAAAATAATTACGTGAAAATAGGCCCCGTACACACACGTCCGAGGAACTCGACGTGCCAAACACATCGAGTTCCTCGTCGAGTTCTGTGTTGAAGCTGCCGAGGATCTCGGCGAGCCAACTTTCCTCATTGAACAACGAGGAAATCGGTGAAAAGTGTACAGACGACCGAGTTTCTCGGCAGAATCCAGCTCCGATCGAGTTTCTGGCTGAATTCTGCCGAGAAACTTGGTCGTGTGTACGGGGCCTCACACTTATCACTACCATAAATAGATAGAAAATGCAGCAGAAATAAAGTATTTTGTACTGAATATCAACACCAAAATATAAAAAAAAAGAAAGAGCTATAGACATCTAATACAATTATAATGAACAAATATAATTCACATATAGTGTAAATTACAGTCCAAACAGTATATGCAATCATCATGTGATACTGTGATCCAAAAAAGTGCTCCATGCTCCATACAAACTAGCCACTCACCTCAAAGTCATGCATTGAATTACCCATGGCCATGGCCATTACCTGAAGGTCAAAATAAGCAGTATTCCCTCAGTGATAATAGCTCTGACAGACTCTTGGCAGATCCTCTTTTCCCATAGGATGGGTACACAGGTTTTCAGGCACTCAGGAACACTTGATGTATATGGGAAGAATAGGAAAGCACACACGATCTAATGCTCTGTTTAAAAGGTTTATTAAATAAAAGAAGAATATTGCACTTACAAAATAGAGCACTAGCTCAAATCAAATACATATATCGACTCTCGGCTCAATGGTAGGATGGCCACGAGATGTTGTGAAACCCAAGGCTCCTATACACGTTAAGTTCAGAGGCAAGGACTACTTCAGTACAACTTCTACTAAAGAAGTCCTTGCCTTTGGACGTAACGCGTATAGGAACTTTGGGTGTCACAACATCTCATGGCCAACTTACCATTAAACCAAGAGTCCGCATATTTGTTTCATACGTGTATTTGAGCTAGCACTGGTGGCAGTGCTCTATTTTGGAAGTGCAATATTCTTATTTTATTTATTGAAACTTTTAAACAGGGAGCATTAGATCTTGTGTGCTTTCCTTTTCTCATATACGGTGGCTGTTCCTGAGTGCCTGAGGACCTGTCTGCCATTTCTATGGGAAAAAGAGGAGTGATGATCTGCCAAAAGCCTACCAGATCTACTCTCCCTGAGGGGAACCCAGCTTATATTGACCTTCTGCTAAAACAGGGGTCATGGCTTTGAGGTCAGTTGCCATTGTGTATGGTAGTAGAAATCTGAGTTATTTGGATTACAGTATCAAATGGTGATTGCATATATTTATTGGACTTTATTATACACCGTTTGTGAACTATCAAATTTGTTGCACATTATAATTTTATTAGATGTGTATAGCACTTTTTGATATTTTGGTGTTGACATTTTGGTACAAGAGACTTATTTCTGCTGCACTGCTCTGTTTTCTATTTATTTGCAATATGTATGGACACATGCATTGAAATGCGTTTTGATGTATTTCAATTGAAAATGTATCAGTGAAGATGGTACATGCTACCTGCAAAAATAGCTTATGTCCCAGCTTCCTGCCCTAAGAAAATCACATATGTTGGCCCCTTAAATCAGATGGTTTTGGATTAGCGTATATAACTTTATATACTCTCCAATTCAGACCAGCCTCAAAAAAAAAAAAAAGAAAAAAAAAAAACAGTCTGCAAAGTCTTATTAGGTCGACCAATAGAGGATGTACTGAGAGAAAATGAAAAAATTGCTAGGATAGCAATCACCAGATCATGGATTGAGGTCTTCATCTATCCCATTCACACAAAATTATTGTGGATCATGATGAAAAAAGAAAACAATAGCACTGTATGCTGGACTTACAGGACAGATGAAGAGGTGGGGAACACCCAGTGCTGGGACAAAGTAATCTGGTGTCTAGGGTAAAAATGGTAAACTGCACCCTCCACCATGACCCGTTTATTAGAAATTAGTTAAGCTGGCCATGGATGTTTAGAATCTTGGCCGGTTCATCTTGGACAGGCCGAGATTTGATCCATGTATGGTTAGGTTGATGGCTCGACTTGGGTTCAACCAGCATGTCGGATTTCTAGCATGTGATTATTGCCAGCAGCTATAACACACTGACTGTGTTGATGGGGATATCAAGTGATTTTCACATCATCGATGGCATGCCTTAGTGTCTTTTTAAGTCAAGAAAATCTTTAACACAATACAAATTAAATTAGGATGAATTCTATCAATCTAGAGTTCACTCACACATTTTAACTGGAATTCTTTTATTAGAGAAACTGAACAAAGTGCTTTGAAATGTTACAAACTTTACATTTACCATACAAATTGATGCCAGTTTACACAAAATTAACTCCCAGGATCAGTGCTAGTTTATATATTATTATCCCCCAGCATTGGTACCAGATTGTGCAATAATAACCTCCAGTATTGGTGCCAGTTTCTGCATTAATAACCTCCAGTATTGGTGCCAGAAAAAAAATATATTTTCATTTCAAATATATGAAGAAAAACTCTTTACTGATCGTCAGTGTAAGCCAAGTGACCCTAGTCACTTTTTCTTAAAGCTGAATACAAGCAAAAATGTTCATTTTAGTTTGGTATAGAGTGGGGAAGGGTTAGAAACACATTAGTATTTGTTGATGGCCCCTTTGGAAAGATTTTGTACAACTTCCTGTCCAGATATATGTCAATAAGGAAATCTTAAGCTGACCATAGATAGTTCCTCCATCCACACAAATGAATGGAGGCATCCCTCCAGCCAAAACATTGTATTCTGACAGTGGGACCCTCCACTGTCGGAATACAATAATCAGTGACTGCAGCCACTGATCACCAATCGTTTTCCAACATTACCGATTGACAAAAGTCTATAACTCAAAAAAGTGTTTCACCAAAAGTGGACTAAAATGTTGCCACCATCCCGTACATGTAAAGAGGGGTCCCCCAAGAAGGGTTGGGATTTTGAAGGCAACTGAATATAGGTACGAAACCAATTTAATAATATAATTTATTAAATATTGTAAAAAAAAGTTAATGTGATAAGCACTAAAATTGCCTGGTCTAAGAACAATATCAATTGGGGTGTGGCCTGGCAGTGGAGAAAGATGGATGCTATCTAGCTGAGCTCTGCAGCACTGACTTTCCCTGAAGCGGCACACGGCAACTAAAAGGTATTAAAGGCACAAAAAGATACTGGAATATCTGGAGTAATAGAGTATCACAATGGGGAAAAGGAAAGTCCGTGGAAGACCCAGGAAATTGGGGTAATTTAAGAATCACTATAGTGATTCTGTGAGGGAAAAATGGCACAGCTTTACCTCAGATCACCACAGGAATCAGGCCCAAGTAACAATGTTTACTCTAAATCCCGTCTCCCTGGATGCCACTAAAAATATCATCTGCACTCTGCGAAATAGCACAGCGCCCTAACGATATTATCCCCACCAAACTGCTGAAGGAATGTGCCGATATTTTGGCACCACCCATCAAGCAGCTGATTAACCAGTCATTCAGGGAAGGCATAGTCCCCTCTCTGTTGAAACAAGGGATAATCAAACCCATCTTAAAGAAACCGACCCTTGACCCCAAAGACCCTGAACATTGTCGTCCCATAACAGGGCTGAACGTTTTCTCCAAGGTAATGGAGAAAGTGGTGGTACAACAGCTGCAACAGCATTTAGACACCCATAATTTGCTTGTGGAACGGCGCCTGTAACGAGACCCTTGCTCGCTCGGTTCCACTCTCCCGACACTCCTCTGCTGCTATTGAATCAGATTGCAGATCGCAACGTCTGATGGTTCGGTCATCCAAGGCTCTGGGATTCGAACTACAGCTATGTGCCGTTCGAAATCCATCAGAACAAACACCAGGCAGGCTGTATGTAAGTTCAAACAGGAAACTCTTTTATTGGATGCACACAACACACTTTTATACAGCAGTTTGAACAATCGCTTTCCTATTGGTCAATTGTAAAGTACATTGTAGTTCTCAATTAGGTCCTGTTAGCCATGCAAATGAGGATTTGAAACAGGGTTAGCAGGGATTGGTCCGATAGCTTGAATAGGAGGACTGATATGTGTAATGAGCAATCACAGTACACAAACAGCCAGACACAGAACAATGCTTTTCCTCCAGACCATGGAGCCGTCTGGGGGGGGGGGTTAGCCTTAAGACAGGGAAGAAGACCCCCCCACTGTGTAACAGATTTCAAAGAGATACACTTCAGCATTCCAAGGTCCATGACAGTGCCAAACTTCGGTACTTAAAAGTCCCAATAGGCGACGCTTTAATTTTTTTTACTGGGTACATCTTTTGAGTTACAGAGAAGATCTAGGACTAGAATTATTGCTCTCGCTCTAACGTTCGCGGCGACACCTCACGTGTGGTTTGAACACTATTTTCATATGTGGGTGGGACTTATGTATGCGTTCACTTCTGTGTGCGAGTACACGGGAACAGGGGCACTTTAAATAAATTTATTGTTAATTTTACAAAAATAAAAAAAAATATTTTGACACTTTAAGCCTAGGTTCACACTGCTGCGAATTAAAAATCGCGGTAAAATGCGCGATTTTACCGCGATTTTGCCGCGATTTCGGCCGCAATTTAATGTAAATCGCGGCCCGAAATCGCAAAAAGTAGTACAGGAACTACTTTTTGAAATCGCAGATGCGGCGTCGCACTGATTAGGACAGTGCCATTGCCGACAATTGCCGCTGATTTGAGATGCGATTTGACATGTCAAATCGCATCTCAAATCGTTCCAAATCGTACCCAGTGTGAACCAGGGCTCAAGAAAAAACATTTTGATCACTTTTATTCCTATTACAAGGAATGTCTGATTTCAGCACAACACATTATCACTTATTCACTAGCGCAACTTTTTTTTCTTTTTGCTTATTAAGGAATGTAAACATGCCTTGTAATAGGAATATGACATGATCGGACCTCTTTACAGTGAGATATGGGGTCAATAAGACTCCACATCTCACCTCTAGACTGGGAAGCCTAAAATAAAAGAAAATTTTTTTTGGAATGCAGAGGCCGGGCGTGACGTCATAACATTGCGCCTGGCCTCCGACGATCATAGAGACTCCGGCGACCATCTGGTCCGCTGGAAATCTCTATGGTCAAGGACCAGGGCCGGCAGATCCATTCTCCGATCGCTCAGGTGAGTCGGTAGAAACACTAAAGGGCGGTGGGAGGGGGGGACGTTGCCTCTCGCCACCCGTAAGAACAGCCACTATGATTGTTGTTATTGTGTAGGGAATCGTCGTCTGAAAACGACAATATCTGAATGATGCCTGTAGCTGCAGGCATCGTTCAGATATAGCCCCACAAAGCCGAGGACGTCTTTAGAAGTCTAGCCGTCGGCAAGAGGTTAATTGCATAGCTACAGCCAAATGTTGCCCGAAAGAACTATTAGAAGCGGTACTAATTACTCTCCCGAAATGTGACAAAGACTTGACATCTTCTTTAAACTATCGACCAATCTCATTTCTCAATTCGGATATTAAAATTTATACCAAAATATTGGCCAATCGTTTGTTAGAAATAACCCCTTACCTGGTCGACTCTGACCAAGTAGGCTTCGTTAAGGGTTGTCAAGCCCCAGACAACACGAGAAGGATGATGTCACGATCAGGCATCAGGCTCAGAGGCCAATAGCTATAGCAGTGGCAGGACAGGTATACAGACAGTCACTTCTGGCAGATAATACAGGCTCCCCTGAGGTGCGGAGTCTAAGTACTAGCTGGTTTTCCCCAGAGCTCCTGATAGTGGAGATGGATTTAGCTGCAAGCAAGTACTAGGTCGCGGTCCTCAAGTTTGCCCCACCAGGGTGTGAGCAAGCCGGTGGAACAGTAGCGGATGAGCAGACAAGGATGAAACAGCAGCGTGGTCAGTAAACAAGCCAAGGGATCAATCACAAGTGGCTGCAGGTTGGTATCAGGCAGAAGAGTAGTCCAGGAACAGGCTGAGGGTCAAACACAGGTGGTTGTAGGTACAAATGGCAGCAGAGCAGACAAATCGCAAGGCACTGGCTGGGAAGGCACAATAACCTAGCAATGGGGAAGTGCTGAGACAAGGCTTTTATAGGAAGTTCATGGGAGGAGCAAGGGGTTCAAGGTTCAACAACAACCAAGACACAAGGCAGAGTATTCCAATGGATCAGGTAGGTTTGTCCAGCAGATCAGACAGGGAGCTGTCCAGCATCCCAGATAGCTCAAAGGGAAGCGTTAATGCCAGACACAGAAGATGTCACAGGTTCAAGTCCAGGTCCTGACAGATGATCAATTTGATTAACTACTTTGAGAACACACCAACGCCTTCTATGCTCCTAGGTCTGGATGCAGAGAAGGCATTCAATAAAGTGCATTGGAAATGTATCTGCAGGACTCTTGAGAAGTTTGGATTTTCAGGATTTATCCATGAAGCAATTATGCTACTTTATACACAACCATCAGCAAAAGTTTCCACTTTAAGAATGTTGTCTAAGACTTTTAACCTCACGAACGGCACCAGACAGGGTTGCCCACTCTCACCCATTATATTTTCTTTGGTAATTGAACCCTTAGCGGAAACCATTAGGTCCAATGAAAATATTTCAGGAATAAAGATAGGTGATAGAATGCATAAAATTGGGCTATTTGCCGATGACATCATTCTATCTTTAATCCCAACAAATCCCTGAACGTGCTACAATCAGTACTTAACTCCTTTAGTAAAGTATCTTATTACAAAATTAAAGAGGAGTTCCACCCAAATTTGGAACTTCCTCTTAACCCACTCCTCTCCCCCTTACATGCCACATTTGGCATGTAATTTTTTTTGGGGGGGAGTGGGGGCTTCAGGAAGAGTGGGACTTCCTGTCCCACTTCCTCCTTCCTGTAGGCGACTAAGCTTAATCGCCTACAGGAAGGGGCTGCTGTAGGCGATCGCCTACGTCACAGGTCCTAGGCGATCTCCTGGCCAATTACACGGCGCAGTGCCGCTCGCGCATGCGCAGTGGGTGCCCGGCCGTGAAGCCGAAAGCTGTCACGGCCGGGTGCCCACACTGAGAACGAAGACGCCGGCCGGGGAGGGTGGGAGAGGAGCGGAGCCCCGGCCGGGCGTCGCTGGAGCAGGTAAGTGTCTGTTTATTAAAAGCCAGCAGCTACACTTTTTGTTGCTGCTGACTTTTAATAAACATACAAATGGCTGGAACTCCCCTTTAACAATCAGAAAAGCATTGCCCTACCTATTAATATATCTAACGATACCTTTACCATCCTCAAAGAAAAATATAATTATAATTTGGATGCATCTTTGTTCACCTATCTAGATATCAACCTTACATTTCCCACAAAAAAACTATATGCAGCTAATTTTCCTAAGTTATTAGACTTGGTTTCTAAAGATTTTCAAAATATAAAACAAACGCGCCTATCCTGGATAGGCAAAATTGCAGCATTTAAAATGAAAACCCTACCCAAGATTCTCTACCTTTTTTAGATCCATACCTATTCCAATACCTTCAAGCTTTTTCAAGATTCTAAATACTAAATTGAGAAACCTGGTCTGGAATAACAAAAAAAACAAGGGTAGCTTTCTCTATTTTAACATCTTCTAAAAACGAAGGGGGTATGAACTTACCTGATATGTATAAATACTACTACACAACACTTTTGGATCAAATGAAATACTGGTTTTTCCCAAATGACGATAAGCTGTGGTTATCCATTGAAAGAGAAATCACCAAGGCAAATTATTTATTTGCCCTGTCAGTGGCTTACATGATATTCCCTGAGGTCATAGTTCCTAAATTGCTTTCCATTAAAGCTACCCTGTTAGCCTGGAAGTTTCTTGTCTCAAACTTCCATGCTCTAGGGCATTTACAAAAGATACCTATACCGCTCAGAACCCTTGACTACTGTAGAGGCCGACTCTCGATGAACAAATGGATTGCTGAGGGCTTTAACTTTTAGGTACACCTTTCCTCAGGATACAAAACCACGATTGATGATAAGTTAAATAAGCTTAACCGTCTGCAAAGCTTTAATCCACATCAGGATTTTGAAGTTCCATCTTTAATTTGGTCACACCTCACCCTTAATAAACCTGTAAAACATAAAAGTATAGCTTTTTTCTATTAAGTTTTTTTCTCAGTATCCTAAATATGAGAAAAACCCTAATATGTATAAATGGGAAAAAGATTTAGGACAATCCTTTTCGGATAAATGTTGGTACAATGCTATGAGAATAAACCAAACTGCAACATCCTGCTTAGAGCATTGGGACAACTCCCAGAAAATATTGAATAGATGGTACCTAACTCCTTACAAATTAGCTAAAATATATCCATCTACATCACCACTATGCTGGCGTTGTACGGATCAAGTTGGTTCCTTATTCCACATTTTATGAAGTTTTAAAAACCTGACCAGTTTCTGGAACTCAATATCCACCTTTATTGCCTCTCTCACAGGCAACTTGTTAAAACTATCACCTGCTATGGCCCTTGACACTTTCCAATTTCAATACAGAATATTAGTGGCAAATATTCTTATAGCGGCTAGACTTACCATAACAAAAATGTGGAAATCAATTGAGGCCCCTAACCTGTGTGATGTCATTCTTAGGCCGGGTACACACGGACAAACATGTATGGTGAAAGCGGTCCGTCGGACCGTTTTCACCATACATGTCTGCCAGAGGGCTTCTGTACGATGGTTGTACACACCATCGTACAGAAGTCCGCGCGTAAACAATACGCGGGGCGTGTCCGCGGTGTCGCCGCGTCGATGACGCGGTGTCGCCGCGACAATGATGCGGCGACGTGGGCGGCCCGCCTTTAAAATGCTTCCACGCATGCGTCGAAGTCATTCGACGCATGCGAGGGACGGCGGGCGCCTGGACATGTACGGTAGGTCTGTACTGACGACCGTACATGTCCGAGCGGGCAGAATTCCAGCGGACTGTTTTAAAACAAGTCCAGGAATATTTGTCTGCTGGGAAAAGGCCCGGCGGGCAAATGTTTGCTGGAATTCGGCCCGCTCGCGCCCACACACGACCAAACATGTCTGCTGAAACTGGCCTGCGGGCCAGTTTCAGCAGACATGTTTGGTCGTGAGTATGGGGCCTTAGAGTCAACACCCAGGCATACTACGAATTACTGTCAGCACTTAAAAATTATAACGTAATTCACTTTAACCACTTGCTTACTGGGCACTTAAACCACCTTCGTTCCCGGAGCAATTTTCAGCTTTCAGCACTCTCACACTTTGAATGTTAATTACTCAGTCATACAACATTGTATCCAAATGATTTTTTTGTCCTTTTTTTTCATACAAACAGAGCTTTCTTTTGGTGGTATTTGATCACCTCTGGACTTTTTATTTTTTGCGCTATAAATGAAAAAAGGCGGAAAATTTTGAAAAAAAAATGGATTTTTCTTAGTTTATGCGATAAAATTTAGCAAAATATTAATTTTTCTTCATAAATTTTGGCCACAATTTATACTGCTACATGTCTTTGGTAAAAATAACCCAAATTAGTGGATATTATTTGCTCTTTGTGAAAGTTAGAGAGTCTACAAGCTATGGTGCAAATCATAAAAAAATTATCACACCTGTTGTACCGGTGCCTATCTCATTTCTTGGGGCCCTGAACACGCCAGGAAAGTACAAATACCCCCCAAATGACCCCTTTTTAGAAAGTAGACATTCCAAGGTATTTAGTAAGATGCATGATGAGGTTTTTGATGTTGTAATTTTTTCCCACAATTCTTTGCAAAATGAATATTTTTTTTATTTATTTTTTCCCCCTCACAAAATTGTCATTGTAATAGGTTATTTCTCTCACATGGCATGTGTATACCACAAATGATACCCAAAAATACATTCTGCTACTCCTCCTGAGTATGGCGATACCACATCTGTGGGACTTTTTCACAGTCTGACCACATACAGAGCCCCAATATGCAGGGAGCACCATCAGGTGTTCTAGGAGCATAAATTACACATCTAACTTGTTGACTACCTATTACACTTTTGAAGGCCCTGGAGCACCTGGACAATGGAAATGCCCACAAAGTGACCCCATTTTGGAAAGCTAACACCCCAACGTATAATCTATGAGGCATAATGAGTCTTTTGAACGATTCATTTTTTTCCAAACGTTTCTGGAAAATGTGGAAAAAAAATGAAAACGCATTTTTTTTATGCAAAGTTGTCCATTTATAAGATATTGCCAACACATAGCCTATACATAGCAAAAATTACACCCCAAAATACATTCTGCTACTCCTCCTGAGTATGGCGATACCACATGTGTGGGACTTTTTCACAGCCTGACCACATACAGAGCCCCAATATGCAGGGAGCACCATCAGGTGTTCTAGGAGCATAAATTACACATCTAACTTGTTGACTACCTATTACACTTTTGAAGGCCCTGGAGCACCTGGACAATGGAAATGCCCACAAAGTGACCCCATTTTGGAAAGCTAACACCCCAACGTATAATCTATGAGGCATAATGAGTCTTTTGAACGATTCATTTTTTTCCAAAAGTTTTTGGAAAATGTGGAAAAAAAATGAAAACGCAATTTTTTTATGCAAAGTTGTCCATTTATAAGATATTGCCAACACATAGCCTGTACATAGCAAAAATTACACCCAAAAATACATTCTGCTACTCCTCCTGAGTATGGCGATACCACATGTGTGAGACTTTTTCACAGCCTGACCACATACAGAGGCCCAACATGCAAGGAAGACCAACAGGTGTTCTAGGGACACATAGCATACACATGACAAGAATTACACCCCAAAATACATTATGCTAAGCAAAGGGTAAACAAAAAATGTACCTGTGGTTTTAGTAGCGCAGTTGTCCACGGGACGATAGCACTGGTCCAGGCAGCAGGCAGGGACTTGGTCAGCAAAAGAAAATGCAATTGTCCAGGCAACAGGCATGATGGCATAGGTCCTACAGGCAGCAGGCAGAAGTAGGGCCTCGTTCAGGACAGAATGGGGACAGGGGTAGAGGCTTCTCCCACCCAAATCTCTTTGAAGCCTCCGGGCAACCAGACCCTAATCTAGAATGAGAAAACAAAAACAATAGTTTTCTTCATCCAGAAAAACAATTCTGGAGCCCCTCACATGTGAGACCCCTGTGCTATGAATCCCACTAGTCCACTGGCAGGGTAAAAGATCAGTCCAAGAGGCAGGCAAAAAGAATGGTCAAACGGTCCAGGGTCAGTTCCAGATCAGGCAGAGGTATAAACAGAATCGGTAGGCATAAGCGTGGTCAAATAACAGTCCAGGGTCAGTTCCATATCAGGCAGAGGTATAAACAGAATCGGTAGGCATAAGCGTGGTCAAATAACAGTCCAGGGTCAGTTCCATACCAGGCAGAGGTATAAACAAAATCGGTAGGCAGAAACGTGGTCAAATAACAAGCCAGGGTCAAATACAGAGCAAGCAGAGGCATAAGGGGTGTAAAGGTAAATGGCAGGAAGTGACTAATAATTTAGTAAGGAATGATAACGGCGGAAACAGCCAACTACGCAGAGGCCTGGTTGGGAAGGGCATTGGGCACAATAAAAACGGGTGTCTCTTCTCACTCCATCTTTGGAGCACACCCGGCATTTTTTTGGGGAATTTCGGCCTGTTGGTCCGGGAGGGATTTTATCTGGGAAGTGGCGCTCGTAGAGTCGGCTTACCACATCGGATCGAATGGTTGCTGGTGGGTTGCTGGGGTATAAAAGGGCAGTGGTGATTTCCTCCTGGTAATAAAGGTAGGATTTGGGTCTTGGAGTGGATTTTCGATATAATACGTAGGTGTTGTATATGGCCAAATTGAATAAGTAAATGGAAACTTTTTTATACCACTGGTATGATCGTCTTGTGGAAAGGTAGGGCTCGATCATTTGATCATTGAAATCGACACCCCCCATGAACTTATTGTATTCGTGGATACATTTAGGTTTCTGGATTTGCCCATTCCTCCTTCTGATGGTAACGCATGTATTGTTGTGGATGGTAGAAAGCACGTACACATCCCTTTTGTCCCTCCATTTCACGGCCAGAACTTCCTCATTGCGTGCACTCGCCGTCTCCCCTTTTCTTAGCTTCTTGGTGACGAGGCTTTGAGGAAAGCCCTTCCGGTTCCACCGTACGGTGCCGCATGCGGGTGTCTTCTTTCTATACAGGTTTCGGAAAAGGGGCAAACTTGTATAGAAATTGTCCACATACAAGTGGTAGCCATTCTCCATGAGCGGGTTTAGGAGTTGCCAAACAATTTTCCCGCTGGTTCCTACATAGTCTGGGCAATTAGGGGGGTGTAGCTGGCTGTCCTTTCCTTCATATACGTTGAAGGCATACGTATATCCGGTGGCTCGGTCACACAATTTATAGAGCTTCACTCCATAGCGGGCCCTTTTGGAGGGAATAAATTGCTTTATGCCGAGCCTGCCAGAAAATTTTACAAGGGACTCGTCAACACAGATGTTTTGGTCCGGGGTAAACAACTGGGGGAAAATTTGGGAAAAATAATCTAGTAGTGGCCGAATTTTATAAAGTTTGTCAAAATTTGGGTCATCTCGGGGAGGGCACTGGGTATTGTCACTATAGTGTAGGAATCGCATGATCATTTGATATCTGGACCTGGGCATTTTTGAGGAAAAGACGGGCATGTGGTAGATGGGGCGTTTTGACCAATATGAACGTATTTCGTTTTTGTGGTTTAGTCCCATACAGAATACGAGGCCCAAAATTTTTTTAAACTCTTCCACTGTAAGGGGTCTCCATTGGAAGGGACGGGCATAATAGGATGTGGGGTGACTGGAAATAAATTGTTGGGCATAGACATTGGACTGGGAAACAATTGAGGCAAGCATGTCCTCAGTAAAAATTAAATTGAAAAAATCTATTGGGGCAAAATTTTCTGTGTCCACTTGGACTCCTGGCTGGGCAGTGAAAGGGGGAATGTTGGCTTCTCCTGAATTAGGAAGCCACAAGGGGTACTGAAGGGAATAGGGAAGGCTGGCATGGGACCTACTGGTACGTGACCTTGCTTGACGAGGTGTTGCGGTTCTGGTGGATGGCACAGCGGTGCTGGTGGATGGCACAGCAGTGCTGGTGGATGGCACAGCAGTGCTGGTGGATGGCACTGCCTCCTTAGCAATACGCCTTCGTCTGGCGGGCGGACCCTCTTCCTCCTCTTCTTCCTCTTCTTCTTCCTCTTCCTCCTCTTCTTCCTCTTCTTCCTCTTCCTCCTCTTCTTCCTCTTCCTCCTCTTTCTCCTCTTCCTCTTCACTGCTAACTACCGGCTCATAGTCAACATCAGATCCGGCGTCTGACCTTGCGGAGGAATCCGAATCGCAGAGCTCCCCGTTGCTCTCGTCGGCCGCAATAATTTCGTATGCCTCCGTAAGTGAAAAAGATCTTTTAGCCATCGTTGGCAATGACAAAAGATGGCACGTGGCACTGATGACACTGACAGGTGGCACTGACGGCAAATGGGACTGGCAGATGGCACGGGCAGATGGCACTGATGGCAGGTAGCACTGATGGCAGGTGGCACTGATGGCAGGTGGCACTGATGGCACTGATGGCACTGATGGCTGACGGCACTGATTGCACGGGCAGATGGCACGGGCAGATGGCACGGGCAGGTGGCACGGGCAGGTGGCACTGGCAGGTGGCACTGGCAGGTGGCACTGATGGCAGGTGGCACTGATGGCAGGTGGCACTGATGGCACTGATGGCTGACGGCACTGATGGCACGGGCAGATGGCACGGGCAGATGGCACGGGCAGGTGGCACTGGCAGGTGGCACTGGCAGGTGGCACTGATGGCAGATTGCACTTATGGCAGATTGCACTGATGGCAGATGGCACGAGCAGGCGGCACTGGCAGGTGGCACTGATGGCAGGGGCAGGTGGCACTGATGGCAGGGGCAGGTGGCACTGATGGCAGGGGCAGGTGGCTCTGATGGCAGGGGCAGGTGGCTCTGATGAGAATGCACTGGCTGGTGGCACTGGCTGATGGCACTGGAAGGTGGCACTGGCAGGGACTGTGGGTAGTGTTTGTGTCACTCACTTTTTTTTTTTTTCACTGTAACGATCGCTGTAACGAGCACTGTAATCTTTCTCTCCTCACACGCGGTCTGTGTGTAAGGAGAGAAAGCCGGCGATGAGAGATGATCTCATTTGTTTACATTCGAGATCATCTCTCATTGGACGGCTAGATCGAATGCTGAATGGCCGCTGTGATTGGCCATTCAGCACGATCTGTGATTGGCTGTGTCCGAGGGACACGGCCAACACAGTTTTCTGCAGAAGCGCGCTCGCGGGGACGCGCTTTCAGCAGAGAAACGGCAGGCCGTTTAAACACGGCCACTTGGCACTTCAGGTCCGCGCTGCAGACGTATTTTTACTATAGCGCGGATCTGAAGTGGTTAAGAAGCACTGGCATGTATGGATCATGCATCCTAAAGCATCCACAGCACTAAAAGACTTGTACGCTCATTTTTAACTACCACTAGGTAGCCTGTTGGTATCACTTATTCCTTGTAGAGACTTATGCTGATTTCATTTCCTGATTTGCTTTGGTTTGACTCGCTAGAATACATTGATTTACTTGATGACATCCTGTTTTCTCTTTTTTTTATTCATGTTAGAATAGACCTGTTCACAGTTTGTTCCCCTAGGGGTGAATAGGTTTATTCTTGGAGGTTTACTAGCTAGAAACTGAATTTAAAGATATGAAATTAAAGAATTCTTTACGATTATTATACTGACTTATTGTATTTATTAAATATGCTTTCTCTATTCCATGTAACTGTAATAGTGTGAATCATGTTATACTTTTCATAATGTCTTTACTTGTTGTTTTATGTTCTGATAACTAAATAAAAAATTGAATGTTAAAAAAAAAGAAAACCAAAAAAAGAAGAACAATATCAAATAACATAAAAGTTACAATAATTCCAAATTGACACTGATGTTGTCTCCTAAATAGAGATTACGCCCGACGTGTTTCAGGATCTTGTCCTTTCCTCAGGGGCATTCCCTTGTGGAGAACAGTGTGCATCTATAACAAAAACATACATTAACGTTGGAAACATAGAGACAGGGGACATGTAGTGATCATTGTTGAAGACAGGAAAGTAATGCTGAACCAACCCACAAGTCATGCGATCAACACCATCAAATATGAAAAATAAAACAAATATAACCTGATGTCAGAGTGATAGTAGATTTACTGCTGTCTGTAGGCCAAGAATAGAGGCAAAAGATCCAAGCGTCAGATTACAGTGATCCTTATTGGGACCCAAAACAGGGGTAAATGACAAATGGCCTCAAGTCTCAACTTTCAATGGACACCCATACTCAGATGTATCATTTAGCGGAGGTTCACCCTCAAATTTTTTTTGCTAACCTATCTCCAGCCTTAATAAAGGCTTGTAGCGTTGTCATTTTTTTTTAATGTGTACACTTTATTCAGCCGCACTTTCGGGTCTTCTTCCTTGCGGGGAGTGGGCGTGTCGCTCTTTTTCCCCGACGGGGAGCTCTGCGCAATGTCTCCTGTGAGTGACTGTTGATCCTCCCAGGAGACAATTGACGTGCGGGTAAAGCGTGTCATTGCCTTCCGAAACTATCCGACGGGAACTCGGCTCTTTACGGCGCTATACGGCACCTGCCATGTAGAGCTGACTGCGCAGGCGCCGTAAAGTGCAGAGTGGGGTTTCCACAGAAAAAAAAGGAAAATAAAATAAAATTCAAAAATTGATACAGGAAAAATCTAACGACTACTATTGTTGAACTGGGACGACCACACATACATTGACATTCGGCTAGTCCCTTCTGAAATTAATACATTTTGATTAATCTATGGCCAGCTTTACTGACAGCAATTCAGACAATACAATACAGTCACCCACAGTCGATCACCAGACTCCAGACTCTCTCTCTGAATGCTTTCTCGATGATTTTCATCAATGAAATACAGCCAGCCTGGTGACCTTTGGCCCCCATTTATCTTAGACGCACTCTCCAAATTTTATGGGACAGTTGTTTCTCTTATGGTCTTGGTTTTTTACCATCCTCATACATTCATTTTACCCGGGCCATGGTCTTATTCCCTCCTAGCTGACAATTAGATGCGCTACATCTCAAATACCCACGAGACATTTTGTGAAGTTCCGAGAATATCCTACTAATCATCACAATTCTATATCTGTTCGAAACTATCCATTTTTGAAATCCTATCCAGTATCTTGGATGAAATATTATTAGCTCCCGAAGCGGTCTCCGCGAAACATGTCGAGCTTGTTTGCGATCTACTATGTATGATAGTCATTATATCTCCTACGAGATTTGATGCTTCCTGTGGATCATTATTGGATAATAGATATGTGCATTCCCGTTCGTACGAATGTTATTTTCGTACGAAAATGTTCATTTTCGTACTCGCAGAATAATGTGTACATACGAAAAAAATAAAGCACCAAAATACGAAAACGACAGGATTACGAATGAGCCGCATAACGAACAACCGCAAATACGAATGAACGATCTGACGAAAATACGACAAAACGAAAACGGCAAAAGAACAAAAATTACATCTATAACAAAATATTTGCATGGGATAACAGACAGCAATTCCAATGACCTCCAGACATTTAATTAAATAATGACCCAACACTCCAGATTATGTGGAATAATATATGGCCCCGGCCTTTATTATTGGTTTTAATATTATTAATAACTTAACAACTCACTTAAAATTCACCATAGGAATTTCATTTAAAACGACTTAAATATATAAATATAACGACCATTTATTCAGCTCAGCTATTAAAGCTCGAGCTGCATTACAAAACCACAACAGGATTTATTAAACTGTCCCCCTTTCATAATAAAATATACATAATTTTTTTTTTTTTTTTTTTTGAAAGGTGACCCACCACATATAAAGGCCGCGACAAAAGGAAAAAGGGGAGGGAGGGTTGGGGAGCTCCTACAGCTGAGGTGTTCCTACGGCGACTGGTACAATTCCAGTCAGGAGCTTCTATAAATAGATTTCCTCTGGGGTCCTTGAAACTCCTCACTCCCAGTTTCAAGGCACCCCAAGGATTCAGTCACAGGTTCTCTGACACCTGCACTTTTAACCTGCAGAAATAAGGGGGAGCCTGAAAACTCCTATGCTGCCGTGATCCCATGAGGAAAAGGGGGGGCATAGAAACCCCTATTCCCTTTTCCCACATGGGATAACAGACAGCAATTCCAATGACCTCCAGACATTTAATTAAATAATGACCCAACACTCCAGATTATGTGGAATAATATATGGCCCCGGCCTTTATTATTGGTTTTAATATTATTAATAACTTAACAACTCACTTAAAATTCACCATAGGAATTTCATTTAAAACGACTTAAATATATAAATATAACGACCATTTATTCAGCTCAGCTATTAAAGCTCGAGCTGCATTACAAAACCACAACAGGATTTATTAAACTGTCCCACATAGCCAGACCGGGCTAAAAGCCCCCCTGGCTACCCCAGACCGCGGCCTGCTCAACACATGTCTGGAGGTCATTGTTCAGAATATCAAGCCCGATATCGGAAAGATGAATACCATCGTCCCGATAAAGGCCCGGGAAACCTCCTTCCAACTCCCAATGACGACAAGAGAACCCGTATCCCAGGGACATGAACTTCTCTACCATCCTATTAATGCGCTTTCTAATTTTTTCAAAAGGACGAAAAACCTCTGACTTCAACCATTTTAGCCTAGGGATGATTTCGGAAAAAACTATAACCGAGTCGGGATACATAGCCTTAATGAAACGAATGACGTGTTTAATTTGAAAAATCAAATTCAAAGTGTTTTGCTTGCCTATGTCGTTACCTCCCAAATGAATGATTAAAATGTTTGGAAGATGATGACTATAAGACATAGATCCCAATTCGGACAAAAGTTCACTCCAAACCATACCTCTTTTACCATGCCAACAGATAGAAAACATGTTAGGATCCAGACCCAAAAACTCAGAATAAACTCGGGTTGATGCTCTTCTTTGTGCCCAAAAGATAAAGGAATGTCCAATGATCCATACCGTACGTTGAACATCTGTAATCAAGTCAAAACAAATTGTTAGGCCTCACATATGATTTGAACGCGTCAGATTTCCACCTACCCAGCTGCCTAATCCTACTGTTGTCCAAACCCAGCCTAGCTGCTTCTGTAGCTGCTCCAATCCGAAATGAATGTGAAGATATTTTCATATCCCCCAAATTTAGCTGACGCAAAGATTTACTGAGAACAGCCTGAAATTGAAAGATTGTCAACGGGGAACCGTTCTGATGTAAAAATAAAAATTCACCTTTTTCGGGCCTATCATGAAGGAATGACTTCATTAGCAACACTGGACATATGAGCTTATTGGAGCACGCTGCCAGCGTGACCCAAGAGCCCTTACCTAACTGATCAGTTTTAGATTGATTAATAAATAACTGCATACTATCCGAGTTCAAAATGACATCCTTCCACCTCAGACCTGTTCTACTACATAGATTTCTAGGAACTAGTTCCGACACTCTAAGGGCCGCAAAAAAACAAACAGAGAATGCGGCTTTAAAAAGGTTGGCCTCATAAGGGGAAAAACAAACCCGATCAGAAACATTACATAAATTCAACAAAATTTCAGGCGTAATAGGCCTTCTTTTGTCCAGCGAATGCGTCGCCCTTCTATAACCCTTCAGAGCTTGACGAACCGAGAAAAAATGAAAACAGGAAGGAAGAGAATTCATTTTCAGAAAAAAGGATATACCCGATAATGTTTTGTTTAAATGGGACCAAGAGTAATTTCTGGCCATTAGACCGTTCAAAAACGCTAGAACCAGCTGTTCAGAAAAATCCCACATATTGTGGTTCACCGACGTGAGGAAGGATTGCCATTGCCACCATGCAGTCTTGTAACCACACCAAGTCGACTGAGCCAAGGATTTAACTATGCTTTCCGAAACTAGAGAATGCTCCAAAGCTGCTGAGGAAATGCAGTCCCAATCCTGTCCGCTTCCGGAAAAAGCTGAAAAAAAAAAACGATCAAATTTAAATCTAGAAAGAGCATCGGCTACTACATTTTCCTTTCCTGGAACATATCTAGCTTTAACCCATAGATTTAAAAACAGACACTTGTAAACTAAATAGCGCAACAAAATTATTACTGGCTTGGATTTTGATGATAGACAGTTAATTGCATATAGAACGCCTTTGTTATCTGTACTACACAGAAGTCTCTTGTTTCGAAAATGCTCACCCCAAATCTCTATGGCCACAATTATCGGAAATAACTCTAGTAAAACACTGTTTTTTAAGAAGCCTTTCCCCTCCCAATCCGTCGGCCATGGATTTGCACACCAGTGAGTCTGCCATATGGCAGCAAAACCTACAGACCCAGCAGAATCAGTAAATAACTGAAAATCCTGGTCTAAAATGAATTCTTCCTGCCATACCGATCGGCCATTAAAATCAACTAGAAATTTTTTCCAGACTAATAGGTCTTCTTTAATTTCACTGGATATCCTAACATGGGAATACGGGGTTTTAAAGCCTGAGATTGCCATATAAAGTCTCCTGGAAAAAATACGACCCATAGGGAGAATTCTACTGGCAAAAGCGAGCAAACCCAATAAGGACTGAATGGTTTTTAAATACACTTTTTTTGACTGTAGAATACTAGAAATTAAATTACACATCTTTTTGATCTTTTCTTGGGGCAACCTAAATTCCATTTTTTCCGTATCGATCGTGATGCCTAAGAATTCAAGACATGTAGTAGGGAAAACTGTCTTGTCATGCGCTAAAGGGATTCCAAAATGTTTGCATATTGTAAAAAAGAAATTTAGCAACGATGAACACTGCTCCGATCCAGCTGGACCCAGGAACACAAAGTCATCAAGGTAATGTAGAACATGCTTCTTGCGCGCTGATTCTACCACTACCCATTCAATAAATGATGAGAAGCTCTCAAAGTAGTAACACGAAAGAGAGCACCCCATCGGAAGGCATCTATCAAAAAAATATTTACCTTCAAATTGAAAGCCTAGCGAATTAAAGCTATCAGGGTGTATTGGAAGAAGCCTAAAGGCAGATTGTATGTCTGCTTTAGCTATCAAAGCAGAACGACCTACCTCCCGTAACATACTAACTGCTTCCTCAAAAGACGTATAGGAGACTGAGCACAACTCATCCCCAATCTGATCATTAAGAGAATGATCCTGAGGGTATGATAGGTGATGAATCAACCTATAACTTCCCACCTCTTTTTTTGGTACGATACCTAAAGGGGACAAACGAAAATTCTCAAAAGGCGGGGAATCAAAGGGGCCAGATATCCTACCTTCCTGAAGTTCTTTTTCTAACTTAACCTGTACTACCGAAGCTAACTCTTCAACTGATTTCAGATTTTTTGTAAACGTGCACCCAAAACCAAGATAGGTAGGTAATTTAAAACCGACCCTAAAACCCTCAATGAGCATTTGAGCCGTCTCCTGGTCGGGATACAACCGTAGCCACGGTTCCATGTTTTGTAGTATCACCGGGGTGATAGCTTTTGAGAAAGGAATCCCTGCCCGATTGTTGAGGAACTACAGCGGGTTTCTTAAAACATTTAGTGACCGGATGCGGGCCCGAACAAAAAGCGCATTCATGCCTAAATCTGCAGGAATTAGGCCATTTGCATTGCGTATCGTTAAACGAAAAACAAATGCCTTTTCTATATGAACCGGTCGAAGAGGAGGGCAGAGTATTATTCAAGCGAGGTGCCATTGGTCTTTGAGGTACGAACAAATTCAGCCAAAGACCCACGTCTTTTTGACCCCACTGGATCGAGGGGTGCACTGACTTTTTTTGTCTAAAGGATTCGTCGTAAAAATACCACGACAAACCTCCAAAAGTTCTGTACGCCTCCAGTATAACATCTACATGCTGAAAAAGTCCCGGGCTTTGCTCCGGAAACCTTTCGCATGTGACGCTCGCATATATAGAGAACGCTTGAAGCCAATTATTAAAAGTCCTCGCAATCGACCTCTTTTTCTCATCGTCATTTTTATCTTTTTCAAAACGTGAATAATATTCCTTTTGAGAAGGCAATAGAGTTAACAAATCGATAAACTCACCACGCCATATCTTGTCTTTTGTACTACCGTTTAAATGGAAACCTAACGGTGACAATGTGCAAGGCATTGCTTCCTTACCAAAACAATCAGGGATTTTTTGAGGTAAAACATTACTTTGAGATGGCTGTAGTAAAACATTACTTTGATGTGACTGTGGCAACACATTACTCTGATGTGACTGTGGAAAAACATTACTTTGAAGTGACTGTGGTAAAACACTACTCTGAGATGAAACAGCTGTATTCATACGTGCATTGAACTGGTCACTTACTGTACTTGAATTAGACCAAACAGAAGCTGCTGCTGCTGCAGAATCACCTGTATTTGGAACCACTTTTGACAGGCTAGAAGCCAGCTGTAAAAGAGCAGATAAGGAAGATAAAACAGATAATTGTTCAAACTCACCAGTATTGACAAACTGTCCTGTCATGGGTACCTGACCGCTCGACAGACTGACATTACATGACCCCCCAGCTGTGACCAAGCCTGGGGACTTGTTTGCTGAAACAGGCGCATTATATTGCCCTGATGTGGACTGCTGAGGAACTGGCAGCTGCCCAGTTCCTGTCGCAGAGCGAGACCTGGTTTGTCGTGCCTCAGCCCTGACAGGACTGACATGTTCTTCTCCTTTCCTCCCAGAAGATGGCGCCGTCTTACCACTCCCTCGCTTGCAGCCAGAGGGTGCCGCTGGGCTGTAAGATCTCTTTCCTGTCTTCTTCCTTGCAGACCGCCCCTCAGTCTCGATGGCCTCTCCCATGTCAGCTCCGCTGTGTTGTGCTGACCCGGAACCTCTCGCGACTCCTTCCTTCCGTCCTCCCGGAGCTTCGATACAGGCGGCCATGCTCACCTCACTCACTTCAGCCGCCGACATTCCTACGGGTGGGACCCCAGTGCTGCATCCCGCAGACGCGTCCGACGGAGGCAATGAAAGACACCTCCGCAACCAGCCCTCGCCGCCTTCGGTCTCAGCCCGCTCCAAAAGTTGCCTCAGTAAGGCCTCCATGCTCTCTAGGTAGGGAAACAGAAACACCTGAGCTCCTACAGCTGAGGTGTTCCTACGGCGACTGGTACAATTCCAGTCAGGAGCTTCTATAAATAGATTTCCTCTGGGGTCCTTGAAACTCCTCACTCCCAGTTTCAAGGCACCCCAAGGATTCAGTCACAGGTTCTCTGACACCTGCACTTTTAACCTGCAGAAATAAGGGGGAGCCTGAAAACTCCTATGCTGCCGTGATCCCATGAGGAAAAGGGGGGGCATAGAAACCCCTATTCCCTTTTCCCACATTCTGTATCTTGTTTGAATCCCCCTCTCTGTTCGTATCCTCAGCCGTATGTTCACACGACATCCACAACAAAAGATTTGCATTCTGTATCCTGTTTGAATCCCTTCTCTGTTCGCACCCTCAGTCGTATGCTCACACGACATCCACAACAAAAGACCCGCACCCTGTATTTTGAATTCCTTTTTTCTGTTTGTATTTTGGATTCAACAGAATGCAAATCTTTTGCCACAGATGTCACACGAACACACGACCGAAAACACCAAAAGAAAAAGGACCCAAAATACAGAATAGAAATCTTTTATTATAGATGTCATTTTCGTTTTTTTGAATGGGCAGTGAGTGTAGTTAGTAAAGCAGCTTCTCTTTTGTGCTGAGTAGTACAGTAAAGCCAAATAAACTTTTCTGTGGATTTTCATCTGAAGGGAGATCAGTTGGCCAGACTTTTGAAGCCAAAAATGGTTTTCTGATGGAGTTTAAAAACGAACAAATTTTCTGAGAACGAACGGAAAACTATAGTTTTTATGTTTGTTGTTAAAAAAGTCTGACCAAGTGTATGGGGCTTAACAATCGTTAATATGGATGAGCCGCGTGTTGAAAGTGCCGCGAATCCCCGCGATATATTTACGAAAGTACAAAATGACGAAAATCCTTTTTCTGTTCGTATCTTCAGTCGCATGCCCACATGACATCCACAACAAATTGTCATAGATGTCACACGAACACACGACCGAAAACACGAACAGAAAAAGGAATCCAAAACACAGAATGCAAATCATTGACGAAAATTCACGAAAATTATTGTCTAACAAGTAACGAACATGAATTAAACAGAATAACGAACGAAAATAAAACGGTAACGAAAATACGAAACGATCGGAATACGAAAAAATCTCGTCATACGAAAAACGAACGGGAACGAACCTACGGAACGATACGAAACAGAACAAAAAAAAAAACGAATTTTTTTTCTGTGCACATGTCTATTGGATAATCACTTTTTGCTGCTTAATACAGTTGTTTCTGTGTTAATCCTTCTGTTTTAATGTTTTTATATGTATTTACTGTGATGTTGTTCCAATAACCCTCCTGGGCATTGTATCAATAAAACTTATTCATATTTTTATAATTGGTGCCTATAAAGTCAATTTTTGTCCATTCCCAACATTTGCTGTTTCAACAATACAATCCTGACAGATCTCCCAACCCATCCCCAGTCTACTAATGAACTGAATGATGTATAAGATCGATTCTCCTCATTTTCTGTCCTAATGACACAACAGGAAGTGAAGGGGATCGCTGTTTAAGAGATAGACAACCTTAGGCTGGGTACACACTGCAGCACAGAGCAGCTCACAGCAGGGGTCCAGTGTGTCCCCGTTCACCATTTCAGGTCCAATTTCAGCCCATGTTCGGACCAGAAACAGACTAGAAGATGCACAGGGCTTCTGTGCAATTCACACCGGAGATGTGTGAACCGGCGGCTCCATAGACATACAGCACAATCTCCTGACATATTCGCAATAGTGTGTACCAAGCCTAAAAGACAAAAAGGGTTCAAACTCTTTCCAACTCTATCCAAATCTCAGAGATCTTTTGTTGGTGTTCTATTTTAAGAACAAGCTAGCACACACCTATACTATAAATACTGGAATGTTGTTTCCTTGTATGTCAAAGCTGATAAATGGAGGTTCCTCTGCTGTTTTTGCCTAATAAAAATTCTTTGCTAATCACATTTAATTGCAAGGTATGTATTGTTGTTTTGTGCTGGCCATTTGCTAATGAAAGAATAATGTGCAAATGAATACGATCGGTCAGATGATTGAGCTGATTGAATAATAAAACCAATAAAAAAAAATTAAAAACAGTGCAACAAACCGGAATTTGCATATAAAGAAAATGTCTATGAATAATAAGTGAAACTAAATTAAATAATAAAATAAATTAATGCACAGTCCTTAAAACTTCCAAGAAAAAATAGGTGATTGATGAGAAACACTGTGATACAATCTTCCATGACTTCTTATAAGACAGCGTGAATCCACCACCACCATAGAATGCAAACTTGCCAGCTGCACAAGCTGTCTGAGCTTGTGGCTAATACCCAGCCAGGGTCTTTAATCCTCCATCACCTCCGGTGACCGATGAGCCAAACATTCCTGTAAACTGTGTATATCCAGCGATCAGCAGCCAGAGATCACCTCGGTGTGAGTATGCATACCAATCAAAAGATAAAATTGAATAGGAATTGCCATTGGTAAAACTGGGTGGTATTTTAATAAATTAAAGATCCATGCTAACAAGCACAGAATGCACAAGTTAAAAAGTTTGTAAGAAAGCAAAGAATGCTAGTACAACACGCCCGTACAAGCGGGACGTAAAACAACGCAGTGACATCAGCACGTCGCTCCTCCTGACGCATTTCTTTAATAATCTGATGTTGTCTTGAGGTGCCCCAGGACGACGGCTCCCAAGCAGGAGTGACGTTATCGCGGCTCTGGTCAGTCACACTAGAGTCCGCGAACCCGGTGAAGATGGAAGTGGCCTCCAGCTCTGACATCTCGGTGCAGGAGGGCTTTGTTTTAAGGTAAGTTTAACATAATGTGCTAGTATGCAATGCATACTAATACACTATGGCTTTACCTTGCAGTAAAGTTGGCCTTAGACAGTTAGTCGAGACCAGCCGAGATTCAAACCATTCATGGGCAGGTTGATTGTACACAAGTTGACCGATCAATCAACCTGGGTACCACCAACCTGTTGGATTGTTCATGTGATTATTACAGCTATAGCCGCTGGCAATAACCACAGCGTTTTCTCCCAGAAGGGATGGCTCCTCTGGCCCCTGGGAGAGCACAATAGCTACGCAGGAGAGATTGAAGAAAAGAAAACTGCACCATCTATGGACGGCTTAGCTTTACATATCTGCATAAACTTCAATGGGGTGCTTTAATACATAACGCACATTAAGGCACATTAGCGTGCGTTGGGTTAGACAACCTATAATGCCGCGTACACACGATCGGATTTTCCATCGGAAAAATCTTCAATGCTTCTGAGCAGGCATCAAATTGTTTCCGAGCATGCGTCGGAATTTTGCGCGTCGGAATTGCTACAGACGATCGGATTTTCCGATTTTTTTCCGGAGAAAAATGTGAGAACAAGCTCTCAATCTTTTGCTATCGGAAATTCCAACAGCAAAAGTCCGATGGAGCATATACACAGTCGGAATTTCAAAAGCTCACATCAGACTTTTGCTGTCAGAATTTCCGATTGTGTGTACGGGCCATAATTGTGAATGGGTTTAAACAGATTAAAAAAAATGACCATTTTGTAAAAACTTTGCATGGTATATGGGTTGTGGTGTGCTGCCATGCATCGTGTGATGGGCTGTCCTGTACAATGCGTTGGGGTACTGTTCACAATAAATGGCACCTCAATGCATTACACTTTTGCCGCGTACACACCATCACTTTATGTGATGAAAAAAAACGACACTTTCTCTGAAGTAAAAAATGACGTTTTTGAAACTTCAATTTTCAAAGACGAAGTTGCCTACACACCATCGTTTTCTCACAATGATCTTGCAAAGTGAGGTTACGTTCCACCACGTTTTACCATTGAAGCTTGCTTCATAAGTAGCTTCTGGGCATGCGTGGATGAAAAAACGTCTTAGAAAACGACGTTTTTTGCTACACACGGTCAATTTCTGTGAAGTAAAAAGTGCACTTTTGAAAAACGACACATAAAATTGAAGCATGCTTCAATTTTTTTTGGTCGTTTTTTACAAGACATAAAACGACGTTTTCCCCCACACACGGTCAATTAAAGTGACGTTTTTAAAAACGTCATTTTTTTTCATCACATAAAGTGATGGTGTGTACGCGGCATTAGAGTGGCTGAATTGCCATGCATTGTGGTAACACAAGCATTTTAGCACTCATGGCCACAATGTACACACATAAATGGGCCCTAACTCTTATGCCGCATACACACGAGTGGACATTCCGACAACAAAACCGTGGATTTTTTTTCCGACGGATGTTGGCTCAAACTTGTCTTGCATACACACGGCCACACAAATGTTGTCGGAAGTTCCGAACGTCAAGAACGCGGTGACGTACAACACAATGAGCCGAGAAAAAGTTCAATGATTCTGAGCATGTGTAGGATTTTTGTGCGTAGAATTGTGTACACACGGTCGGAATTTCCAACAAGAACTTTTGTTGTCGGCAACATTGAGAACCAGCGGTGATTTTTTAACCCCTGCTAGCGGCCGAGGAAAGGGTTAAAAGTGCCCATGTTGCGGAGCTGCCAAAGTGCTTTGCAGGTGCTTCGGCAGCGCTGCCCATTCATTTCAATAGGCAGGGCGTTTTGGGAGTGGTGTACTCAACGCTCCCGCACTGCCCCAAAGATGCTGCTTGCAGGACTTCTTTACCCGTCCTGCAAGCGCACAGCCCCAGTGTGAAAGCACTCTGGCTTTCACACTGGGGAGGCATGAGAAATGCTTTTCAGGTGCTATTGTTAATGCTAAAACGCCTGAAAAGCACCTCAGTGTGAAAGTACTCTTATGCCGCGTACAGACGGTCGTTTTTTGTGATGAAAAAAAACGACGTTTAAAATCATGAAATAAAACGAAGTTTTTGAAACTTCATTTTCAAAAACGACGTTGCCTACACACCATCGTTTTTCCAAAATGCTCTAGCAAAGTGGGGTTACGTTCACCACTCTTTTCCATTGAAGCTCGCTTCATAACTAGCTTCTGAGCATGCGCGGGTTTAAAAACTTTGTTTTAACCACTTACGGACCCCCCACTGTATATATACGTCCTCTTTTTAAACATGGATATCTCAGTAACGGCAGCAGCTGCTGCCACAACTGAGATATCCATGTTTTCAGCTGGCGGCCGTGTAAACGATAACGGCGGTCTCCGCGGCGGATTCGCCGCGAGATCGCCGTTATCGGTGGCGGGAGAGGGGCCCCCCCCCCCCTCCCGCCGCTTTTCCGCGCCCTCCGCCGCTTACCGGAGCCGTCGGTAGCGGCGGAGGAGATCCGATGCTGCCGCCTGGAGAGTGAGGACTTGAGTGAGGGCAAGATGGCCCCCACCCGTCCTCATAGCTCTGCTGGGCGGAAGTGACGTCAAAACGTCAGTCCCGCCCAGCCTCTTAAAGAGACAATTTTTTTTCTGTCATTTTTTTAAATGACAAATTTTCCTTTTTTTTTTTTGCATTTAAGCCTAAATATGAGATCTGAGGTCTTTTTGACCCCAGATCTCATATTTAAGAGGACCTGTCATGCTTTTTTCTATTACAAGGGATGTTTACATTCCTTGTAATAGGAATAAAAGTGATCATTTTTTTTTTTTTATATTTTAGTGTAAAAAATAATAAAATCAATCAAATTAAATAAGAAAACAAAAAAAAATGTTTTTTAAAGCGCCCCGTCCTGACGAGCTCGCGCGCAGAAGCGAACGCATACGCGAGTAGCGCCCGCATATGAAAACGGTGTTCAAATCACACAAGTGAGGTATCGCCGCGATCGTTAGAGCGAGAGCAATAATTATAGCCCTAGAGCTACTCTGTAGCTCAAAAAATGCAACTTATAGAATTTTTTAAACGTCGCCTATCTAGATTTTTAAGGGTAAAAGTTTGACGCCATGCCACGAGCGGGCGCAATTTTAAAGCGTGACATGTTGGGTATCATTTTACTCGGCGTAACATTATCTTTCACAATATATAAAAAAATTGGGCCAAATTTATTGTTGTCTTATTTTTTAATTCAAAAAAGTGAATTTTTTCCAAAAAAAGTGCGCTTGTAAGACTGCTGCGCAAATACGGTGTGACAAAAAGTATTGCAATGACCGCCATTTTATTCTCTAGGGTGTTAGAAAAAAAAATATATAATGTTTGGGGGTTTTAAGTAATTTTCTAGCAGAAAAAAATGTTTTAGTCTTGCAAACACCAAATCTGAAAAACACCTGAGGTCTTTAAGTGGTTAAACGTCGTTTTGCCCACACACAGTTATTTTTTGTGAACCAAAAAACGACGTTTTGAAAAACGACACAAAAAATTCAAGCATGTTCGAATTTTTTTTTTTTCGTTTTTCAGAAGACAATAAACAACGTTTTCCCCACACACGGTCATTTTAAATGACGTTTTTTTTCATCACAAAAAACGACCGTCTGTACGCGGCATTACAGTTGTGCTGCATTATTAGAAGCAGTTGTCAAAGAAACTTCATATTGTTGAGCCTGGTGGCTGAGCCATGAGTTTAATTTCTACAATACTTTTATAATCTTTGTTCCCTCAGTATTTCTCAGCCTGCTGATTTGGACTGGAGCATATGGTCAAAGCAGCAAAAGTTCAAACTTGCTGGAAGAGTGTCTTAAGGATCCGGAGTATGAAGAGATGATGAATATTGCTGTACGTGGATTGCCTCCTGTCCCAAAATCTAATCAGAAACACGTTGTAATTGTTGGTGCCGGGATGTCCGGATTATCAGCGGCAAAAGTATTACAGGATGCCGGCCACAAAGTAAGTTGATGAATTTGTCAGAAGGTACTCATAGACATGGGTAGTAACTCCTTTCCATCCAGTTGCATTATACTGTACCTTGGTAATGTATAATAAGGTTTGGCAACCCTGGCATGTTTGTAAATGTACTGAGTACTGTTAGGACCTCAACATGAATGTGCAAGCATAGCCAAAATGTATATTTTTTACCCCGATATGGCACTGCGTCGCTTTAACTGACAATTCTGCGGTCGTGCGATGTTGCACCCAAACAAAATTTCATTTCTTTTTTTTCTCACAAATAGAGTTTTCTTTTGGTGGCATTTGATCACCTCTGCGGTTATTATTTTTTAAACAAAAATTTTGAAAAAATACGCTATATTTTTTACTTTTTGCTTCAATAAATATCCCCCAAAAATATATATGTAGTACTACCCCTGTAGGAGCTGCTGGTTTAGATGTTGGGTTTTGCACTTTACCTCTAAGTTCATTGTCTAGGGAAGGAAGTCTGTAGAAAATTGCAATGTCCACACAAGATGTAAAACCTTCAACTGTAGGCTTTATTTTCACTGCATAAAACTTATGAAGGAAGTAGAGAGTATAGAGAGAAGGGGAAGGTTCAGGTACGCAGCACAGAATGCACAAAAAGTATTCAAAGTTCCAGTATTCACCACTCACTCCTAAATGTGGGTATTGCTCACCCGGATAGACCCCTCTTACAAGGCCCTAGCAGCTGGAATTTTGCACAGACAGTATAGAAACAGTCTCTGCCACAGACCGTATGAGAACACAGAATGGATAGTCAGGAATCCTCTGCCACAGGTTTTAAAGGCCCGAACTTCTTGCCTTACAGCCTAAGAGACTTTAAGCCAATCCGGCGGACTGTGAGACAATTTGCGTAGCGAATCCCTTTTCCTTAACAAGGTTACCAGGCCTATCCCGAGACATCAGCTTGCCTTGCTTGTCTCCTCCAGGGCAGGTCCTCCCCCGGTTTCCTTCGCTAAGCAGCTTCCTCCACTTGGACGGACAGCTTGGGATCCCCTGTAGAACCATAGACCCCAGCCAGCATAGCTGGGCCTACTCGACAGGAACACAGCCTCAGACCAACGTGGTCCCGAGACTGGAATCACACACACTCACCTCACGCCAGGAGGGCCACAAGGCGAAGGACCCCGAAAAATGGCGTCTGCCCCTTAAGTACCCCCTCCCAGCATGCACAGCAGGGCACCACCCCCACTGGGCTGCTGCCGAGAGGGGTCACCTAACACACTATGGTCTGCTCAAGTTCCAACATGGGCCTGAAGTGATAACGCCACCTACAGGCAACAAGAGAAAACTTCTACCGAACACAACCATAGCCAGAACAGAGGCTAATTTGAATAGAATTGACAGAGTCTGAGCCCAACTATTGGCTCAGACACAACTAAATTTACAATAGCGCCCGCTTGTTGGGAGACCAGCGCTACACATAAAAAACTAATTTCTTTCTCAGTTTAGGCCGATTCTTCTACATATTTTTGTTAAAAAAAAATCGCAAAATAGGGGATAGATGGCATTTTATTATTTTTTTTATTAGTTATGGCGGTGATCTGCAATTTGTATCTTGACTACGACATTAAGGCGGACACATCTGACACTTTTGACACTATTTTGGGACCATTGTCATTTATACAGCGATCAGTGTGTAAATGACACTGGCAGGGAAGAGGTTAAATACTAGGGGGCGATCAAGAAGTTAAATGTGTCCCAGGGAGTGATTCTAACTGTGGGGAGGATGGGCTACCACTGACATGACAGCGATCACTGCTCCCTATGACAGGGAGCAGTAGATCCCTGTTGTCACTAGGCAGAACAGGGAAATATGTCAATATTGGTAACAAAGATAAACCTGCCCTTTCTGTGTTGCCACCACTGCGTTTATGAACAACTAGTGATAATCAAATTGGCAAAAGAGTGAAGCAGCTACTTTTAAAAAATTAAACTGTGAAAAACATATTCTAAAACCCTAAAATTAGTGTAATAAAATATAAGCAGCGCTGTAAACAATGTAAGATGAAATCCATTTTCACAGGTATTCAAAAATAATGCTAATGTCCATAAACATCACCATGTGACAAAAGTGAATATGTGCACAAATTTCAAAATATATATATATAAACAGGGCTTTTTTTCTCAAAAAATGGGTGCAGGAACTCCCTTCTTCCGAGTCACCTCTTGTGTCCACCCCCTACCCACCTCCGAGCACCATTCCTTGGTCCCACCACCTACCCACCTCTGAGCACCATTCCCTGGTTTCATCCCCTACCCTCCTTCGAGCACCATTCCTTGGTTCCAACCAATATCCACCTCACAGCACCTTTCTTTGGTTCCACCCGCTACCCATCTCTCAGCAATGGATACAGAACCAAATATCAATTCATGCTCCTAAGTAATTTGTATGTAATTTGATAATGATAGGAAGTAAAACAGATCCCCTGTAGCCAGCAATAATGGCACACGCCATTGTACATGTTTACTTGCCGAACACGAGAATGTGAGGCCCTGTACACACGATCAGTCCAAACTGATGAAAACGGACTGAAGTTCAGTTTCATCGGTCAAAACCAACCGTGTGTGGGCTCCATCAGTCCGTTATCCTTCGGTCCAGAAATTTAGAACTTGCTTTAAAATTGAACTGATGGACTGGTACCTGATAGGTCAAAACCGATGGTTAGTCCGCAAAAGCATCGGTTCCAAACCCGGGCATGCTCAGAGCATTAAACTTCATTTTCTCTGCACGTCATTGTGTTTTACGTCACCGCCTTGGACTCGATCGGTTTTTGAACTGATGGTGTGTAGGCACATCAGACCATCAGTCAGCTTCATCGGTTAACCGATGAAACTGAACTTCAGTCCGTTTTCATCAGTTTGTACTGATCGTGTGTACAGGGCCTAAGGCAATTAGAGTTGGTGAGTTTTGCATCTGACGGGAGAGGATTCACTGACACTGGGTGTGGTGGAAGATTGGAAGCTATTATCATTATTTTTTCACAAACCCACTTGATGTGTTTTATGGACTTATATTCAATTAATATTTAAACACATTTATATATATATATATTTTGAAATTTGTGCACATATTCACTTGTGTCACATAGTGATGTTTATGGACATTAGCATTATTTTTGAATACCTGTGAAAACGGATATTTCATCTTACATTGTTTACAGCGCTGCTTATATTTTATTATACTAATTTTAGGGTTTTAGAATATGTTTTTCACAGAACAGGGAAATGTCTTGTTTACATCTCTCCATTCTGCCTCTCGGTCTCACAATCTCAGTCCGCCGTACCGGGTCGTACCTGTATGCCCATATGCCTGCCTGTGCCATTCTGCCGATGTATATGTGTGCGCGGCGGTAAGCAAGTGGTTAATAGACAAAGGAAAGGTTAAAGTAAAACTAAACCTTTATCAAAGCACATGTATCAGTGTATCTTAGCTAAGCTTACCGCATGAATATTTGTGCATGATGAGCTTCATAAACTGTATTATATGCACAGGTTATTGTGCTCTGCCCTCGCAATCTGCTCAACCACCATTGCCAAACTTCCAGTCTAAACCTTGAGCAATGCATATATAATCATGGCATGCATTTTATTGTTTTTGTTAAAAAGCATTAAATAACAAACTTGATCAAAAGCAGTATTAAACCCCAAACCAAAAATGTATTATATTGCAGCTTACCAATCATTAGGTGTGGTGACTGTATTAGTTTTCTTTTTTCATTTTTTTCCTCTCTGTTTTCATCTGGTGATCTGGCCAGTAATATACCACCTGTATTAGAGGACATCAACTCTGGATTAAGGAGCACAGGGGACACCTTAATGTCTGGTGCACACTACAAGTCTAAGGCCCCGTACACACGAGAGGATCGATCCACTGAAATTGATCCGCGGATCGGTTTCAGCGGATAGATCCGCTGGTGTGTACGATCTAGCGGATATTTATCCGCGGATATATTTCGGGCCGACCGATTTCCAGCGGATAAAAATTTCTTAGCATGCTAAGAAATCTATCCGCTGGAATCGGCTCCAGCGGATCGATCCGGTGGTCTGTACAGACTCACCGGATCGATCCGTCCGAACCCATCCCTCGCATGCGTCGTAATGATTCGACGCATGCGTGGAATTGCTTATATGACAGCGTCGCGCACGTCGCCGCGTCATCATCGCGGCGACGGCGCGACACGTCACCGCGGTGTAAATTCGGCGCGGATTTCGATCCGATGGTGAGTACAATCCAGCGGATCGAAATCCTCAGAGGATTTATCCGCGGAAACGGTCCGGTGGACCGTATCCGCGGATAAATCCTCTGGTGTGTACCCGGCATAAGGCCCCGTACACACGAGAGGATCTATCCGCTGGAATTTATCCGCGGACCGGTTTCAGCGGATAGATCCCCTGGTGTGTACGATCCAGCGGGTATTTTTCCGCGGATATTTTTCCCCGTGATGGATTTCCAGCGGATCAAAATTTCTTAACATGCTAAGAAATCGATCTGCTGGAATCCAGTCCAGCGGATTGATCCAATGGTCTGTACAGACTCACCGGATCAATCCGTCCGAATCCATCCCTCACATGCGTCGTAATGATTCGACGCATGCGTGGAAGTCCTTATATTACAGCGTCGCGCACGTCGCCGCGTCATCATCGCGGCGACGGCGCGACACTTCACCGCGGAGGGAATTCCGCTGGGATTTTGATCTCATGGTTAGTACAACCATGAGATCAAAATCCGCCAGAGGATTTATCCGCGGAAACGGACCTCCGGACCGTTTCCGCGGATCGATCCTCTCGTGTGTACTAGGCCTAACAGTTCCGATCGGAGCTTCTGTACTATGGCCCCCTCGCCAGAACACTCCGATCAGTGCGCTCTGCCATTGGCCTGGATCGGTCCTCAGATTACAGTGCAGACATCTTCCACCGGGAGCCGCCAGTCACGGCACGACTCCTGAATAAGCGGCCCGTTTCTTCAGTGTGCATGTGGCGATGATGTCAGCAGCAGCGCATATTCTGAATATCTCATAAACAAGTGCAAGTTTAGGAGATATTCATTTAGGTAGATTCAGGTAGAGAAGCCTATAGTTACGGTGGCGTAGCTTAGCGTGTTTAGGCTACGCCGCCATAAGTTAGCTAGGCAAGTACATGTAGGTAGAATCAGGTAGAGAAGCCTATAGTTACGGCAGCGTAGCTTAGCGTGTTTAGGCTACGCCGCCGTAAGTTAGCTAGGCAAGTACATGATTCTCAATGTACATGCCTGCTAATATATGGCGGCGTAGCCTAAAGCGGGCAGGCGTAAGGGCGCCGAATTCAAATGTCTTGGAGGGGGGCGTGTTTAATGGTAATGAGGCTTGACCTCACGTTTTTTACGTTTTTTATTTAATGCAAATGCGCCAGGCGCCTACATTTCCCAGGGTGCATTGCGGCTAAGTACGCCGCACGGGCCTATTGATTTTGACGTGGATGTAAACGACGTAAATCCCGATTCGCGGACGACTTACGCAAACAACGTAAAAAATTTGAATCTCGCGGCGGGAACGGCGGCCATACTTTAACATTGTTATTCCACCTAATAGATGGAATAACTTTAGGCCTGCTAATGCCTTACGGAAACGTCGTAAATCGACTGCGGTGGCCGGGCGTACGTTCGTGAATCGGCGTATCAACTCATTTACATATTCTACGCCGACCGCAATGGAAGCGCCACCTAGCGGCCAATCGGAAAAATTGCAATCTAAGATAGGTCGGCGCAAGCCGTCCTATCTTAGATATGTTTAAGCGTATCTCTATTTGAGCATACGCTTAAACATATGTCGGCGTAGATTCTGAGTTAGGTCGGCTTATCTACTGATAAGCCAGCCTAACTCTACCTGAATCTACCTAATGATTCTCAATGTACTTGCCTGCTAATATACGGCGGCGTAGCCTAAAGCGGGCGGGCTTAAGGGCGCCGAATTCAAATTGGTTGGAGGGGGGCGTGTTGTATGGAAATGAGGCTTGACCTCACGTTTTTTGACGTTTTTTGCTACTGCACATGCGCCGGGCGCCTACATTTCCCAGTGCGCATTGCGGCTAAGTACGCCGTACGGGCCTATTGATTTTGGCGTGGACGTAAACGACGTAACTTCCGATTCGCGGACGACTTGCGCAAACAACGTAAAAAATTCGAACCTCGCTGCGGGAACGGCGGCCATACTTTAACATTGTTATTCCACTTCATAGGTGGAATAACTTTAGGCCGCCTAAGGCCTTACGGAACGACGTAATTCGACTGCGGCGGTCGCGCGTACATTCGTGAATCGGCGTACAAGCTCATTTACATAATCTACGCCGGCCGCAATGGAAGCACCACCTAGCGGCCATCAGAAACATTGCAATCTAAGATAGGACGGCGCAAGCCATCGTATCTTAGATATGTTTAAGTGTATTTCTGTTAGAGAATACACTTAAACATAGGTCGGTGCAGATTCAGAGTTAGGTCGGCTTATCTGTAGATAAGCCGGCCTAACTCTTTCTGAATCTACCTATATGTGTCCATGCACACACAGGCTTTTAGGAGCTGTAAGTGGCATAGGCGTTTTCAAGTTGCAAAAAAACGCGTTCTGAGGACCAGAGTTAAAGCTGTAAAAACGTATGACTCTGCTAAACGCGGCTTAACGCTGTTAAGTTGCGTCAAGCATTTTTTTTTACGTCAAAATCAATGGTTCCCGATGAGAGCCCATTGATCTGAATAGAAATCACATCCAAGTCAGATCATGATGATCCGACTTGTGGTGTGACTTGTGTGCTAAGGATCTTGAAGGGGTCCCGCTCGCGAAAATGTAAAAAAAAATAAACGTGTGGGGTCTCCCACAGGACAATACCAGACGCTTTGGTCTGGTATGGATTTTAAGGGTAATCCCCACACCCCAAAAAATGGTGTGGGGTCCCCCCAAAATCCCTACCAGACCCTGATCTGAGCATGCAGCCCTGCAGGTCAGAAAAGGGGGGGGGGAGCTAGGCCACACACCATCAACATGGGGACTCTGCCTCCCCCACCCCAAAGCACCATGTTGATTCATTCACGTTATCCCTTCTCCTGTTTCTTTCTTCTATCTGCTCTCCCCATACATAAATCTGCACTACACACATTCATGCAGCCTCCCATTTCAGCTCTGGGCATCCTACAGGGTCCACACCCCTGTCTGTCTTGACACCCTTTCTATCCCAGCATGCTTTTTTTCTCCTCCAATTGTCACCTGTCACCATCATGCAGACTCAAACATTCTCTGCACTCCTTTAAGCTGGCCATACAGTAGATGAGTCTTTTTTTAATTTTTTTTTATTGTTCAGGCCAGGGGACCCGGCGCTGTCAGAATACACTGATCGGACTGTGCTGCCCACTGAATGGGACAGGGGGGATCATTTTTGCTGGGATACAAAGACAAGAGAAGACAGACATTGTCTACATTTTTCAAGGTGTAAAGTCCAATTCAAGGACATACAGTAGTTCAAAATTATAGTGTAGTACCCGATACATTTTCAGTCATAATTGGTCTTTGTCAAGTAAAGAAAGCTAAAAGTGATATTAAAGCCAAAAAAATAAATAAAAATAAAATAACAAACATGTTATACTTAGAGCCGGTTCACACAGGGGCGACCTGGGATCCGACTTGAAGTTGCCCCAAGTCGTCCCAAGTCGTGTGGTTGAGAAAATCAATGGAAGTAAATGGAGCCATCTTAATACACACTACTGAAGTCGCTCTCACTTCAGAAAAGGTTCCTGTACTACTTCAATCAGACTTCTAGGCAACTTGTAGGCAACTTGTACCCATTGATTTCAATGGAAGTCGCCTCAGAAGTCGGATCACTGTCTTAACTGAAGCAACAATACAGGAAGAGAACATACATTTCTCAGGAAAACCCCTCCCTCCCACAGAGCTGATTGTTGTTTGATTGGCCACTGGAAAGCCTCCTGTCCTGGAGGCGACTTGAAGTTGCCTTGTACTGTCCTGGAGGCAACTTGAAGTTGCCTTGTAAGTTGCCTGATGATTCATATTCAAGTCATGTCCAAGTTGCCTCCCAAAGTTGTGCTGGAAGTCGTGTTGCCCCTGTGTGAACCGGCTCTTACTTGCTCTGTGTAATTGCTTTGCACAGAGCAGCCCCGATCCTCCTCTTCTCAGGTCCTCCACCAGCGCGCCTGGCCTCTCCCCCCTGCCAAGTGCTCCCAGAGCAAGCAGCTTGCAATGGGGTCACCGAAGCAGGCTCGCTCCCAATGCCTATTCACACACAGAGCTGTGACTCAGTCCTGCCCCCTCTCCTCATTGGCTGTCAAGAGAAGGGCTTTAAATACATAAGGGGTCCATATAGTGAACTTGGTGTTGAGTTATTAAGGTCATCACAGAGGACAAGTGGGCACTCTTTATGTTTGGAGGAAAAGAGATGTAATCTCCAAATATGGAAAGGTTTCTTCACGGTGAGAGCTGTAAAAATGTGGAATAGACTCCCTCCAGAGCTGTTTCTGGCCAGCTCATTAGATTGCTTTAAAAAAGGACTGGATTATTTCCTAAATGTACATAATATAACTGGATACTAACATTTATAGGTAAAGTTGATACAGGGAATATCGTTGCCTCTCAAGGGATCAGGAAGAAATTTTTTCCCTTGTTGGAGCAAATTGGATCATGCTTTGCTGGGGGTTTTGCCTTCCTCTGGATATCGGATTGTGTAAATCGGAATGTATACTTTTTTTTTCACTTTTATAGACTGAACTAGACTTGTGATTATTTTTTCAACCTCACTAAGTAGTTATAAAGGCTCAAGGGTTTTTACCTTCATGCATTATGCATGAAGGTGACAACACCTTCTGTGTTCTGCAGTGCTCCCAGCTACTCCCCCCCCCCAATACTTACCTGAGCCCCATTCCAGTGGCAAAATTAGGATTCGCCTAGGGCAGTGGTTCTCAACCTGGGGTCGGAACCCCCTCACGAGTCGATCGATGATTTGCCAGTGGTCACTGAATCCTGGGCTGTTCATGAAGCCCACATCGATCTCCCAGCCTTTTTGCGGCCGCCCAGCAGAGCTGTCCCTAGAGCCTGTGGCCGCCCAGCTGGGCTGTTCCTGGAGCCCGCGGCCACCCATTCAGCCTCTTCGCAGCCGCCTATTCAGTTTACAGCATGGCTTGGCTGCAGAGACTAGAGGTCAGCTGACTGGTGAGGAATGTGAAGTGGGAGGGGCTGGAGGAGACTCTATCTCCTGATTTTGGCATAGGTGTCACTGCTAGGATACACCACAAAGTTGGAGAACACAGTGAAGCTGGAGACACAGTGAGTAACACTACCTGTGATTATAGTTGCCATTTAAATTCCCCACTACAGTTCTCAGATCAGCAGGTGACCTTGATCAAGAGCACCTAAGTTGGCTGATCAGAACCCACCCCCCACCAACACTGCTACTGATCCCACCCCCCACCAGCACTGCCACTCATCCCATTCCCCCCACCAAGGAGTAAAAAAAGGAATAAAATAGAAAATACATGGAAGGGAGAAGAAGAGGGGGAGGAAAAATTAAAAAGGGAGAGAAAGAATAAGAGAAAGAAGAAAGAAAGATGGCTAGAGAGAGAAATGGGAAAAAGAAAAAACAAGAAATTAGGACAGAGAGATGAAAGGGAAAGAAAGAGTCCAAAGAGAAAGCATGGTACATCCTAAAATGTAGCATAAGGGGTTTTAATACTGTGTACGAGTGGAAGGGACTCAGGGAGCACTAAATGTCCATGGGTTAAGGGCGCAAATTACTTGTCTTGCCTTGGGTGCTGACAACCCACACTAGAATTTTTTTTTTACTGTTAGGGTCCCCACAACTTGGGAAATTTTAGCAAGGGGTCACGGCATTGTGGTTGAGAACCCTAGGCCAGTGGTTGAGAACCACTGGCCTAGGGTGTCAAAGATCCTTGCACCAGCCCTGATCACAACCAGTGAGCCAATGAGGAGAGAGTGGATGTGGGGCCGAGCTGCGCTCCATTTGTGAATGGACACACAGAGCAGTGGCTCAGGAGGCGAGTCTGCTCAGGTGCCCCCATAGTAAGCCGCTTGCTGTGGGGGCACTCGGCAGGAGGGAAAAGCCAGGAGTGCCAGTGGAGGACCTAAGATATAGAGGATTGGGGCTGCTTTATGCAAAACCACTGCACAGAGCAGGTAAGTATGACATGTTTGTTATTTCAAATCAAAAAATTTAATATCACTTTAAAAACATTCTAGTTTTGGATAAGGGGTCAGAACTCTTGTTATGTGTTATTGCTGTCTGTGTTCCACGCTGGGGGGGAATTACTATTGGCCAGACAGTGATTAGAAATCTAAAATTGTAGTTGTTACCAGAACGGATCTATCAAAGGGGACACCTGTTCCATTGGCATCTATCTAAGGAGGGGATTTATCATCATGTCTTGGTGTGTCTCTGGAAAAGGACACTCTCTGCAACAGAACATAGCAATAAAAACGATAACAATAAAGACGAGATGTAAGTCTCTTCAAGGTGGACACCAGTAACAATAAAAACCCAACAGATATTTAACCCTTTCTCACTCTATCCAAAAATGCTTGGCCCAATGTTTTGGTTTAATTGATTGATCTTTTATACTTCAGGTGACAGTGCTGGAGGCCAGTAACCGTGTAGGAGGTCGTGTACAGACCTATAGAGATCAGGATGGCTTGTATGGAGAACTGGGACCCATGCGTATTCCTCCATCTCACAGGTATCTATAAAAAGCTCTTTTATATTGATAAATAAAAGATTTTATTTTACATATAAAGTTCATCTATGTACCTTCTCATAATTAAATGCTAAGGCTGCCAATTCCTAGAGAATTTTCACATTAACACTCCCACTATATAATGTTTCACTCTGTCAATAACATACCTCCCAACATTTTGAGATGGGAATGAGGGACACCTACTAGACATAGTTCACGCCCCCTTAAAAGAGAATTAACAAAAAATAAAAGGTTAATTAAATCCACAAGGGCTTTTTTTTTTTTTTTACCACTACTATACCTTTATATTATATAAATAAAGTAATAATGCGCAACCCACAAACATATAAGTGCAGAAAAAAAGGGGTCGGGGATGACATGCCTATGAAACCGTCTCTCTGTTGCTAATTGTTTCCTAAAACACCCGGGGAGAGCTGCACATGTTAATCATTCCACTGCTGAAGAGTTGGTCATCTCATCGCTGAGGAGTGATTTACAAGCACTGCTGCACCTGAAGTTCAGAACGCCAGATCCTGTCGGCTTGCATGAACCACAGCTCCCAGGTCGGGGATGACATGCCTATGAAACCGTCTCTCTGGTAAGAGGCTTATTTATCTGCACCTTCCATTGTTTTCACCCATACTACATGGATGTAGAGTTTTGTCTATACTGAAGCAAGCTGATCGTTGGTGTCAGAAATTAGGAAGTTTCTTTCCTCCCCCCCATTTCTTGGACTATATATGATTTTATGCATCTGATCCCAACAGTTTATATATTTTTTTGGACTATTTTATTTTTATATATATATATTTTTCTACACAGGAAATTTAACTACAGACTTTATGCTGGTTCAGTTTCACAAATGTACACTTTTTTTCTGCACTTATATGTTTGTGGGTTGTGCATTATTACTTTATTTATATATCCTTAGCTTGCTGAATATTCCAGCGAATTTCACTATTGCAGCACCTAATTGAAAACTTTTTTTCATCTCAAACTTTCACTTATTTTTTTCTATTTGGAATCCTATGGTATCCCAATTAGAACCATATTTTTTGTTTAACACTCACCCATTTATTTGTCAACACGTTTTTTCATTTATTTTTTAATATCTGATACCATTAAGGAGAAGCGCAAATCTACCTTGCTTTATATACCTTTATATTGGCTTTTAACATTTACAAATGCAGAAATTTTGAATTTGGATTGAACGGTTTAGTACTGGAAAACACTTTTTAAAAGATAAAAAGTGCACTTTAATATACAATTATATGGATCAGACCAAAATGAGGGACAAATGAGGGGGAAAGAGGGACATTGTTCCAAATCAGGGACAGTCCCTCGGAACCAGGGGCAGTTGGAAGCCTTTCAATAAGTGCAGAGGGTCTTGTTCTTTCTCAGAAACCTTTATCAACTTTAATATGTGAAATTTGTAAAACGTGCATTTGTTCATTTTTACAGGATTATACGGGAATTCATTAGTCAGCATAAACTGCAAATGAACCCTTTTATCATATCTAATGACAACAATGTATTTATGTTCAATAACATAAGACAACTGCAAAAGGATGTTGCTAAGAAGCCAAACCTGTTTGGGTTTGCATTGACCCCTGAGGAAGAAGGAATATCCGTTGATGACCTATTTTCTAAAGTGGCATTCAAGGTAAATCATACATGTGAGGTATCACCGTGTGCGTTAGAGAGCGAGCAACACCACCTCTGTAACTCTGAACTGGTAACCTGTAAAAAAATAAATACAAATAAAAATTTGCCTATGGAGATTTTTAAGTACTGAAGTTTGGCGCCATTCCATGAGCGTGTGAAATTTTAAAGCGTGACATGTTAGGTATCTATTTACTCGGCGTAACATAATCTTTCACATTATACAAAAAAACTTGTCTAACTTTACTGTTTTGTTGTTTTTTAATTCATGAAACAGTTTTTCTTCCAAAAAAAGGCGCTTGAAAAATGATTGCGCAAATACCGTGCAAGATATAAAGTTGCAATGACCGCCATTTTATTCCCTATGGTTTCTGATGATGATTTTTACATGAAGGAGAGAAGTGCCAGAATAGGCCCGGTATGGAAGTGGTTAAAGCAATCTACTGAGCTTGCCAGAACCACCTTTGGAGGGAGTCTATTCCACATTTTCACCACTTTTACTGTGAAGAAACCTTTCCGTATTTGTAGATGAAATATTTTTTCCTCTAGATGTAAAGAGTGTCCTTAAGACCCCTTTCACACTAGAGGTGTTTTTCAGGTGCTTTAGCGCTAATAAAGCGCCTGAAAAAAACCTCAGCTGCAAACCCAGTGTGAAAGTCTGAGTGCTCTCACACTGGGGCACTGCGCTGGCAGGGTGTCAAGAAAAGTCCTGCCAGCAGCTTCTTTGCAGCGCTTTAGTAAAGGTGACCTCACTTCTCCTAATGCGCCCCTGCCCATTGAAATCAATGTGCAACGCTGCCAAAGCGCCGCTAGCGGCCGAAAGGCCCGCAAAAACGTGCGCCCCGCTAGCGGCTGAAAGGTGCCGCAAAGGCCTAGGGTAATCTTTACCGCCGATTCCCGGCCGTTGCTAGTCTAAAAGCACTCTTGGTCCTCTTGGTCCTCTGTGATGACCTTAAAGCGGTTGTAAACCCGCACCAAAATTATTATTTTTTTTTCTCCTGCAAGGCAAAAGTCATAATGAGCTAATATGCACCGCATATTAGCTCATTATGAAATACTTACCTCGGAACGAGGTGTGTAAAACTTACCTGGTTCACGCCAAGCGAGAAATCATCTCGGGTATCGCCGCTCCAGCGATGTGATTGGCTGGAGCGGCGATGACGTCACTCCCGCGCGTGTGCGCGGGAGATTTAAATTTGGCAAGATCCGGCGGCTGCTGGTCCTTTAGCCGAGGATCCCCCCTGCGCATGCGCCGCTGCAGTCAGCGGCGCATTGCGAGGGGAATATCTTCTAAACCGTGCAGGTTTAGGAGATATTCTTTATACCTACAGGTAAGCCGTATTATAGGCTTACCTGTAGGTAAAAGTAAAAAAAGTGGGTTTACAACCACTTTAAAGTGAATAACTCAACACCAAGTTCACTCACTATATGGACCACCTATGTTTTTATACTTGTTGATCGTATCCCCCGTTAATCTCCCTTTCTCAAGAGTGAATAAATTCAGTTCCTCTAATCTATCCTCATAGCTGAGCTCCTCCATGCCTCTTATCAGTTTGGTTGCCCTTCTCTGCACTTTCTCCAGTTCCCTGATATCCTTTTTGTAAATTGCTGCCCAAAAGTGAACTGCAAATTCCAGATTCATTTTCAAGTCTGTCCTCTTTGGAGTTGGATCATCATTATATATGAACTCTATAATGTTTTTATAGACATTATGGTTCATTGTTTAATTATTATATTTGATTGCCGTTTTGATCTTTATTTGCATGTGGGGATTGTATGGGGATTCTAGTGGTACTATAGCACTGGGTTTTTCTGGATAAAACTCCAAGTATATGCCTAGCTAGACTGTGAAGACACAGTGACAGGAACAGATAGAGTGCCAGTACAAAGCAGACAGACATGAGCAGAGGGAGTCAGACTAGGAGCAACAGCATACAAATACAGACAGGAACAGGAGGAAAAGCCAATGCAGATGGGTAAACAGGATCGGAAAATGATAAAACCTGACCTTCGAGGAAATGTAGACTTCATTGTAACATCTCACATTTTTTTCTTTAGTTTGTACGACACATTGCTGGAGAAAACTGCTCTGGAATATTGGACTCACTTGACAAAGTTTCTCTTCAGGTAAAATTATTAGGCCAAGACAATAACACTGAGAGCACAAATATCCATTGACTGTACACAGGCATCTCTCTAGATGTGTATTTTGCTTTTCACGTATGCAGGCATGAAATCAGCTGTGATAAAAACTGGGCAGTTATTTGCTACACTTACACAAGGGATGTGTTTAGCTGGTTGGGATGTCCAGTACTTTTGTTTTAAAATCAAATTAAAGGGGTTGTAAAGGTAAACATGTTTTTCCCTAAATAGCTTCCTTTACCTTAGTGCAGTCCTCTTTTACTTACCTCATCCTTCCATTTAGCTTTTAAATGTCCTTATTTCTTCTGAGAAATCCTCACTTCCTGTTCTTCTGTCTGTAACTACACACAGTAATGCGAGGCTTTCTCCCTGGTGTGGAGAAAGCCTCTTGAGGGGGCAAACAGGCAAGTCAGGACACTCTATGTTGCAGATAGAGAAAGGAGCTGTGTGTTAGTGGGCGTCCTGACACTCCTGCTCTCCCCCTTCCCCCTTCCAAAACAGCTAAATAAACTTAAAAGACCAAACATTTTGAAAAAAATGTGTTTTTCTTTATTTCTGTTATACAATTTTTCAAATAAATTATCTTTCTTCATAAATTTAGGCCAACATGTGTTCTACTCCAAATCAGTGTATATTATTTAGTCTATAGGAAAGTTTTAGCATTATAGGTACCGTATTTATCGGCGTATAACAGAGTGAAAACAGAGTGAAAATCGCACGTGCGTGTTATACGCCAATATAGTTTAAAAACGGCATTGTACATACCACATATAGTGCCTTGGGAGGTGCGAGCTCAGGCGAGCAGACACCGAGCGAGAAGGTCCCGGTACAATCAGATCCAGCAGACACTCAGATCTGGCGGCAGTCATTCTCCTGCTGATCTGCACACAGAAGCCAGTCTAACTCTCACAGCCCTCATAGCATAGCCATGGTAACGCTCTGCACTGCTTGCGAGAGTTAGACTTACTTCTGTGTGCAGAGCAGCAGGAGAATGTCTGCCGCCGGATCTGAGTGTCTGCTGGATCTGACAGAACTTGTACAGGTACAAATCATTTACATAAAAAGCTGACTAAAAAAAAGAGGGCTGCGGCTGTTGGTGGTCGGAGAGCAATAAATTATATTGCCAGCGAGTGGGGGAAGCAATGAATGACACTGCCAGACAGGGGGGGAGGGGGAGCTAAGAGAAACACACAACACACACTGGCTGACTGGCCCCCCTCCTTGCAAATAGTTTGTATGTCTTTGCCCTCTCTTGTCAGGCATCAGTGTGCACTGGTCTTAACCACTTCAGCCCCAGAAGGATTTACTCACTTCCTGAGCTACTTATTTTGCTTAAAAGTTCAGTATTTACATTTTTTTTTCCCTGAAACTTCCTTCTTAAAATTAGGGTGTGTGTTATACGCCGGCGCGTGTTATACGCCGATAAATACGGTATATATCTAAAAATCAATCAATCCTGATGTATTAACAGCCTATGTAATTCCTTAAGGCCTGAAAATAGCCAGGGCAGTACAAATATTCCCCAAATTACCGCTTTTTGGAAAGTAGAAAGTCCAAGCTATTTAGTAAGAGGCATGGTGAATTTTTTGAAGTTTAAATTTTTTGTCACGATTTTTGGGAAAATTATGAAATTTAACCACTTGCCGCCCGCCCGCCCACCGTCAAATGACGGAGGGGCGGTTTGGCTCTTGTTCTGGGAGGACGACATATGTTGGTGCCCCAGAACAAGCAATATTGCGCGTGTTGCTAGGACACAGCACAACCCAATCTCTGTAAAGAGCTGTGGCACTTTAACCATGCGATCGTCTGTGTCCAATCACAGCTGGTCACATGTAAATACGGAAGTCCCATCAGGTGCTGTTCATCAGTGCTGCCCATCAGTGCCCACCACTGCCACCTATCAGTGCTCAGCAGTGCCTCATATCAGTGCCACCTAATCAGTGCCCATAAGAAAAAGATAAAAAAAAATTGGGTACAGTGTTGCATGACCGTACAATTGTCATTCAATGTGCGACAGCACTGAAAAATAGCCTGGGGGTGAAAGTCCCAGTATTGAGGAGATTAAAAAAAATCACTTTCTTTTTTACATTCTGTCATCAGAGCAGTACAGCGTTATAATATAACGGGTGAAGCGGTGATCAGGGATCTGGTGACAGTTTTTTTTTTCTTTTACAATTAGTTTTTTTACACACTGTGACCAAAGCAATACAGTGTTACCATAGTAGCACTGTACTATGGGGAAGTGATCAGGATTTTTTTTTATTTTTTTACAAATTATGATTGTTTATACCAGTAAATTTCACTGGTATAAGCAACCGATTTTGCTTTATGAAACATATTAATTCAGTGTGTTTTGTTGTGATTAGCTGTGATTGGTCATATCTAATCACATGGTACAGATTCACTGTGATTGACCCTGTCTGTACCATGTGGCCAATCACAGCTAGTGACACAATTGTACACAATGGATGGTATGAAAGGAAGCAATCCATTGTTTACAATTGTCATGTGATCTGCTGTGATTGGTCACAGCAATCACATGGTACCAGCAGCAAGTCGGTACACTAAACATTCATCGGCTGTGTATGAGGAGTGATCCAAGAGAACGTCATGTAACATCCACCCGGATCAACGGAAATCCCACCTGGCTGCCATTTTGCTATAGGCCGGGCAGGAACTAGTTAAATCGTGCCAATTAAAGTAAAAATTGTGGAATAGCTGCATCTCGACACATGTAACCCTGTATATGAACTTTAAGGTTTAGTAAGTTCCCATATTTGCAAAACCCTGATACTGTGTTTCTATTTTTTTCTGCAATAGTCTATTCTGGCGGATGAAGGACATTTAAGTGCTGGTGCAATTAAGATGCTTGGAAACTTCATGAATACTAATAGTCAGCCCTACGTCTCATTTATGGAATCAGCTCTGGATACGTATATTTTTAAAACCCCAAGGTACAATTAAAAAGTAAATACACACATGTGCCATATTTCCCTTTGTACAAATATACATAAACCAAAAGCTCAAAGAGTGGTGAGCTGAATTACCCTGGGCTCCTGGCTTTGGTTTGAGAAGGTTTTGGCAAACTTCAAAGGAGTTTTGATGCCAAATCCAAACCCCACTGAAATCAAACGGAGATGAATCTGTAAAATCAGAACTGCTAGGTTAATAGACAAAGGGTTGTCAAAAATAGCACGGGAGATGGGTGTGGACACTGCTATAGAGAACATGTACCAATGCAAAAAATAAAATAAAAATAAAATTCCATTAATCTGGGAGTGTTTGATTTTTAAAGCACTGACATTTACAAAGAAAAAAACGTGTTTTACGTCGCTGGCAAATGACATTTCCCTCTTGGATTCTTTTTTTTTCAAAGAAAAATGGGACAGAGCCCTCAAATATCCCTCAAAACACATAGGACATAGCATACCCCTAAGATCCACAATGACATGTCATTTGCTGGCAATTTAAACAGTATAATTTTTTGTGAATGACACAGAATGAAAAATGCATGCAAGGCCCTAGTATGGATTTTATGGAAAATTCCATCACAAAAAAACAGGCACGTTGGCAAAGTACCATGCTGGCATCTTGTTGATGTCCCTATGTTGATAAGGACACCTTTGACACGTTTTTAGGACCATTGACAATTAAGGGGTTTACTGTGTTCCCTAGTGTGTGTTCTAAAAAAAAGACTACGTTTTTTTCAACCCGATCATTAAAACGGCCTTGCCTACACACGATCGTGAAACACAAAAATGCTCTTGCAAATCGTGGTGACGTACAACACGTACAACGGCACTATAAAGGGGAAACTTCCATTCGGATGGCTGCTTTAGCTGATTTTGTGTTAGTAAAAGACGATTCGCGCTTTTCTGTCTGTTACAGCGTGATGAATGTGCTTACTCCATTACGAACGGTAGTTTTACCAGAACGAGCGCTCTCATCTCATAACTTGCTTCTGAGCATGCGTGTATTTTTCACGTCGTTAAAGCCCACACACGACCAATTTTTAGAACCCAAAAAACGACAACGTTAAAAACGTCATGAAAAAATAGAGCATGTTCGAATTTTTTTTTGACCATTTTTTAGAACCCGAAAAATGCTCTGAAGCCCACACACAATCGTTTTTAATGACATTAAAAAAAAAATGTAATTTTTTAGAACCCGAAAAACGATTGTGTGTACGCGGCATTACTGTAGGGGAATGAGAGTGACTGGAGGAAATTACAGATCATTGTGCCTAGCTAGTAGGAACTCACAATCTCTCTCTCCTCACAGAACAGGGATAAGTGTGTTTACACCCACACACGTCCCTATTCTGGGTCTCGTGCCCGCGATCGCATGTGGCCGGTGGTCATCACTACCGCCGGCCACGTTAATCGGCACCCTTGCAGTGCAGCGGGCATGCGCACACCTGCTATCCCACTTGAAGGGACCGATTTACAGTTACGGCAGTTCACGGGATCGTGCCGACCTGCCGCAGTATAATGATGGTGGCTGGGCGGCAAGTGGTTAAACAAAGACACAATTTTTGATAAGTCCTTTCATAAAAAACTCACAGTGGTCACATGAAGGGGAGCCAGTCTCTCCAGCTCCATTATTACTAGAGACCGGGACCTATCTTTGTCAGCCTAGTCATCAAGCTCGACGTGCTCAGGGAGTGGATTTTCAGTAAAGAAACCTTGGCTGTTCATTGATGCAAATCTGCAGCTTGTGGGTGTTTAAAGACTACCCTCTTTTGGTGCCACCATATACGTTATGTGGGTGGTAAAAGGTTAGATGGCTAAATTAATATATTTAATGATGTATAGAAATAAATATAGATAAGTATGACCTAATTCCAAAAAAATTCTGTTTCACCAGGTTAGATGAGATCACTGGAGGCTTCGATCAATTGCCCTTGGCCTTGGCCAAACGTTTGGGAAATGTGATCAGATTGAAATCCACTGTAGTTAAAGTCATGAGGAATGAAAAATCAGTGATTGTCCACTACCGTAAAGATAAAACCACTCCTCCCACCAGCATAATCGCGGACTATGTTATCGTAACATCCACCGCAAAGGCAACCAAACGTATTAAGTTCAGTCCTCCTCTGTCCAATGAGAAGGATTTTGCATTGGGTAATATCCACTATGCAAGTGCCACAAAAATCTTACTGAGCTGCACTGAGAAGTTCTGGGAAAAGGATGGTATAGTTGGTGGGAGAAATATCACCGATCGCCCATCACGTTATATCTATTACCCAAGTCACAACTTCACCAGAGGAAGAGGAGTCCTCCTTGCGTCATACACTTTGACAGACGAGTCATCGTTCTTTCTAGCCCTCAGTGATGAAGAGTGCATTGACATTGTTTTTGAAGACTTGGCTGCCATCCACTTGAGATCAGAGAAGGAGCTCCGACGCCTTTGTCCTAAAGCTGTGGTGAAAAAGTGGAGCCTGGATCCATATTCCATGGGTGCATTCGCCCATTTCATCCCGTATCAGTATAGTAACTTGTTTGAGCACCTGTCTCAACCTGAAGGCAGAATATATTTTGCTGGAGAACACACATCACCTCCCCATGGTTGGATTGACTCAGCTATTAAAAGTGGCCTGAAGGCTGCAAGAGCTGTTCACGGAGATGCCAACACATTTCTCCACAGATAGATTAGTTGAATACCGATATGTCAAGCAGTATACTTTAAAAATGCAAAAAAATTATTTTGGTGACAGTTTAATATTATCACCATTCTACATGACTAGACATCTGTGTATTCATTTAGGCTAAGTGCACTAGGGCATTTTCAAAAATGTTATATTGAAGAGAACTATTTATTGGTTGAACTAGATGGACTTGTGTATTTTTTCAACCTGACTAACTATGTAACTCTGTAAGTAGTCATGACTGGACTCATGTTAGAATCATAACCTTTAAAAGTCTATAAAATAATTTGCTGAATACATATCATAAGCATTTGGCCAGCCATCACAAATTCTCAAAGTATTTTGCCTAATATATTTATGTTCTACGTCCATCAGCTCCATCTAGTGGTCATAATGCAGCATTTTTCTGACATACCTCAATCAGAAAAATAATTAGGATCACTAGAAGAAAATGACGATCATAGAAGAAAAAACATATTAGGAAAAATATGGTGAGAATTTGTAACAGCTAGGCGAAAGCTTGTGACACTTGCTCAGCAATAGATATATATATATATTTTAAATAGACCACTTATTCTTTAACCACTTAAGGACCAGACCAATATGCTGCTAAATGACCCAAGGGGTTTTTAGAATTCGGCACTGCGTCGCTTTAACAGACAATTGCGCGGTCGTGCAACGTGGCTCCCAAACAAAATTTGCGTCCTTTTCTTCCCACAAATAGAGCTTTCTTTTGGTGGTATTTGATCGCCTATGCGATTTTTATTTTTTGCGCTATATACAAAAATAGAGTGACAAAAAAAAATCAAATAAAAAAAAAAATCAAATAAACAAAATTTTAGCCAAACATTTAGGACACAATTTATTCAGCCACATGTCTTTAGTAAAAAAAAAAATCGCAATAAAAAAAAATTAGCTCTCTAGCGGCAACAGTGACACTAATACAGCGATCAGAAAAATGATCGCTTAGTGACACTGGCAATAGGGAGTGAAAGGGTTAACTAGGGTGGTGATCAAGGGGTTAAAACTTTATTGGGGGGGGGGGGGTACGGGGGCTACCCTGAACCTAACACTAACTGCCTGTCACACTTACTGTCACACTGACACTAAATGCAGTGATCAGTACATATATGATCACTGCATTCAGTGACACTGTGACAGTGGGGTGGGGGGTGATCGGGGGGGTTAATGTGCCTATGTGTAGTGTGTGTCAGTGTAGTGTTGTGCAGACTTACTGTGTGATGTATTCTGTCCTCAGCGGCGGTTGAAAATACCGCTGAGAGGAGAGAATACATCACTTCCCCCTTCCTGTGTTTACACAGGAGGAGGAAGTGACACACGGGGGAGTGCTCGCATTGGCTGTGAGCGATCCGGAGGGGGCGGACAAAAACAAACAGCCGCCCCCTCGTCCCGGATCGCTCCTGAAGCCACGGAAACCGCAGCATGTACCGGGGGGTCCCGATCGGACCCCCGACCCACGTCTAGGCAGGGACGTACAGGTACGCCAATGTGCCTGTCCGTGCCATTCTGCCGACTTAAATGTACATGCGGCGGTCCGGAAGTGGTTAATTGTTATACCTGTGCAGGTGTACCCGTGAATCATATTTATTTGCCCCATTATTAAATGTCACTTACTTGTTTGTGTCTAGCAGCTTGATTCAGAAGGTCACCTGAATTCTGACCATGACTGCTTTCTCAAGTGTCACCTCACACACCACATACTCTGACTCTAAGACAAGCTAAAGAGCCAGGTACAGGGAAAAATAAATAAAGCTAAATGGGGGCAAATATAATTTGTTATATTTACTCTGCACAGTTTTACAAATTTAAGGCAACATTTTGGGATTTTTAGCATAAATCCCACCAGGATTTGTTTCTTTTTTTGTTAATGGGATGAAGGGAACTGTGCACTAAGGGCCAGATTCACGTATCTGGCCGTATCTTTGTGCGGGCGTAGCGTATCCTATTTACGCTATGCCTCCGCAACTTGGACAGGCAAGTGCAGTATTCACAAAGCACTTGCTCCGTAAGTTGCGGCGGCGTAGCGTAAATTGGCCGGCGTAAGCCTGCCTAATTCAAAATAGGCTGGTAGGGGGCGTGTTGTATGTAAATGAATCGTGACCCCACGTAAATGACGTGCCTAACGAACGGCGCATGCGCGCGCATGCTCAGTATCACGTCGAATTTACTCCATAAGATACGCCAGGCCCAATGCCTGTGACGTGAACGTAACCTACGCACAGCCCCATTCACGTACGACTTACGTAAACAACGTAAAAAGATACGCTTGACGACGTCCATACTTTGCATTGGCTGCGCCTCATATAGCAGGGGTAACTTTACGCCGGACATAAGCCTAGCGTAGGGGGTGCAAGTACGTTCATGAATCGGCGTATCTACCTAATTTACATATTCGACGCGTAAATCTACGGAAGCGCCCCTTGCGGCCAGCCTAAATATGCACCCAAGATACGACGGCGTAGGAGACTTACGCCGCTCGTATCTTGGCCAAATCTATGCGTAACTGATTCTTAGGCCCCGTACACACGAGAGGATCCATCCGCTGAAAAATCTCAGCGGATCGGTTTCAGCGGATAGATCCCCTGGTGTGTACGTTCCAGCGGATATTTATCCGCGGATATTTCCGATTTCCAGCAGATAAAAATTTGTTAGCATGCTAACAAATCTATCTGCTGGAATCGGCTCCAGCGGATCGATCCGGTGGTCTGTACAGACTCACCGGATCGATCCGTCCGAACCCGTCCCTCGCATGCGTCGTAATGATTCGACGCATGCGTGGATTTCCTTATATGACAGCGTCGCGCACGTCGCCGCGTCATCATCGCGGCGACGGCGCAACACGTCACCGCGGTTGAATACCGCTCAGATTTGGATCCGATGGTGAGTACATGCCAACGGATCCAAATCCGCCAGAGGATTTATCCGCGGATACGGTCCAGAGGACCGTATCCGCGGATCAATCCTATCGTGTGTACCAGGCCTAAGAATCAGGCGCATAGATACGACGGCTCACATTCGGACTTACGACGGCGTACGTGGAGATACGCCGTCGTAAGTCCACTGTGAATCTGGCCCTAAGTTTATAAACTTCACAACTTTTTTATATCAATAAAGTTGGCAATGCTGTGCCTTTTTTGATTTACATGTTACTCTCTTTACTTCTTGCTGCATACTTTCCTTTAATTGTATTTCAAGGATGTTGGCAGCATAACACATTCTCAGTTCTCATAATTATCCTTTTCCTATACTATGGTATACAGTATATGTGTTTTATTATACCTACTGGAGGATCTTCCAATGTTTACAGTAGACCTTATGTACTTTAATAAAGTGCTATCAATAAAATTCAGTGCCAAAAGTGCGTTTGCTGTGAGACAGATTCATTTAGCCACTTGGGCAATTACTGTGTACAGCTTTATAGTAAGTAGCTTCACCATTTTTCAAAAGTTATGTTGTGTAGGCATTCATATTGACTCGACTTTGGTCTTTGTTGACTCCAGTGGCAGCTGGTGCTCAATTTTTTGGCGCAAACAAACTGAAAAATTTAGGTCAATCCTCACTGTGCCCATCATATGCAGCCTCACTGTGCCTCATATGTGCCCATCATATGTAGCCTCACTGTGCCAATCATATTCAGCCTCATTGTGCCTCATATGTGCCCATCATATACAGCCTCACTGCGCCCATCATATGCAACCTGTACAGTATGCAGGGTGTACAGTATGTGTAGATAGAGGAGGTGGATGGTATTAGTATATACAAGAAGGAAGATGGGTGTATACATCTATATATACACCCACCTTCCTTCCTCTATATAGAGACTTTCCTCCATCATCACTGACTGCAGATATACATGATCTGTCCTGTATACAGCTATATACACAGTAACAGGACAGATGATGTATATCTTCAGTCAGTGATGATGGAGGGAGGTCTCTATATACAGGAAGTAAGAAGGTGGGTGTATATAGCTGTATAGACTACAGGATAGGACTAGGGTTGCCACCTCATCCCTTTAAAACCGAACAAATATTAATTACACAGGTTCTGTGGCTAATTAAGGTGGTAATTAGACTCATTTGGTGCCTTACCTGCATTAAATTAGCCTCAGAACCTGTGTAATTCATATGTGTTCGGTTTTAAAGGGATGAGGTGGCAACCCTAGATAGGACAGATGATGTAGTCACGTATGTGATAATGATGGAGGAGGGTCTCTCCTCTAAACCAATCTCTGTGTACATATACCCCGCTGGCTCCAGCTGAGTGATCAGTCATCCCCCTCGGGCCCAGTCTGCACTGTCTGCCACTGACTCAGGTGGTGGAGTCTGGTCTATAGTGGAGAGAGGAGAAAGGGAAGTGTGTGTGGAGGGAGTGGAGGGGCAGCTGTCAATTTAAGTGCACTGCTGCTTAGATTACCGGTCCGGCCAAGAAATAGAGAGGCGCTGATCAGGCCTTGCTCCGCTTCCTTCCACTGGTCGATTCAGTATAGCGTTCACCCAACTCACGGCCTAAAAAGAGAGCAATCTTGTTTTGTAGGTCTCCTCCCTACACCCCATTTTCCTTGACTAATTCTGCTTGGGGAATTATTTACGGGACTCAATTTATATCTATGACCTAACTAGTTGGTTTTTCTGTATCTGTGCAATTGGCATTTGTAGACGATAAACAAAGTTGTCAAATTATTTGTCTGCTATAAAACCATAAACAGGAGTGCCCCTTTTAAAGACAGACAGCAATGAGTGTTGCCCTTTCCACACCAAAGCACCTTGACTGGCTACATTCCCTTATATCACAGGATTCTCTTGAATCCTGTTGCAGACTAATTACTTGACTGGGATGAAGGGTGATGGTTACCAGTGGGTATTCCTAACAATATTGTGTTTCCTGCACATGCATAGCTGGCAAACAGCCTATAGGCAGTGCAGGGTTGACCAAGAATGACAAGTTCATCTCCCTCTAGACCAGGGATATCAAACTAATTTTCAACGTGGGCATGCAGTATGATTTCCCTCAAAGGGGTGTGCTACGTTTAGAGTTAGGATTACACTACATACAGTGTGTAGAGTTCAGGATTATGCTATGTACAGAGTGCAGAGTTCAGGATTATGCTACGTACAGAATGCAGAGTTCAGGAGTGCACTACTGTATGTAAAGAGTGCAGGGTTCAGGAGTGTGCTATGTACAGAGTGCAGGGTTCAGGAGTGCGCTATGTACAGACTGCAGGGTTCAGGAGAATGCTATGTACAGAGCGCAGAGTTCAGGAGTGCGCTATGTACAGAGTGTAGTTCCACGGGTGCTCTATGTACAGAGTGCAGCGTTCATAAGTGCATTACATAAAGAGAGCAGAGTTCAGGGGTATGCTAACACAGAGTGCAAGGTTCAGAAGTATGCTGTATACAAAGCGCATCGTTCAGGAGTGTGCTATGTGCAGAGTGCAGTTCCAGGGGTGCCCTATGCACAGAGTGCAGAGCTCATGTGTGCCCTAAGCACAGAGTGCAGGGTTTAGGGGTGTGCTATGCACAGTGTGCAACCCCAACTCAAAGAAGGCATTTATGTTTACAAGTGTAGCGCCCTGCTCCCAAAGATGGGGGCGCTATTTCGAATTTAAGGGATGTCTGGGCTAATAGTTGGGCCTAGACCTGTTGAATTATATACAAATTTGCCTCTGTTCTGGCTGTGGTACTGCCTGGTGGTATTTTCCCTTGTTGCCTGTGGGTGGCGTTACCACTTCAGGCCTATGTTGGAACGCAGGTGTACCATGGTGTATTGGGTGTCCCTCCTCGGCAGCGGTACAGTGGGAGTGGTGACCCCGCTGTGCATGCTGGAAGGGGATACTTAAGGGGCAGACACCATTTTTCGGGGGTCCTTCGCCTCGTGGCCCTCCTGGCCCGAGGTGGGTGTGTGCGATTTCAGTCTCGGGACCACGTTGGCCTAAGGGCTGTGTTCCTGTCTAGTAGGCCCAAGTATCCTGGCTGGGGCCTATGCTTTGAAGGTGATCCTGTGCTGTCTGTCCTGTGGGAAGAAGCCACTCAATGAAGGAAGCCTGACCCGGAAAGGACAGAGCGGGAGACCTTTGGGAGAGGCCTGGTAACTTGATGAAGGATGCACCGTAACCTACAACACCTTACAGTCCACCGGGTTGGCTTAAAGGCTCTTTGGCTGTAAGGCAGGAAGTTCAGGACTTTAAATCCTGTGGCAGAGGATTCCTGACCATCCATTCTGTGTTCTCAGATGCAGGGGCGTAACTAGAAATCATAGGGCCCCATAGCAAAATGTTGTATGGGGCCCCCCAGAGCCGCCCTAGTGTCAATGCAGCGTGACCTGTGCCCCATACAGCGTGACCTGTGCCCTATACAGGGTGACCTGTGCCCCATACAGCGTGACCGGTTCCCCATACAGCGTGACTTGTGCCCAATGCAGCATGACCTGTGCCCCATACAGCGTGACCTGTGCCCCATACAGCGTGACCTGTGCCCCATACAGCGTGACCTGTGCCCCATACAGCGTGACCTGTGCCCCATACAGCGTGACCTGTGCGCCATACAGCGTGACCTGTGCGCCATACTGCGTGACCTGTGCCCTATGCAGCATGACCTGTGCCCTATGCAGCATGACCTGTGCCCCATGCAGCGTGACCTGTGCCCAATGCAGCGTGACCTGTGCCCCATACAGCGTGACCTGTGCCCCATACAGCGTGACCTGTGCCCCATACAGCGTTGCCTGTGCCCAATACAGCCTGGCCTGCCTGTGCCCAATACAGCCTGGCCTGCCTGTGCCCAATACAGCCGGGCCTGCCTGTGCCCCATACAGCATGACCTGTGCCCAATACAGCATTGCCTGTGCCCAATGCGTCATGACCTGTGCCCAATACAGCGTTGCCTGTGCCCAATACAGCCTGGCCTGCCTGTGCCCAATACAGTCTGAACTGCCTGTGCCCCATACAGCGTGACCTGTGCCCAATACAGCATTGCCTGTGCCCAATACAGCCTGGCCTGCCTGTGCCCAATACAGCCTCACCTGTGCAGAGGAAGAGGCAAGCCGGCCGGATCAGCAGAGAGCGGGATTGCCCGCTGTAATAGCTTTCATTTGAATTTCCCGTCTTCCCGGGGCTCATCGTTACATAGCCCCACTCTTAGCCCAACGCCTTTGATGACGTCACATATCCCACACTGGACCGGCGTTCTGTTGATCAAAGGTGTCGGATCAAGAGGTGGAGCTATGTGACATGAGCCCCAGGAACACTGGAAGTTCTAATGAAAGCTATTACAGCGGGCAATTCCACTCTCTGCTGATACAAACAGCTCGCCTCTTCCTCTCCTCTCTCTTCCCCTGGCTGGGAGACCATGCCAGCGATGCTCAAATGCTCTTATCCTCACCGGGCCCCCCTGATCCTCACTCAGCTGCGGGCCCCATAGCGCCCGCGTGGGTCGCTATGGCGGTAGTTCCGCCACTGCTCAGATGGTCTGTAGCAGAGACTATTTCTATACTGTCTGTGCATCATTCAGGCTGCTAGGCCATGTGAGAGGGGTCTATCCGGATGAGCAATACCCACTCAGGAGTGAGTGGTGAATATTAGAACTTTGAATACTATTGTGCATTCTGTACTGCGTACCTGAACCTTCCCCTTCTCTCTATTCTCTCTACTTCCTTCACAAGTTTCATGCAACAAAAATAAAGCCTACAGCCCATCTCTCATTGACTTGAACATGGCCACTCTGATTGGTAATGTTAGCTCTCTCCTCCCTCCGGGCGTATCTCCTCCAAGATTGAACAATTTCTTCTTAACTTAATTTAGCCTAGCTCAGCCCCTCAATAGCACCTCCCCTCCTGAGTTAACAAGTTAGTGATAATTTGTTTGAAGAGAAATTAATTAAAGCGAAGGTCGTCACCTTCTCTTAAATGGGGCACTTAACTATGCATGGCAATAGCCGGGGGAAATTGTCCCTTCCTGAACAGATGACAGAAATATTCTCATCATATCAAACACCCTTTGAAATGGATAAATTGTTGGTTAGCAAGGAGGAATACAAGGCCTTTATCTAGCTAATAAATTTGGCCTGACAAGTCTACACACTCAGATGGTATCTCCTCCTGGCAGGGCTGGACTGGGACAAAAATTCGGCCCTGGACTTCATCCAGACCGGCCCACTTTAATTCAATAAAATGCTGCCCCCACCCCCCCGAAAAATCACGCCCACCAAAAGGCCCCTACATCCATTATTGTATATCATGAGAGGGTGAGAGAGAGGGAGGGTTGAGGGAAAGGGGGTGAGAGGGGGTGAGTGTAAGAAAAAGAGAGTGAGTGTAAAAGAAAGGGGGTGAGTGTAGGACCCCTTTTTACACTGAGGCCGTTTTTAGGCGCTTTTGGGCGCCTGTAAAGCGACTGAAAAACGCTTCCGCTGCAGTCCCAGAGTGAAAGCCTGAGTGCTTTCACACTGGGGCACTGCCAGGGCGTTAAAAAAAGTCCTCCAAGCAGCATCTCTGTTTTAAAAAACGGCCCACTGAGCCATCGGCCCACCGGGAAACTCCCTGTAGTCCCTATGGCCAGTCCATCCCTGCCTCCTGGCCAAATAGCTGAGCATCTCCCATAACACATCTTCACCCAACATTCTTGCATGTCAAAAGGGAACTGTTAAATGGATTAGATCTTCTTAGGCAAAGCCTGTCATATATATTTACATCTAGGCAAGTTAACCCCTTACTGAAACAATATTACATACACACTATTCCTTTTTTTATCGTTCTAAACTATATATACATGTATATACAAATATTCCCAGTTGCTAATGGAGATTACTCATAAACTCCTCATAAGGCAACAGTCTGATCAGGAAGAAGACATTATTAATGGAAATGTCTGGATACATGGATTGAGCACAAGAAAAGTAAATGACTGTAGTTTTAATGGAAAGCTTTGATATTTTTGCAAAAAAAGTACATGGATGCTATATTGGAGCATAGGGGAGCTGGAATTTAGAAGAAAAAAAGTGTACAAAGGTGAACTTACCCTCTAACCACTTCTCGACGGCCGTACGACTATTGGCGGCCGCAGGGTGGTTCTACTTCTCCGGGGCGCCGTCATTTGAGGTCCGCCCCTTTCCGCGTTCCCCGTGCGCGCTCCCGAGCGCGCAGCGGGGAACTCCTGTGCTGGCCGTGTCCTTTGGACACAGCCAATCACAGATCGCCGTGAACGGCCAATCGGAGTGGCCGTTTGCTAGGCGATCTGTGCGGCCAATGAGAGATGATCTCATATGTTTACATATGAGATCATTTCTCATTGCCAGCTCTCACAGACAGCGGTGCTGTCAGGGAGAGAGGAGACCGATCTGTGTCCCTTATACATAGAGACACAGATCGTCACCTCCCCCAGTCACCCCCCTTCCCCCACAGTTAGAACACTCAATAGGCTACACATTTAACCCCTTCCTCACCCCCTAGTGTTAACCCCTTCCCTGCCAGTCACATTTATACAGTAATTAGTGCATATTTATAGCACTGATTGCAGTATAAATGTGAATGGTGCCAAAAATGTGTCAAAAGTGTCCGATGTGTCCGCCATAATGTCGCAGTCGCAATAAAAATCGCAGATCGCCGCCATTACTAGTAAAAAAAAAATTATAAAAAATAATAATTTTTTTTTTACTAAAAATATGTAGAATACGTATCGGCTAGACTGAGGATAATTTTTTTTTTTAAATATGTAGAATACGTATCGCCTAGACTGAGGATAAAATGTTTTTTTAAAAAAAAATTGAGCTATTTATTATAGCAACAAGTAAAATTTTTTTTTTTTTTTCAAAATTGTCGCTCTATTTTTGTTTATAGCGCAAAAAATAAAAACCGCAGAGGTGATCAAATACCACCAAAAGAAAGCTCTATTTGTGGGAAAAAAGGACGTAAATTTTGTTTGGGAGCAATGTCGCACGACCGCGCAATTGTCAGTTAAAGCGACGCAGTGCCGAATCGCAAAAAGTCCTCTGGGCAGGAAGGGGGTTTAAGTGCCCAGTAAGGAAGTGGTTAAATACAAGCTGGCACACTCTGTTTGCAGCAGACTGGGAGGATGAGCTCACAGTGCCTTTCATTTTTTGTCAGAAGCACTGAGCTCAAGGGACAGCTTGGAGCATTGGACCAATGGTAAATTACCATTGACCCCAGCTATCCAACAAAAATGCTGCAGTGGAGGCTGTCCTCTCACTGCAGTGTCATAGAAGGGAGCATATGACTAAGGCCCCGTACACACGATCGGTTTGGTCCGATGAGAATGAACCGAAGTTCATTTTCATCGGACCAAACCGACCGTGTGTATAGGCTATCGGTCTGTTTTCCTTTGGTCCAAAATCTTAAAACATGCTTCAAAACCGAACCGATGGACCGCTGCCCCATCGGACCAAACCGATGGTTAGTACAGAAAAGCATCGGTTCAAAACCCGCGCATGCTCAGAATCAAGTGGACGCATGCTTGGAAGCATTGAACTTCGTTTTTTTCAGCACGTCGTGTGTTTTACGTCACCGCGTTCTGACCCGATCGGATTTTGAACTGATGGTGTGTACACACATCAGACCATCAGGCCACTTCAGCGGTGAACCGGTGAAAACGGTCCGTCGGACCATTCTCATCGGTTTTGTCCGACCGTGTGTACGGGGCCTAAGAGACACATGCTCCCTTCCAGCCCAACTTAACTAGAAAGAAAAAACATGTTTATATGTGTAAGATTGTGTAAGATTTACCCACAATCTCTGTTTTTCTTACACATTTAACCACTTAAGACCCGGACCATTATGCAGGTTAAGGACCTTGCCCCTTTTTGCGATTCGGCATTGCGTCGCTTTAACTTACAATTGCACGGTCATGCGACGAAGCTCCCAAACAAAATTAGCGTCTTTTTTTCCCCACAAATAGAACTTTCTTTGGTGGTACTTGATCACCTCTGCGGTTTTTATTTTTTGCTATAATAAATATCCCCCAAAAAATATATAAAAAAACTTTTTTTTCCCTCAGTTTAGGCCGATAAGGCAATAAGCGTTTATCGATTGGTTTGCGCTAAATTTATAGCGTTTACAAAATAGGGGATAGTTTTATTGCATTTTTATTACTATTTTTTTTTTTTTACTACTAATGGCGGCGATCAACGATTTTTTTCATGATTGCGACATTATGGCAGACACATTGGACAATTTGATACATTTTTGGGACCATTGTCATTTTCACAGCAAAAAGTGCTATAAAAATGCCCTGATTACTGTGAAAATGACAATTGCAGTTTAGAAGTTAACCACTAGGTTGCACTGTTGGGGTTAAGTGTGACCTCATATGTGTTTCTAACTGTAGGGGGGCGGGGCTGGACGTGTGAAGTCAGTGACCGTCTTTCCCTATATCAGGGAACAGACGATCACTGACACTGCCACAATGAAGAACGGGGAAGGTGTGTTTACACCTCTCCCCATTCTTCAGCTCCGGTGACCGATCGCAGGACGCGACCCCAAGGCTGGGCCTTAAAGAGACACGTACAGGTACGTGATTGTGCCCAGCCGTGCCATTCTGCCGATGTATATTGTCGGTAGGGGGTCGTAAAGTGGTTAGGAGGGAGAATGAGAAACTCCTGCTGCTGAAAAGGTACTGTTTCAATCAAGCTAAATCATCTATTTACTGTATATGTTATATGTTATAACATAATAATTTATTATGTATCTATTTACTCTGAAATTACTGGTTTTATAACTTCAAACTTGAGTAATATGTCCGTTAAGCCACTTGCTTAATTACAGTTTTTGAAAATATAGTAAATTACCTTAACCACTTGACAACTGGGCACTTAAAGCGGATGTCTGAGGAAAAAAAAAATATTAAAAGCCAGCAGCTACAAATACTGCAGCTGCTGGCTTTTAATACCAGCACACTTACCTGTCCTGGAGTCCAGCGCCGTCCGCAGCAGAGGACGAGCGATCGCTCGTCACTCTGCTGCCCCCACCGCCATCATCGGTGAGGGAACCAGGAAGTGAAGCGCTACGGCGCATGTGCGAGCTGCGCTGTGCTGACTGGTTCCCGCTGTGTTCTGGGAACTGTGTGTTTTCCAGAATCGGACGTCCTGCCCACCGTCTACCCGCAGAGTGTGTGGCTGGAAGTTGGTGCAGATACCTGTCTTTAGACAGGTATCTGCACCCCCCTCCCCCCTGAAAGGTCTAAAATGTGACACCGGAGGGGGGGAGGGTTCCGATTAGGGGACGTTCCACTTTAGGGTGGAGCTCCGCTTTAAACCCCCTTAATAGCCAGACCAATTTTCAGCTTTCGGTGCTCTCACATTTTGAATGACAATTACTCAGTCATACAATACTGTACCCATATGAGATTTGTGTCCTTTTTTCACACAAATATAGCTTCTTTTGGTGGTATTTAATCACCGTTGTCTTTTTTTTTTTTTTTTTTGCGCTATAAGAGAAAAAAAGACTGAAAATTCAGTAAAAAAAAAAAATTTCTTTGTTTCGGTTATAAAATTTAGCAAATTAGTAATTTTTCTTCATACATTTTGGCCAAAATGTATACTGCTACATATCTTTGGTAAAAATACGTACAAATTGGTCTCATCTGACCAGAGCACCTTCTGCCACATGTTTACTGTGTCCCTCACATGGCTTCTCATAAACTGCAAACAGGACTTCTTGAGGCTTTATTTAAAAAAAAAATTCTTGCCACTCTTCCCTAAAGGCCAGATTTGTGGAGTGCACGACTAATAGTTGTCCTGTGGACAGATTCTCCCACCTGTGCTGTGGATCTCTGCAGCTCCTCCAGAGTTACCATGGGCCTCTTGGCTGCTTCTCTGATTAATGCTCTCCTTGCCTGGTCTGTGAGTTTAGGTGGTTAACCATGTCTTGGTGGATTTGCAGTTATGCCATACTCTTTTCATTTTCGGATGATGGATTGAACAGTGCTCCGTGGGATATTTTTTTATAACCTAACCCTGCTTTAAACTTCTCCACACATTCATCACTGACCTGTCTGGTGTGTTTCTTGGCCTTCGTGATGCTGTTTGTTCACTAAGTTTCTCTAACAAATCTCTAAGGGGCTTCAAAGAACAGCTGTATTTACAGTATTCTGAGATTAAATTACACACTCTATTTACTAATTAGGTGACTTCTGGAGGCAATTGGTTCCAATAGATTTTAGTTAGGGGTATCAGAGTAAAGGGGGAATACAAATGCACGCCACATTTTTCACATATTTATTTGTAATAAATGTTCAAAACTGTTTATCATTTTCCTTCCACTTTACAATTATGTGCCACTTTGTGTTGGTCTATCACATAAAATCCCAATAAAATAAATTTACGTTTTTGGTTTCAACATGACAAAATGTGGAAAATTTCAAGGGGTATGCATACTTTTTCAAGGCACTGTAGACATGCACAATACCACCAGGTCTGTTAAGCCCTTTGCTGATAATATCATTGGGTGCAAATACTATAATTAATCTTTTCTTATATAACGTTTGTAATATTTTGACACTAGTGTACTTCTATATACTTATGGTTAAAGAGGAAGTAAACTTCCTCTGCTTACATTTACCTATAGGTAAGCCTATAATAAGGTAGTGAAAATAGGTAGTGAAAATATCACATGTACCTTTTAGGAGATATATAGTATAAATCCAGACAGTGATATCACTTGCACATGCGCTCTGAAGGAATGGACACAGGTGCCATGCTGTGAATGGCTCCCACGTGAATATAGGGGAGTGACGTCATCACGGCTTCGGCAAATCACAGTAAACCCAGAAGAAACTCCAGGAAAAATTTCAGCCGTCTCAGCAGTGTGCGGGCGCCGCTGAGAGGGCTTCGTTCTCAGGTAAGTATTACATAATGAGCTAGTATGCGATGCATACTAGCTCATTATGCCTTACTCTTACAGTTTTTTCCCCTTTTTTTTTTAAAACTGGGTTTACAACCTCTTTAATGTTATGTTCTGGTTGCAGCAGTTCCTCTGCTCCCAATTACTCTGAATAGAATACTGGTTAATTTCACAGAATGGGAACCCCCTGCTCACACCTTTCCTGGGTGGAGGCACTGCCAACTTTCTAGTCAAAGCCACTCTTCCACTTAGCAAAGGTTCTGGTTCAATTATTTACCCACAGCTTTAGCACAATATCCTGTTTGGGGAGGGCCATTCTTCATAATCCCCCCCCCCCCCAAAAGAGGGCTACACGCTCAAAAAACAATAGTGAATAATGAATATCTAGACAATAGTAGACAATGTCAATTGCTTCCGATATCATCATAACTATTTTCATCTTTTAACGGAGATTACAGATAGACCTTACTGTGGGTTGTAACATCATCAGTTGTAAGCCATATAAGATCAAATTAGCACGTTGGTGATTTATCACTACATTATGCAAGGTTTGCTCCTCCTATTAAGTTAGTAATAAAACCACAGTGCAAATCTACAGTATTAGTTCTGCACAGAAGAAGGACATGGAGAAGCTTGGTAAGTGTTGTTTGCTATTTTTGGTAATAATATATTGTTTTGTTTTTAGGAATGAGGAACATTTACCGTTTTTGCTTTTCGAAAATTTCATTTTTTTTTACATTTTACTTAAATTTTACAATTTTAGTGAAGTGCTTTGTCAATGCAGAAGAAGAAATGAAGGTACTATTTGGGTGTTTTCAGAGGTACAATGGGCTTTAAATTGCTCCTGATGATCACAGTTTATTTGTGTGTGTTTTCTTCCCCTTTTTATATGGTGTACTTTACTATTTTTAAAATGTTTCTTTTTGTTGCTGTTCTTGTACTTTTATACAAAATATGTATTTTCAGGTGCATGCAGAGTCTGGATTCACACATGTGCCCCCTCCCTGAACTGTTTTCTATTTAAATAAATATAAACACATAAAAACACATGTATTTACTATTTTTAAAACATTTCTTATTTTTTTATGTGTACTTGTTTAGAAACGTATTACTTCTGCGTACACATTGAGGCTGGACTCACACCTATGTGATTTCCCACAAATGCATTTTTTTTATATAAAACAGTAGAAAAGCATGAAAACACGTCTCATTAAGACTTGAGCATTTTCAATATGTGTTGATGTACAGTATTTACATTGAAAATGTACCAGTGGAGATGGTACATGGTACCAACAAAAACAGCTTCTTATGTCCCAGGTGCCTCCCCTAAGTGTTTCAGGGGATGTGGACAGGAGGGCAGAGAAAATCACATATGGTGGACACTCCTGAAAGGTGAGTGGTTTTGAATTACGCATTTGCATTTAGAAGTGTTTTTATTATTATTTTTTTTTTTTTCAAATAGTGAAAAATGAAAAACGCCTGTAAACGAAACGCGGCTAAAAGTGAATTACCGCGTTTACAAGCTTTTACAGGCGTTTGGGGTTTCAAATCCCTGTGAACATCTGTCCTGAACGCATTTTTTTGCTTTCCAAACCATGGGGTGGATTCAGTAAGCAATTGCGTCTGCGTAACCATAGTTACGCAGCGCAATTGCTTAGTTGCGCCGGCGTAACGACTTTTCTGTATTCAGAAAGCTAGTTACGCCGACTGCAGCCTAAGATATGACTGGCATAAGGCTCTTATGCCGTCGTATCGTAGGCTGCATTCTTACGATGGCCGCTAGGTGGCGTTCCCGTAGTGGTCAGCGTAGAGTATGCAAATTGCATACTAACGCCGATTCACAACCATACGCACGCCCTACGTACGCAGTTTACGTCGTTTACGTTCGTCGGGTTCCGCCCAAGGCTGCTCCTGCTATTAGCAGGAGCAGCCAATGCTAAGTATACCCGTCGTTCCCGCGTCGCGATGTTTGAAAATGACGTCGTTTGTGTAAGTGAATCGTGAATGGCGCTGGACGCCATTTACGTTCACGTTGAAGCAAATGACGTCCTTGCGACATCATTTGCCGCAATGCACGTCGGGAAAGTTTCCCGACGGAGCATGCGCACTACATTCGGCGCGGGAACGCGCCTAATTTAAATGATCCACGCCCCCCTACGGGATCATTTAAATTACGCGCCCTTACGCCGGGCAGTTTTAAGGAGCGCCCGCGCAAATTACGTAGCTACTGCTTCATGAATGAAGCGTAGCGCAGGTAATTTATGGAGGCGCAGCGTTAAAACGGTACGCTGCGCCTCCGTAAGAGGGCGCAAGTCGTACCTGAATCCACCCCAATGCTTCTAAACTCAACAGCCTAGAAATGACTATAAACGACCTTGTGTACATGTACCAACAAGAAAACACAGAGGAGAGTTCAAAGGTAGCTGTAGAAAAATGCCCAACTGCTCCTAAACGTCCGTATACCAGCAGCAGTGTACATAAAGAGCATATAACTTTATGTACTCTTTAATTGAGACAAAATTTCAGAAAATCCCTCTGGCAGGACTTATTGGGTCGACCAAAATAGAGGCTACTGAGACAAACTGAAAAAAATTACTCCACCTGACAGAGATGTGTGATATGACAACTTATAGTGCCGGGTGCAGGAGTACAGGAGCGCTCCAGCACTTGGCACCCCACTGCCACTCTGCAAATACAAGTCAGGCAACAAGGTGTTCTGATCTGGACAGTGGCGGTAGCCTGGCAAAATCTGTGCTGGGCATTTTCATCCACTCTCAGGCAGACTGCTTGCAATTTTGGAGTCACTGCACTTCCTTCCTTTCTTGTTTTTTCTTATGTTTTTTTTTAAGTGTACCCATTTATACTTACCAATATTTTGTTACATTTTGTTCAAATTGGACAAAGGTTTCCCTGTTGCAAAGATTACATTTCTACATGGAAATAAGTAATGTTCTCACAATATTAAAATGAACTCAGGAATGGGTGCTATGCTCCTGTTCAGGAATAGTGTTGAGCAGAATACGCCATATTCGATTTCGCAATATATCTCGAATATATAGTCGAATATTCGAGATATATTCGCTAAATTCGAATATTCGTGATATTTTATCGAAATGAAATGATTGCGAATTTTCGCTATTGCGAATGCGAAAATAATTGCGAATTTTCGACAAATGCTGTAGGAGCACTCTGATTGGCTCAGAATATTCGTGATATTTTACAATACAAAATAATTGCGAATATTCGGCAAATGCGGAAGGAGCACTCTGATTGGCTCAGAATATTCTTGATATTTTACAATACAAAATAATTGCAAACATTCTGCAAATGCGGAAGGAGCACTCTGATTGGCTCAGAATATTCTTGATATTTTACAATACAAAATAATTGCGAATATTCGGCAAATGCGGAAGGAGCACTCTGATTGGCTCAGAATATTCGTGATATTTTACAATACAAAATAAAAAGTGTTTTGCATTGGTGGTGATTCTTTACTCTATCCATCTGTCACAGCCGTTTGTCAATCAAACACCTTGAAGATTGAACACGTTCATGCTGCATGCTTTGGACTTTTTTTCACTTCACATATCAAAGACATTTTTATGAAAGATTATTTTTCTATTATTGGGACTATATTTCTTTATATATTTGTTTCACTGTGTATTTCACAAGTTATTTGCGCTTGCTTATTTTATAATTTGCCCACATATCTTGTCACTAGACATATTTTTTATTCTTGTAGAGCGACTCCATTTTCTGTATTGTATTAATTTATGTTGTATAACATTTTTGAGTTGCTGCTGTATTCTCCCCTTTTTTTAAGGTATGCGCAATTTTTTCCTTCTTACAAAAAAAAATAATATCAAACATACAAATATTCATAACAGAAACATACACAAAGCCCCCCCCTTTTGCATCAGAGACAATCAGAGTTCTCCTACCACAGTTATCGAAAATTCGCAATCATTTTCGCATTCGCATTAGCGAAAATTCACAATTTGTTTTTTTTATATTCGGCAACATAAAAGGATCGCCTCAGCTTAGCTACTCGGCCCATGGTCTCTAATCATACCAGCAATGCTTTTAGACGTCGATAGGATGTGATCTGTTTTAAAAATAAAATTGAAAAAATGCGAATATTCGGAATTGCGAATATTCACCGCGAAATTCGAAATATATCGCGAATACTCGAATATGCTATATTCGAGCCGAATATTCGCAATACGAATATTCGTGAGCAACACTATTCAGGAAACCTTTGTGCAATGTTTATTTACAACATGTAACATGCAAAAGTATATTTGTCATATTTTGCATGTGACTCTTTTTTTCCAAAATGATTGAAAAATAAAATGTATTGGGGGGAAAAATACACAGGCTTAATTTACACCCAAAACAGAATTTAAAACCTGACAGGGGCCCATATTCTCTCTAAAAATCCGCGGGCTGCGCTTAAGGCACTTACACTCCGCTGTCCCAACTTACAGGAGCAAGTGTTGTATTCCCCAAACACTTGCTCCGTAAGTTGGGACGGCGGAGTGTAAATGCCCCGGCGTAGCCTGGCGGATCTCCAAGGGGGCGGCTTGTATTCAAATTAAGCGCGCCCCCGATTCTAATGAACTGCGCATGCGCCGGGCTTCAAAAAGCCCAGTGCGCATGCTCCAGTTCTCGGCGGAAAACGTCAATGACGCCGACGTGTGCGTCATTGACGTAAAGTCGTATTCAAGAACGACTTAAGGAAACGACGTACCCGACGAAAAAACACGACGCGGACCCGACGCCATCCGTAACATGGTCTACGTGGGACTTGCGGAAACTTACTCCTCATATAGCAGGAGTAAGTTTCCGCTTACGCAAACGACATTAGCGACGGTTACGCGACGCAAACTCGTTCGGGAATCAGCGTAGAAGGACCATTTGCATACGCAAATGAGTCCTTCACGTAAATGCCATCTAGCGGCGGCCGGCGTCATTACATTTAAGATCCGCCAGTGTAAGTGACTTACAGATGGCGGATCTTAAGTGTATCTATGCGAAAATGATTCTAAGAATCAGTCGCATAGATACACGGGCCAAAAAAGGGAGATACGATGGAGTATCCTGAGATACTCCATCGTAACTTCTATGAGAATATGGCCCAGGGTTCTTATCCATCACCATTTGGCCGTTTGGAAGGATCAAATACCTGTTTCCCCTCTGCCCAATGTGGTTTCTACCACTGCCTTTTACATTCTGTAGTAAAGTTTGAGCCGGTGGGAGAAACCACAGCTTGCAGCAGGGGAGCAAATATTCCACACAATCTGCAATGTGGAGTGCTTGTAGGGGGTGCAGTGAGGAGGTGAAGTTTTAACGAACAGGCTGCCAGAAATTCAAGTATATTCCCTATTATTTTACAGGTATGCTTTGAACTATAAAATTACCTTGTGCTGTCAGTGTCACTTTAAAGATCTTGAGGTTGCAATATCTTCTATTCTATTTTTACCAGATTTTTTTTGTCATATAGTTGAACTTGCAGGATACTAAGTAATAGGTGTACACATCCTCTTCTGCTTATGACAGACAGACCTTCAGCTGTGTGCCATTTCACAGGTCAAACATATAGGATATTCAGACAGAAGCGTTGAGGCATATTTTGCAGAACCCTTATCTAAAGATTTTTGTAAGTAGCAGAATGTCCAACAAGTATAATATTTGAGAACAGCCATCAGGTGTAGCATACAGGGACGCAACATACAAGCATTTATTGAGTAGAAAATGAACACCACATTTTATCATGCCAAATGCATTGTAAAAATAAAACACTAATGCCAGGCTCACAGTGGATCAAGAAAAAATAATAGGTCATAGTAACAATAAACAACAGGCTGGGTAAGCATTCTATAGAAATGCCAGCAAGGGCCAACCCATATAAGATTGCATTTTAGAGTAACGTAGGCCCCATATGGTGCTGCAGCAGGGAGAGTCAAGTATGTTTGATGACCTTAAAGCTCAGTTTGGGTTCATTTTTTTTAAAGCTGTCCAATATGTGAAAAAAAAAAAAAACAGCTCAGGCTGCAATAAGCACATCCTAATGGTATTTTCCCCCACTGTATTTTTGTTTTTTTGTCACTAATTGTCATTCAACTGAGGACATATGGTGAGTGCAAGGCGTTATGGACCCACCCCCTGACGGGGCGCTAACACAACACCCTGCACTCACAGTGTAAGGATGGATCATCGAGGACTGTCTATCGCTGGATAAGATACGAGGAGAAAGAGGACCCTGCGCTTCATGTGGCTATCCTATACTGTGTTTCCCTGAAAATAAGACCTACCCCGATAATAAGACCTAGCATGATTCTCGGGGAGGGCTGTAATATAAGCCCTACCCCGAAAATAAGCCCTAGTAAAATCTGGTAATTTTTTTTTCAATCCAACTTGCAGATTGATTACACCGCCATAAGGTGTGCGTGTCTCCTTTTGTAACTGCACTGTGCAAAACACCCTATTTACAGACTCGCCGGAGGTCTTCTACTCTCCTCCTGGCTGACGCCAGCGTGACAGCGGCTCCCCCCTCCGCTCTCCTCCCATCTGATGCCTGCAGGCCCTCCCTCCTCAGCGCACAGAGCGGGTCGAAGGCAGCGGGACACCGGCTCCCCCCTCCTCCGCTCTCCTCCCGCCCGCGGACCCCCCTCCTCAGTGCACGGAGCGGGCCGACACCAGCAGGGATCCCCGTGCAGAGAAGAAAAGCCCAAGCAGACCATGCGACACCCAGTGGAGCTGCAAAAAAGGTATTTTCCACAAAACAATCACAAAGGGAGACACACTACACCCCACACCAGCACAATTCCTACAAAACGAATTACATAATTCTATAAGGATGGATTTTAAGATGTTTTTTATGACAAAATACTGACTCCTGACCTGACGGGGAGGGGGAGAAGACAGGGGGCACAGGAGATGGATAAATGACACAGCAGAAGCACTATGTAATCTATCATGCTTTAAAGGAAAAGGATTTTTTTTTTTTTTAGAGTTACAACCACTTTAAGATCATTGTACATACCGTAAATAAATAAGACATCCCCCAAAAATAAGCCCTAGTGTGTTTTTGGTTGCCAAAATTAATATAAGACCCAGGCTTATTTTCGGGGAAACACGGAAAAGGTAATTATTATTCAAAACAGAGCATAGCATACACAAGGGTGGCCTTTGGGATTAAGGGGGTAGAGGCGACTGGGGGTCAGAGCCCGAAGTTGGGCTTTAACAGTCACATTGCTAAACTCACACTGGAGAATATGATCCTTAAAACATTTTTTTTACTGTTGATTTAAAATATATTAAAATATTAAAACTCCTTACTGATCTTCAAGGTAGACCAAGTGAGCCTAGTCACTTTTTCTGGGGAAGGTTTAGAACTACATTTAGTATTTAGTAATTTCCCCTTTGGATTTTGTACAACTTCCTGTCCAGATCCCTGTCAGTAAAAAAATCTTAAGCTGGTCACAAATGATTCTTCCAGTCACACAAACGAGATGGATGGAGGAATTCCTTCTGACAAAATATTATATTCTGAAAGAGGGACTCTTCCCTGTCAGAAAACTCTGATCAGTGACTGCAGCCACTGATCACCAACAGTTTTCCAACATTACCATTTGACAGAAGTCAACCTAACAACCGACTTATGTCGAACAGGGACAACCACACATGGATTGACATTCAGCTGGTCTCTTTTGAACTGACCAAATTTTGATTATTCTATGGACAGCTTTACTGACAGGGATTTAGGCACCAATACAATCCTGACAGATGTCCTAAGCCATCTCCAGTCTACTAATGAACTGAATGCTGTCTAAAGCCTGGTACACACAATGAGATTATCGGACAAATGATCGTCCGTTTTTTTTGCATGCTAGTGTCCATATTGAAAATGAAGAGGTTACTAATGTAGCGGGTGCCGCTCAGCCCACCTGCGGCCCCACTCCTCTCGCTGGCCGCTGCCAGGACACAGACCCTGACACACTCTCATAAGGAAGAGCATGCCTGTCAGCACCTGCGGGGGAATTTTTCCCCCTCCCTCTCCTCGCCTTAAACTGGCAGGGGGAGGGAACCAATGAAACTCAAGAAATTGGTGAGCGGGCACTTGCCCAATTTACAGAGATACAGAGACACTGCATGCAGACAATGTTGCTTATTTTGCCTGCACTTGTAGAACATGGGTCACACTTGCACCCTGTTAAGCAGTCACAGTGTTTACCTTGCTACCCGGATACTGCCAGCATACTACATTTCACTCTATCAAACAGTGCATAAACTAAAGTGGCTAGCTGAAGATTCAAGGCCTTCTTCTTCCAAGGGTCTGAAGTTACTGCTGCCATACGGGCACACACACATACCCAGGGCTTAGTATATGTAGTGTATGGGACAGAAGGGAGAGGTCTGACATAAGAAGGGGTCATTCCTCTGGCCTTCTCCTGCCTGAACTCTCCGAGCCCAATTTAGGTCGAGTGGTGGTAAATCAGTCTCATTGTTTGGCATTTTGTTATCTGTCAATTGTTAAAGTGCTTGCCTCTGCTCTCAGGGTTTTTCTTCTTGAGGAGTCCCCTGAAAGCAGACAGACAGTACCATTGCTCTTAATTCTCAGTCATTATTACACAGTTGCCTTACTTGAGATATATTTGTCTAGCTATATTGTTACTGTTTGTAGTTGTTGACTTTTACTTTTTATTTGACAGGCTGGAACTCCTCTTTACACTATGTTTTAAGGAAAGCTCCATATGTAATATGATATAGTCTGGGTTCCATTGGAAGATAAAGAGCAAAGATATGATACAGCTGATAGGAATATACCAATTGGAAATTCATATTGCCTTCTGTGTTTAATTATCGTTGCTGTGGTTAGAGCATTATGTAGAACTAGACAATGACATGTGTCTCATTTTATATATGTAGACACAATAGAGCTGACTTAAATCAGAATATTTTTATATAGGCCTTGTTAAAATTAGTAAAAGATCATTTAATATATATATATATATATATATATATATATATATATATATATATATATATATATATATATATATATATATATATATATATATATAAATAACAGCACTACAGAGAATTCTAGCAGAATTATCTATAAAATATCCTACCAAAAATATAGTACAGGCCAGGAGCTCAGGCACAGCATAAGCAGAGGGCCACATGATGGGGTTTGTCCAGAGAGACTATAGGCCAGTGATGGCGAACCTTGGCACCCCAGATGTTTATGAGGGGTGTCTGTACTGTGGGGGGCTGCACTGTAGGGGTGGGGATCTTCACTATAGGGGTGTCTGTACTGTGGGGATGGGGGTCTGCACTGTAGGGGTGTCTGTACTGTGGGGGGTGGGGGTCTGCATTGTAGGGGTGGGAGTCTGCACTATAGGGGTGTCTGTACTGTGGGGGTCTGCACTTTAGGGGTGTCTGTACTGTGGGGGTCTGCACTATAGGATGTCTGTACTGTGGGGGGTCTGCACTGTAGGGGTGTCTGTACTCTGGGGGTCTGCACTATAGGGGTGGGGGTCTGCACTATAGGGGTGTCTGTACTGTGTCGGGTGGGGGTCTGCACTGTAAGGGTTTCTGTACTGTCGGGGGCTGCACTGTAGGGGTGGGGGTCTGCACTGTAAGGGTTTCTGTACTGTCGGGGGCTGCACTGTAGGGGTGGGGATCTGCACTATAGGGGTGTCTGTACTGTGGGGTGGGGGGGTCTGCACTGTAGGGGTGTCTGTACTGTGGGGGTCTGCACTGTAGGGGTGGGAGTCTGCACTATAGGGGTGTCTGTACTGTGGGGGTCTACACTGTAGGGGTGTCTGTACTGTGGGGGTCTGCACTATAGGGGTGGGGGTCTGTACTGTGTCGGGTGGGGGCCTGCACTGTAAGGGTGTCTGTACTGTTGGGGTCTGCACTATAGGGGTGTGTGTACTGTGGGGGGTGGGGGTCTGCACTGTGGGGGGGTCTGAACTGTTGGGGGGTCTGAACTATTGGGGGGGGTGTCTGTGTAATGTAATGGGGTCCAGAGGTGCAGGGTGCTATGAAATAAAAAGGGGTCCAGTGGTGTATGGTGCTGTGTAATGTAAAGGGGTCCAGTGATGCAGGGTGCTGTATAATGTAAAGAGGTCCTTAGGTGCAGAGTGCTGTGTAATGTAAAGGGGTCCAGAGTACTGTGTAATGTAAAGGGGTCCAGTGGTGTAGGGTGCAGTGTAATGTAAAAGGGTCCAGAGGTGCAGGGGGCTGTGTAACGTAAAGTGGTCCAGAGGTGCAGGGTGCTGTGTAATGTAAAGGGGTCCAGAGGTGCAAGGTGCTGTGTAATGTAAAGGGGTCCAGAGGTGCAAGGTGCTGTGTAATGTAAAGGGGTCCAGAGGTGCTGTGTAATGTAAAGGGGTCCAGAGGTGCAGGGTGCTGTGTAATGTAAAGGGGTCCAGAGGTGCAGGGTGCTGTGTAATGTAAAGGGGTCCAGAGGTGCAGGGTGCTGTGTAATGAAAAGGGGTCCAGTGGTGTAGGGTGCTGTGTAATGTAAATAGGTCCAGTGATGCAGGGTGCTGTATAATGTAAAGAGGTCCTTAGGTGCAGGGTGCTGTGTAATGTAAAAGGGTCCAGAGTACTGTGTAATGTAAAGGGGTCCAGTGGTGTAGGGTGCAGTGTAATGTAAAGGGGTCCAGAAGTGCAGGATGCTGTGTAATGTAAAGAGGTCCTTAGGTGCAAGGGGCTGTGTAACGTAAAGTGGTCCAGAGGTGCAAGGCGCTGTGTAATGTAAAGGGGTCCAGAGGTGCAAGGTGCTATGTAATGTAAAGGGGTCCAGAGGTGCAAGGTGCTGTGTAATGTAAAGGGGTCCAGAGGTGCAGGGTGTTGTGTAATGTAAAGGGGTCCAAAGGTGCAGGGTGCTGTGTAATATAAAGGGGTCCAGAGGTGCAGGGTACGGTGTAATGTAAAGGGGTCCAGAGTGCTGTGTAATGTAAAGAGGTCCAGATGTGCAGTTGTGGAGAGGGGGTACACAATAGTGACAAAGAGATATTGAAGGCTACAGAGGTATGCGGGGGGCACAGAAGGGTGTTTTTACATTTTAAGGTGGGGGGTGCCAGATATAGGATCTGCCCCCGGTGCCAAATATTGCACTGTATTTTCTGTAAAATATATATGCATATGGGTGTATCATTTTTTTTATTTTTTTTGGTGGGGGAATGAATCTTGGGTGGGAGTTCCCACACTTTTTCCCCCAGGACTTGACCCCTGATTATAGGACACTAATAAGTGCCAAAACTGAAATCATAAACACTCTCTCTGCTTAGTAACACTGACAGCCAATCACCTCTCAACCCTGTGAGCTGTAGTTAGGGAGGGGCCTATCTCTTTGCCTGCTTGTCTGCTTCTCTAAATAAAGTAAAGAAACATAGCACCAATTTATAATATTCTATTGAGGTTTATTTTACCATTTTTAAAATTTGAAAATGAGAGGTATGCTATCAAAAGAAAGGTCTAAGGGGTCACACCAAAAATATTAAAACCAATCTTTTCAAGGATAAAGAAGCCTAACAAGATAACCAAGAGGTAAGAAACAAATTGGATGGTAAATAATTGTTCAGAGGGTATTTTATGGCTGATTTAAGACACGGGTCAAAACCGACCCGTTAACATCATGGATAGTAATAGCAAGCTAACATAAGAGGAGGGTTAAAGTTGTGCTGCATTATGAGAGGCAGTTACTGGAAAAACTTCATATTGTTGAGCCTGGTCGCTAAGAAATAAGTTTAATTTCTCACACAAGTTGCATTTATCATCCTAGTCTGAGGCCTAGTACATCAAAATCCGCCAGAGGATTTATCCGCGGAAACGGTCCGGAGGTCCGTTTCCGCGGATAAATCCTCTGGCGGATTTTGATCTCATGGTTGTACTAACCATGAGATCAAAATCCCCGCGGAATTCCGTCCGCGGTGACGCGTCGCGCCGTCGCCGCAATGATGACGCGGCGACGTGCGCGACGCTGTGATATAAGGACTTCCACGCATGCGTCGAATCATTACGACGCATGCGGGGGATGGATTCGGACGGATTGATCCGGTGAGTCTGTACAGACCAGCGGATCAATCCGTTGGACTGGATTCCAGCGGATCGATTTATTAGCATGTCAAGAAATTTTGATCCGCTGGAAATCCATCCCCGGGGAAAAAAATCTGCGGAAAAATATCCGCTGGATCGTACACACCAGGGGATCTATCTGCTGAAACCGGTCCGCGGATCAATTCCAGCGGATCGATCCTCTCGTGTGTACGGGGCCTAAGAAACAAACACAAAAGTTCCCAGGGTGGGGTCTCCATTACATATATTCATATTTTTATGGTTGGTTAGTAAAAATATTATCTACAGTACTTCATAATCTCTTTGTTCCCTCAGTATTTCTGGGCCTGCTGGTTTGGACTGGAGCATATGGTCAAAGCAGCAAATATTCAGACTTGTTGGAAGAGTGTCTTCAGGATCCGGAGTATGAAGATATAATGGATATTGCCATACGTGGATTGCCTCCTGTCCCAAAATCTAATGCGAAACACGTTGTAATTGTTGGTGCCGGGATGTCCGGATTATCAGCGGCCAACGTATTACAGAATGCCGGTCACAGAGTAAGTTGACGAATTTGTCAGAAGGTACTCAGACATTGGTAGTAAAACCTTTCCACCCAATTATTATTATTATTATTATTATTATTATACAGGATCTACAGTATATAGCGCCAACAGTTTGCGCAGTGCTTTACAATGTTAGGGCAAACAGTACAGTTACAATACACAGGGCCGCCATCAGGGGGGTACAGGCAGTACACCTGTAAGGGGCCCCCGGATGACAACCCCCTATTTTTATAAAAAAAAAAAATTATATATATATATATATATATATATATATATATATATATATATATATATATATATTTATTTATTATTATTATTATTATTAAAGGGCCCAGAGGTCCCCAGGGCCCCGGATGGCAACCCCCTTTTTTTATAAAAAAAAAATGTTTTATATATTATTTTATTTCTTTTTTCTTTTTTTTTTTAAATAAATGTTTATTTTTTTATTTTTGTTTATATATATTTTTTTATTTTTATTTTTTATTAAAGGGCCCAGAGGTCACCAGGGCCCTGGATGGCAACCTCCCTTTTCTTTTTTCTCTTTTATAAATGTTTCTTTTTCTTTTTTTATATATTTTTTAAAAAAAAATTTTAATAAAGAGCCCAGAGCTTTCTTTATTTTTTTTAAAGGGCCCAGAGGTCCTGGATAGCAACCCCCCTTTTTTTGTAATTTCTTTTTATATATATATATATATATATATACCTATATTTATATATATTTTTTATTAAAGGGCCCAGAGGTCCCCAGGGCCCCAGATGGCAACCCCCCTTTTAAAAAAAATAAAAATAAACATATAATTTTTATATATATTTTTTATTTATTTCTTGATTTTTATTAAAGGGCCAAGAGGTCCCCAGGGCCCCGGATGGCTACCCCCCTTTTTTATATATATTCTTGTTTACTTCTTCTTTTTTTGTAAAGGGCCCCCCCCGCTTCTCAATTCGCGGCAGCCCCCCCCGCTTCTCAATTCCAGGGGGTAGCAACCCCCCCCCCCGGTGCTCCAGGGGGCCAATGCCTGAAGTTGTGTAAGGGGCCCCATAATTCCTGATGGCGGCCCTGACAATACAATTCAATACAGGAGGAATCAGAGGGCCCTGCTCGTTACAGTTTACAATCTAGTATAATAAGGTTTGGCAACCCTGGCATGTCTGTAATTGTACCACGCATTGTTAAGGCTTTGACCTGAAAAATGTTTCAAACAAATGAAAGGTTAAAGTAGAACTAAACCTTCAATATAGTAAAGTGCTGAGGTATATCAATATTATAAAGTGATGCCTTCGTCCCATTAAATTATTGTAGAGAAAAGGGAGGCTTGTGGTGGACTATAATGGCATCATATGTGCAACTGATAAACAGTCGATATTATAATTAAAAGGTTTTTATTACAAAAATAGAAACATTCCATAACATTTACAATAAAATATCAAAAAATATAAAATATTAGCCAACGATAAGTTGATTCATGGTTATCACAACTGATATTTTCTATATGTACTCTCAAAGTACCTGAGCTATATTGCCTCTCATACATTTCTATTAGTTGCCAGTACAACTTGTGTATTATACGTGTATCCTCAAAGTACCTGAGCTACACTATCTCTCGTATGCAATTAATACTTGTTACTACAAATACAATTTACTACTTGCTTGACAGAAGTATAAAATACTTATAGGCCTCATCCTAATTGTTGAACATGTTCGCTCTAACTTTTATATGGTAGGGGTTGATGCTATTTCATAGCATCTCCCCTAGTGGCCTAAATACATCTCTACATGCTAAGGTTTATATGATGTAGAGAACCCCCAAACTCCTGTTGCTAGGCGTGACGCCTGGGGTCCCTACTGATAATCACCTGCATGTAGTGGTGTATTGGGATATTGACCTTGAACTAGTTTTAAATGCTAAGCCTTGGTCGCATGTTGTAATGAGTCCATGCTTAGTAGCTCAACGCCTTTCTTTATGTGACACAGAGATGTATAGATCCCCCAAACTCCTGTTGCAAGGAGTGACGCCTGGGGCCTAATACTGAGTTGTCGCATAGAGAATCAAATTGAATTCCTTGCTAACTGTAGTTGTGGTTCACGCCGTTCACCAGTGCTGTTACAATGCCTAATGTACCACCAGCCACAGAATACAAGGTTGTTTGCTGTCAGGTGAACGCCTGTGGGCTAATTTATGGGGCCTGTAATGGCCAACACTTACTTCTGTATCCGGTGAATAGCTTAATGTACCTCCAGCCATAGAATACAAAGTTGTTTGCTGAAAGTTGGGGCTTGTAATGGCCAGCACTTACTTATGTATCCTGTTTTTCACTTAATACTTCTGGTAGGTCAGTGTCCATGTTGTGGGACTATTTGTGCACAGCTAGTAAGTATTTTGTGGCTACAAATATGACCTGAAGGTTTTTAATATTCGCCTGCCATTAAAGTCAATGGGACCCGCCGCAAACTTGCGGTTCGCGGACATTTGCGATCGTTCGCGGTTAGTGTTCGCAAACCGTCCCATCGGATGTTCGTCCATCACTAGTAATGCTTACTGCATGAAAATTTGTGCATGATGAGCTTCATGAACTGTATTATATGTACCGGTTATTGTGCTCTGCCCTCGCAATTTGCTCAACCACCATTGCCAAACTTCCACTCTAAACTTTGAGCAATGCATATATAATCATGGCATGCACAGATTACATTTTATTGTTTTTGTTAAAAAGCATTAATTTAAAGCACCAAAACCAAACATTTTTATATATTGAAGCATACCAATCATTAGATTATTGTATTAGTTTTCTTTATTTAATCTTTTTTCCCTCTGTCTTCACCCAGTGATCTAGCCAGTAATACACCTATTGTAGTGGAGTGCCCCAACTCTGGATGAAGGAGCACAGGGTTCACCTTGACAGCAGCATTGTCCAACTGGGGAGAGAGGAGCGTTAGGCTGGCCATACATGCATTGAAATTTGTCTGGTTCTTCAGGGACTGGCCAAATAGGGAACCGTGTATGGGCAAGGTAGTTGAACAGTGGCGGCTGCTCCATAAGGGGGCACAGAGGTGCCGCCCCTCCTATCCATGTGTCTGGCCCCCTTATCTACATACAGGGCGCAGGACCATGGATTACAATGGAGGGGGGTGCCATAGGCTTTAAAAGGCTTAAAAAAAGGGTGGGCTCTGGGCGCAGAGCACACCCACTTGTGTGGCAATAGCAAATGAATATTCGCTATTGACACACTGATCCTCCTCCAGGCCAATCAGGAAGCCCCTATTGACCAGGGAGTCTTAGGACTTCCTGGCCAATCGTGTCTCAGGGCACACTTCCTGTGTGGTTGGGAGGAGGATGTACCATTGTGTGCTCTGGGGAGCGGCCCGGCTCTTCCTTCCCCCTACTGCAAGGTAAGGCACATTCAGAGTGTCTAGTGTCTCCCACGGCAGACACTAACATTTTAATCACCAGCCACCACTGATCAACTTCTGTACAACTGCCCTGTTGGATTTTTGCCGCTCGATCAGCACTGATCAGAGTATTCTATGTCAGACGTAGCGCGTACTTAGCATGACGTCAACCGCTTCCATCCAATGAGACGGAAGCAATACGAAGCTCCGTTCTGTGTTTATGAGCCAGTGCAGATCGTTTTACACATGAGTGTGACTTTAAGCCCTCATGCACACTGGACGTTATAATTAAATTATAAAAACGCCAGTAGCTTTGCAGTGAGTTTTTCAACGTTCTTGCAATAGCATTTTTTTTAGCTTTTTTTTTTGCGTTTTTCAGCGTTAGTGTTTTTTAATGGTTTTGAATATTCTCTAATGTCGTGTACACACGATCGTTTTTCCCGATTAAAAAAGTCAGATGGACTTTTTCAGCGGAAAAAGCGATCGTGTGTGGGCCCCATCAGACTTTTTTCCATCGGTGTAAAATATAGAACATGTTTTACATTTTATTCCATCGGAAATCCGATCATGCGGCATAAGTGCTCAGCTGCCAATTAATTTGTGTTTTATCTATTCTGTTTGCTCCGATTGTACTTGTTGCTAAATTATAAGCTCAGTGCGGAGGATTTCCCCATGCACATGAGTGGGTGGATGGGTGAATCAAGTCAGTTTTTTTTTTTTTAGTTCAACCCGCTGGTACAAAAAAAAAAAATGACTAATCTATGGGCTGCTTTAGATCTACTAGCAGATCTAGATGCACAAATTGAAGCCAAACTCCAGCAAATACTTTATTAACTGTTATGCCGCGTACACACGATCATTTTTCGGCATGTAAAAAACGTTGTTTTTAAAAAATGTCATTTAAAATGATCGTGTGTGGGCTTCACATCATTTTTCAGGTTCAGAAAAACGAAAAAATTCTCGAAACATGCTGCATTTTTTAACGACGTTTTAAACGATGTTGTTTTTCGGTTGTAAAAAATTATCGTGTGTGGGCTAAAACGACGTTAAAAACCCGTGCATGCTCAGAAGCAAGTTATGAGATGGGAGCGCTCGTTCTGGTAAAACTACCGTTTATAATGGAGTAAGCACATTCATCATGCTGTAACAGACAGAAAATCGCGAATCGTCTTTTACTAACACGGAATGAGCTAAAGCAGCCCCAAGGGTGGCGTCATCCGCATGGAACTTCCCCTTTATAGTGCCGTTGTACGTGTTGTACGTCACCGCGCTTTGCTGGAGCATTTTTTTTAAACAATGGTGTGTGGGCAACGTTGTTTTAATGATGAAGTTGGAAAAACTTTGTTTTTTCTACATGCCAAAAAACTTAGTTTTTTTTTCATGCCGAAAAATGATCGTGTGATCGTGGCAATCACAGTTGTAGCACTACCCCCGGAGGAGCGGCTGGTTTGTTTTGGGTGGCACATTTACTTCGTGGCTCTCCAAATTCCTAGGGGTGTATGGTGCATATTGCAGCAGTAATGGAATGTCTGCGACAAGTGTATTTTTTGTGCTCTTTATTACCCAGCTGGGTAAAAACAATAAACTTGTGGTGAAAGGATAGAGTTGAAGGAAGTAGGAGAACAGCAGATTCAGGCGTAGTATAGGAAACAGTCCTGCTCCCATGTGTAACACTTTTTGCGCCACTCCTGCCTGAGTGGACTTAGTGTACCCGGACAGGCCTCTCTCACTGACCTGGCAGCCGGAGCATCACTCGAACCTTTTTAGGGAAAAGTCTCTGCCACAGACCCTCCTGGAATGAACTCAGGGAGAAACCTCTGCCACAGGCCCTCACTGATTGTGCTTACGGAGACGATCCTCCTTGAATAAATTACGCCTGGATCTCCTTCTTCTAGTCACTCAGGTACCGACTGACAGGTGATCAATCCTTCAGTGTCCGGCTACTTTGATCCCCGGTGGTTTGTCGAGATCCTTTTGGATCGCCAGCCTCTCAATGGCTCTCCTCAGATGGACTCCCCACCGAACAGCTCTACCGCTTGGGATCTTCAGAAATGGGAACACAGTCGACCACTGGGCTCCCCGCCACAGCTTAGATGCTCCGGACCAACATGGTCCTGGAACCAGGAACACCGCGTGGCACGCGCACCCTGGCCAGGTAGGCCATAATGCCGGGGGGCGCCGTGGTGCAGTCTCCCTAAAGGTGGGTGCCGCACATGGTGAAGAAGACGACCCAGACTCAATGGCGTCTGCCCCATAAATACCCTCTCCCAGCATGCCCAGCGAGGAAACTCCCCTCTGATTGGCTGCTGGGAAAGAGCACCCAAGTCTCGACTTTACTGCTGTCACCTGTTGTCCTGGGGTGGAACTACACCCCAGGAACAACAGAATGAGCCCACAGCACAGCCAAGCTGAGACAGAGACCCTATTTTGAACACAATAATCTTGATCAAAGTTAACTAACACTCTGATCCCACTCTAAATGTAAACAGCACCGGTACTTGGAAGTAACCAGGCGCTACACAGTGAACAATTTTTTTCATTTTGGAATAAAGGTTTTACATACAGGTATATAAATAAAACCACCCCTGTCAGTTGAAAATAGTTTGTCTCATCCCTGTAACTGATACATCTGCCAGACAGCTAAAACAACAGACTTACTGGCTGGCTCAACAAATCAAAATAGAAGAAAGAAAGCCTAAATATTAAAACAAATGTGTCCATCACATCTAAGAATTGGTAAACTGCAATATAATAAATATTTGCTTTTGCATTTATTACCGCTTTAAACTTCAGCTAATAAAAGGACACGTATCGGTAGCTACAATCGTTTTGTATTATGCAAATAGTAAGCAAAGAAACATAATAAATTATAAAGACAGGTTACACAATGCAATGTTTAGACTTGCCCAAAGTAGCCTTCTAGGATATATTCTAAGAAGATTAATTGTTGACTAACTATTGTTCGGAATCGTTACAAATAAAATAATAAATGCAGTCAAATGACATAACCAAATTAGACTTTATCTAGATGAGTGGTTGGCATATAAAAAAGGGTTTACAGTGGTATCAGTGTGTAAAGGTGAAATAGGATGCCAATATACTGTAATCAAAGTTGAATTCCATACCAACAACTGAATATACAGATGAACTACATGAGAGCTATTTTACCTGCCAAAGGATTTGTATTTCTGTACACCTGGTCCTGACTTTTCACAGCTCTGCCACACAGCACAGCCCTGTCTGCCAGAATAGAATACCTATTTTTTTCTGCTACAGTTAAAGCAGATCTTTTACATCAGTTACAAAATTTGCTTATTCAAGGTTCTCCCCCCCCCCCCTCCTAAAATGCTGCAAAAAAGAACCTGTGATGGGAAAAAGTTATAATATACTTGCCTTTCCATGACTCCTGTAGTGCAGGCAATGACATCCTCCTGCTGACAAGAAGAAATGCTGAGTAGTCCAAAGCTGCAGCACAGTGCACAATTATCCAATCCTGAGATTTGGGTAAAGCCTCGTACACGCGCATGGTTTTCTCTGCAAGAACCAGCAAGAAAACTGCTGGCAGAGCTTTCTTGCCGAGTAAACCGTGCGTGTGTACGAGGCTTTGAGGTTTCTCGTCAAGAAAACTGACCAGAATCTAGACGAGAAAAATTGAGAACCTGCTCTCTATTTTCTCGTCGTGAGATTCTCGGCAGTGTTTTCCTGCCGAGAAACCAGAGTGTGTGTGTATACTTACCTCTCCATGGAAACCCCCGCATGCTCGAAAATGACTTTGCACGTCGCTTCCAAGGCATACGTAGGGTGAAGCAAGATTGCGGCGATGGCACCGAACGTGACAAGCGCATGCTTGTCATAGTCGATGACGTCACCGCGTTCGTGCCATTCGAAAGAATGGCGGTTCTTTTGAATGGTGTGTCTGTACACTCGGCCGGAGAGAGATTCTTGCCAGGAATCTCGTCAGGAAAAACAACGTTTTTTTTCCTGACGAGAATCTGGGCCGTGTGTACAGGGCTTGACTCTGTATTCTCCATATTTGCCTGGAAGGAGGGTGATGTCGCCCTCACCAAGGTGCTGCAGAAAGAAGTCAGGGAAAAGTAAGTAGGTTATCTAACTATTATGTAAGAGGCTGATAACAGATCAAAATCAGGTACTTACTAGGGATGAGCCCGATCGATTTGAACATCCGGTGTTTGCCTGTTCGCCGAACAGCGAACATTATGCAGTGTTTGCGGCAAATTCGAAAGCCGCGGAACACCATTAAAGTCTATGGGACACTAACATGAAAAATCAAAAGTGCTCATTTTAAAGGCTTATATGCAAGTTATTGCCATAAAAAGTGTATGGGGACCTGGGTCCTGTTTTTTTTAGGAACAGTGATTTTAATAATGCTTAAAGTGAAACAATAAAAAATAAATATTCCTTTAAATATCGTTCATGGGGGGTGTCCTTAGTATGCCTGCAAAATAGAGCATCTTTCCCGTGTATAGAACAATACAACAGCAAAATTACATTTCTAAAGGAAAAAATACATTTAAAACTGCTCGAGGCTATAATGAATTGTCGGATCCCGGCAATATACTGTAGATAAAAATCATTGAAAAAACACGGCATGGGTTCCTACTCCCCTAGTCCATTACTAGACCCTTTGGGTCTGGTATGAATATTAAGGGGAACACCGCACCAAAATCCATACCAGGTCCTTCAGGTCTGGTAATAATATTAAGGGGAACCCTTCGCCAATTTTTTTTTTTAGCGTAGGGGTCCCCCCAAAATCCATACCAGGCCCTTCAGGTCTGGTATGGAATTTAAGAGGAACCCTGCACTAAAATAAAAAAATAATGGCATAGGGGTCCCCCCAAAATCCATACCAAACCCTTATCCGAGCATGCAACCTGGCAGGCCGCAAGAAAAGGGGGGGGACAAGAGAGTGCCTTTCTCTTCTAAACCATACCAGGCCACATGCCCTGTGGTCCCCCCCCAAAGCACCCTGTCCCCATGTTGATGTTTTCATCGTATATGTCACCTCCTGGTCTCCCAGCTGAGCTCCCACTGCTGGGAGACACGTCTGCGGCACTGTAAGAATCCAAATCCCCAACAAGTGGTTGGGATTTGGATTTTCACGGCCCCCCTATCCTTGCACCCTGAGGCGCTTAAGCCGCCTCATGGTAATACCAGCCCTGCACATCAGCAATCACCATTCATCCCATGCTCAGAGGGCATGTATTACCAACTCCAAAAAAATGGATTGCCTAAATCCATCAATGAGCTGAGAGTTGTGTGTGATCCTGACAGAGGTTTTTTTTATCCACACAGGGAGCCAGGATAGGAGGGGAGTGCATGGTGAATTTTACCGCCCCCCCCCATACTGGCACCATAAAGCGGCTGCCTAAGCTGCCTTATGCGAGCGCCAGCTCTGCCTTTGATCATACCCCAAGGACACCAATGCTCCTGCCCCTCTCCCTCATTCACTTTATCCCGTCTCCTGTTTCTTATTCTATCTGCTCTCTCCATACATAAATCTGCACTGCACACATCCTTGCAGCCTCCCATTTGAGCTCTGGGCATCCTGCCTGTCTTGACACCCTTTCTATCCCAGCTTGGTTTTTGTATCTCTTCCAACTGTCCTGTCGCCATCATGCAGCCTAGCACATTCTCTGCAGTCTTTTAAGCTGGCCATACAGTAGATGAGTCATTTGTTTTTTGTTCAGGCCAGGGGACCTGATGCTGTCAGAATACACTGATCTGACTGTACTGCCCACTGAATGGGAAAAGGAGGATCATTTTTGCTGGGATACAAAGCATTGCAGCTGCAGTATGTGTATACCCCCATATAGCTGCCTTTGCAGCTTGGGTGGATGGTAAAATGGCCACTCAACCACCTTTTTTTTACCGCCCTCCAACCAGGCCTTGGGGCTTGTTCACTTGGATGGGTGGGGGCAGTAAAAGCAGGAGTATGAGCTGCAGTTTTACCACCAATTAGACACAGATGGCAAACCTGACAGTGCATTTAAAACTCCTTTACTCTTTCCAACATAAAAAAAAAAAAAAAATGTTTAGGCTTTATATATATGTACATAGGAAAGTAACTTTAACAAGACAGGAACATCTTTATCTAAAACAGGTGGCTAAAAATATATCTATAGAAGTATCGCGTCATAAGCCTTATGGTAGAGGAACTAGCTAGCAGGTGTCCCTGCTTTGGCAAACCTTTATCTGTTTTGGACCTCTGAATGGATGTGGCATTACGTACAGTTGGCCAAAATATATATGGGCTGGAACAATATACAGTATCTCACAAAAGTGAGTGCACCCCTCACAGTTTTGAAAATATTGCATTATATCTTTTCATGTAACAACACTGAAGAAATTACACTTTGCTACCCACCATTGTGTCAGCTCCGTTGTCTGCTGGATCTTATATACCTATGGGGCGTGGCCATCTTATGACATCATCCAAAGACCACACCTCCTTGTGACGTCATTGATGTGTGACAAGGTTTCTTTGGGGTGGGGTGCTCACTCGATTTTCCCCTACCTTTCCTGGCCTGTCAGTCAGCATGCTCAGATAAGGGTCTAGTATGGTTTTGGGGGGAACCCTACTCTGTTTTTTTTTTAAATGTTGGGGTGGGGTCCACCTTCAAGATCCATACCAGACTCAACGGGCATGGTATGTATCTGGGGGGACCCCATGCTGTTTTTTCTGATAAATTTGGTGTGAGGTTTCTTCCATACCAGAAGCAAAGGAATAGTTTTGGGTAAAAGGACAAGTTGCAATCATCTCAAAGTCGGATCAAAGTTGAATCCTGTTCATTGAAGTCGGACATGAAGTCGCAGGACAAATTTGGATCGGAAGTCATGCAACGTTCCTTTGTCAGAGCACACAGTAAGTGCATAAAAGTATAGTATAGTACCTGATACATTTTCAGTCATCATTTTTCCTTGTCAAATAAAGAGAGATTAAGGTGCACTGATGCATGAAGGTAAAAAAAAAACCTTCTGTGTTCAGCAGCTCTCCCTACTTACATGAGCCCCATTCCAATCCAGCAATGTAAATGACAGCCTTAGCTCTCCCTGGTCTCTCCCTCCTCATTGTCTGAGACAGCAGCGGTAGTCATTGACTCCTGCTACTGTCAATCACATTCAGTGAGCCAATGAGGAGGGACTTGGGGTTTAGAACATCTGCCAGACCTTTTTTGCTGTTGGTGTCAGGCACTTCTTGTTGAGTTGGCAGATGTAAGTCTCTTCAAAGTGGACACCAGTAACAATAAAAACCTAACAGATATTTAACCCTTTCTCACTCTATCCAAAAAAGCTTGGCCTAGCGTTAAATTGATGGTGGGTATGATTGGTGTTATTGAACACATTACAGGACTCAAATCTTTTAAACTTCTTTTATACTTCAGGTGACAGTGCTGGAGGCCAGTAACCGCATAGGAGGTCGTGTACAGACCTATAGAGATCCAGAGGGCTGGTATGGAGAACTGGGACCCATGCGTATTCCTCCATCTCACAGGTATTTAAAAAAAGCTCTTTTATATTGATAAAAAAAAATTTTTATTTTACATATAAAATTCATCTTTGTACTTTCTGATAATTAAAAACGAAGTTTGCCACTTCCTAGAGGATTCATATTTTCACATTAAAACCCACACTATATAATGTTTCACTCTATTAATTTGTGCAGAGATTCCAGCTCTTTCCCAGAAAACGTTATTAACCTTAGTATGTGAAATACGTAAAACGTGCATTTGTTCATTTTTACAGGCTTATACGGGAATTTATTCGTCAGTGTGAATTGCAAATGAACCCTTTTATCATATCTAATGAAAACAATGTATACTTGTTCAATAACATAAGACAACTGCAAAAGGATGTTGCTAAGAAGTCAAACCTGTTTGGGTTTGCACTGACCTCTGAGGAAGAAGGAATATCCGTTAAAGACCTATTTTCTAAAGTGGCATTCAAGGTAATCATTGTGTCTCAGAAAATACTATGTCCCCAGTACTGGTTCACAGTCATGGATAGCAGGGAGCAACTACTGCCCCTATCTAGGGGTTTTGGGAGCTCTTGGGGGTGAAGAGATGTGATGACAGGAGTACAGTGTATATCCAAGATAGAACAGAACAGAAGAGCAGGTGTAGGATCAGAGCAGTCAGATTATACATCATTGGCAGGTATTGACCAACTAATTTCATCAGACTGCAAGAACCAGAAACACCCACTCTTCAATAAAGGTATCGATGGACTTGTGCGGAAGGACAGCTCCCAATATATATATATATATATATATATATATATATATATATATATATATATATATACACACACACACACACTGGCCACTTTATTGGGTACATCTGTTAAATTGTTTGGTAACACAAATTGCTAATCAGCCAATCACATGGCAGCACCTCAAGGCATTTATGCATTCTAGACGTGGTAAAGAGGACTTGCTGGAGTTTAAACCGAACATCAGAATGGGGAAAAAAGGGGATTTAAGTGACTTTGAACGTGGTATGGTTGCTGGTGCCAGATGGGCTGGTCTGAGTGTTTTAAAAACTGCTGATCTAGTGGGATTTTCACGCACAACCATCTCTAGGGTTTACAGAGAATGGTCTGAGAAAGAGAAAATATCCAGTGAGCGGCAGTTGTGTGGACAAAAATGGCTCATTGATGTCAGAGGTCAGAGGGAAATGGGTGCACTGGTTTGAGACGATGAAAAGGCAATAGTAACTCAAATAAGCACTCATTACAACCAAGGTATGCAGAATACCATCTCTGAATGCACAACACTTTGAACCTTGAAGCAGCTGGGCTACAGTAGCAGAAGACCACAAGGGTGCCAAGCCTGTCAGCTAAGAACAGGAAACTGAAGCTGCAATTTGCACAGGCTCACCAAAACTGGACAATAGAAGATTGGAAAAATGTTGCCTGGTAGGGTCAGAATTTGGCATAAACAACATGAAAGCATGGAGCTATCCTGCCTTGTATCAACGGTTCAGGATGGTGGTGGTGCATTGATGTGGGGGATATTTTTTTTTTTGTTTACAAACGGTTTTTATTATGAAAAAGGTCAAGATATAGGAAAATTACAGTGGTAATATATATACAAGTGTATTCATTCTGATAGTACATTATACAAGAGAATTGACTAATCAAATGAAAATGTACATTGTGCTTATGAGCGAACAACCATTTACATATTCAGAAAGAGTAATAGTAGTTAACACGCTCGGTTTTCTCGGCAAGAACCAGCAAGAAAACTGCTAGCAGAGCTTTCTTGCCAAGTAAACCGAGCGTGTGTACGAGGCTTTCAGGTTTCTCTTCGGGAAATCTGGCCAGAATCTCAATGAGAAAAATAGAGATCCTGCGCTCTATTTTCTCATCTGGATTCTTGTCGGCCTGTTTCCTGACGAGAAACCCGAGAGTGTGTATACTTACCTGTCGCCGTGGAAACCCGTGCATGCTCGAAATGACTTTGGCGCATGCGCGGTAGCTTCCACGGCATAGATAGAGTGAAGCAAGATGGCGGCGACGGCATTGAATGTGGCGTTACCGCGTTCTTGCCTTTCAAAAGAACCGCGGTTCTTTTGAAAGGTCTGTGTGTACACTCGGGCGGCAAGAGATTCTTGCCAAGAATCTCGTCGGGAAAAACAACGTTTTTTTCCTGACGATATTCTGGCCTGTGTGTACAAGGCCTTAGTCTTAAACAAGAGATGAAGAATCACAAAGAATCCATTTTTTTATGTATATGCATGGAGTCATATAATGTATGATGTATCCTTTCTGATAATTTAATGAGAATCTGTGGCCAGGGTACATTAGAAGAGCGACAATTAAACGCAATTGCCCAGTGGATAGAGCTAAATAAGGTATGGATTAATCTAGTACTAACTATTGGTATATCTTGTATGGGAGAGAATAAAATACATATTTGAGTTGTTAATGGAATCTTTGTAGGAGATATTTTTTCTATTATAAGACTTGCATTATGCCAGATGTTTTTTAAATGAATGAATGAATGAACTTATATAGCGCAACACATGCGAACTTTATTGCCTCTGGGCGCTTAAATGGGGGCAATCCCAAAATATATGTAGTAGTGTCCCATGAGTGGGGCAGCCTCTAAAACAGAGTGGGGATGTTGATGGGTAAAATGAATTGAGTTTGGCAGGGGTGAGATACCATCTGTAGAGCAATTTAGTGGCTGATTCTCTAATAGTGATTGTTTTGGTGCATTTGTGTAGATCTGTAAAGATTGTGTCCCATTGTTCAAGGGAAAGCGATATATTTAGATCTGATTCCCATTGTTGCATGGGGTGTGATTTTTCTGGCATATTGAATTTGTTTAGGTTTTTATATATCTTGAAAATGAAACCCTTGTCACGTGGGGACTCTGGGGAGAAAATGCAAACCTGCTCGAATTGTGAGAAGGGGGCGTGGAGTATGAGTGAGTAATATTTTTGGTAGAATTGTTTTATTTTTGTATAATTATCATATTCTGTAGGTGCAAGATCATATTTTGTTTGTAAGTTAGTGAAGGAGTGGAATGAATTGTTGTGGATAAGCGATTTTAGATTTGTTAGATTATGTAGTTTCCATATTTTTAATTAATTTTGATCACTATCTGGGGGAGCGAAGGGCGGATCACCTAGAAAGGAAGCTAGGGGAGGGACAATGGAGGACATGTTAAACTTAGTAACATGTCTGTTCCATAATTGAAGGGTGCGAGTGACAAATACATTTAAAGGTCTTATTTTCTGTGGTGGAGTAGTCTTGGACCAAAGAAGTCCTTGTAGGTGGAATGGGAGGATAGATTCTTCCTCGATGGGGCATACCATTGGGCTAATTGAGTGAATCTGGCTGATAGGTAATACAGCCAGAAGTTTGGGATATTGAGGCCTCCTTTTAGTTGTGGTCTGAACATAAGGGAATAGCTAAACCTGAGTTTTTTGTTTTGTCAACTGAATTTATTGGTCTCTCTCTGAAGAGAATCCCCCCTTATTTAGCAACATTAAAAATGCACTCAAATTATGGTCATCATACCAGATTTCATTTCAGGAAGAATAGTGGATCACTTTGCTGTATTCTTTATGGTGGAAATCAATTTGATAGGACTAAAATACAAATATTACACCCACGCTTAAACCAGATATATAAAAGCCGTTAGCAAAAATGTGTTGATCACAAATACTGTATTTATTGGCGTATAACACTCACTTTTTTACCCTGAAAATAGAGGGTGAACTGTGCCTGCGTGTTATACGCAGGGGGCTGTGAAAAGTTTTTTTCCTGAGACTTCCCTCTTAACCACTTAAGACCCAGACCTTTATGCAGGTAAAGGACCTGGGCAGTTTTTGCAATTCGGCACTGCGTCGCTTTAACTGACAATTGCACGGTCGTGGAATGTGGCTCCCAAACAAAATTGGCGTCCTTTTTTCCCCACAAATAGAGCTTTCTTTTGGTGGTATTTGATCACCTCTGCGGTTTTTATTTTTTGCGCTATAAACAAAAATAGAGCGACAATTTTGAAAAAAATGCAATATTTTTTACTTTTTGTTATAATAAATATCCCCCAAAAATATATAAAAAAAACGTTTTTTTCCTCAGTTTAGGCCGATACGTATTCTTCTACCTATTTGTGTTAAAAAAATTCACAATAAGCATTTATCGATGGAGATAGTTTTATTCCCTTTTTAATTTTTTTTTTTTACTACTAATGGCGGCGATCAGCGTTTTTTTTTTCGTGACTGCGACATTATGGCGGACACATCGGACAATTTTGACACATTTTTGGGACCATTTTCATTTTCACAGCAAAAAATGCTATAAAAATGCATTGTTTACTGTGAAAATGACGGTGCAGTTTAGGAGTTAACCACTAGGGGGCTCTGTAGGGGTTATGTGTGACCTCATATGTTTTTCTAACTGTAGGGGGGTGTGGCTGTAGGTGTGACGTCATTGATCGTGTTTCCCTATATCAGAGAACACACGATCAATGAAGCTACCACTGTGAAGAACGGTGAAGCTGTGTTTACACACAGTTCTCCCCGTTCTTCAGCACCGGGGACCGATCGCGGGACTCCAGCGGCGATCAGGTCCACGGGTCCCGCGTCCGCGGTCATGGCGAACCACGGCTGGGCACTTAAAGAGGACGTACAGGTACGTGCTTGTGTCCAGCCGTGCCATTCTGCCGATGTATATCTGCAGGAGGCAGTCCTTAAGTGGTTAAAGTTAGGGTGCGTGTTATACACCTGTGCGTGTTCTACACTGATAAATACGGTAGATAATACATCAAATGAACCTTCAGAGCTAAAAACAATGGGCCAAATTCTCAAAAAACCTGCCTAACTTAACTTTCAGCAGTTAAGTTACACAGGCGTTAAATTTCTACCTAAGTGCCCGATCCACAAAGCACTTACCTAGAAATTACACGCCGTGTAACCTAAGTGCCTCCGTCGCAAGGCGGTCGTCTGATCGAGGGGGCGATTCCTATTTAATTGAGGCGCGCTCCCGCGCCGGACGTTCGGCGCATGCGCGTGACATCATTTTTCCCGACGTGCATCGCGCGAACGTACTTTACGCCAGGCTTTGTGGATCGCGACGGGACAATAAAGTTGCGTCGGGTAAAAAAAAAAATACGCGCTGGGAAAAAAAAAATCGAAATTTTAAAAAAAACGCGGCGATCGAAAAAAAGGTTTGTTTTTACAAGGTCTAAACAGTTTAGGCCTTGTAAAAGCATCCCTAATTTTACGCATGCAAAACGTAACTTACGCAGAAAACACAAAGCTAAAAAGCTTTGTGGATCTGCCTAAGTACTCATTTGCATACGCAAAGCGGCATTTCGACTCGAAATGCCCCCAGTGGCGGATGCGGTACTGCATCCTAAGATCCGACAGTGTAAGTCTCTTACAGATGTCGGATCTTATGCCTATCTTTGGAAAAATCCTTCTGAGGATCGTTTCCAAAGATAGCCACAGGGATACGCAGGCTGAACAGCAGTTCCGCCTGCGTATCTCCTTTGAAGATTTGGCCCAATGAACCATAATGTCCATATAAACACTACAGAGTTCATACATAATGATGATCCAACTTCAAAGAGGGAATCCCAGCACCATCTCCAGTGTCAGAAAAGGATCTACACATTATCGAGTCATTCATGCTCACTTGTTATTCCACTTCCAAGGGATAAAGCTGCACCCTTCTACCAGAGGAGGCACCAGGATGCAGGTTTTACCAGCCAGGTTTTAAGTGGTAATACTCCAAGGTAACAACAAAAACCTGGGGAATGCCCAGGGAAAAACCAAGCCTACTTACCGACCAGCTTGCAGAGAACCAATTAACCTGTCTACAGTATGCGTTAAAAACAGGGGTTCGGCCCGCACGCATTTGCAAACGCATGCGTGAGCCACAGAGCCGCGCCAAGGCACCCTGCAATATCTGTGGTCCTAACACTAAACAATGAGCGTCCCCACAGTGGAGGCACATGCATTTTAATGGATAGACAGGGGCAGGTGAACTGAAGGGAAGCCACCCCTCCTTTAAAGGTACAAGAGCACACCAAGCACCCAGCATGTAGCACAATGGCTGCAAAGGTGTTGGTGCACTGATGGACCAATAAAAACAATACTCCAAGGTATCCTGAACATCCAGTCTCCACACAGGCACAGAATCACTTGTCTCACCATAAAAGGGCCACGTCGTTCGGCGTGATGACGTCAAATGTCACATGTCGCCTCTTATGCGTTTCGTCACCCCTGATGACGTCAAATGGTGACGAAACGGGTAGATTGGAACTTAGGACATCATAACGCCGAACACCACGCCCTATGTGGGGATTATCCAATGCACATTTCCATGTACTTATGTAAATGTACTTACCGTTATAATATAGTGGTTTCAAATGTGATACATTGGTAGCTTCCTTTATGCTCCTATGAGGTATAATTCTATTTATGGTGAGACAAGTGATCCGTGCATGTGTGAAAACTGGCTGTTGAAGATACCTTGCAGTATCATCGCCTAATACCTGGCTGGTAAACCTTGATCCTGGTGTCTCCACTGATAGAAGCCCAGAGAGCAACCCTATCATGCTTGAAAGTGGAATAACAATTGTGCATGAATATAATTTGAGGGTCATTGCTGTTTGGTAAGCAGTTTGTCTGTATCACTGTGGTGCTGTGTGTGTGGAGCCTTTTTCCTCTTTGGAGTTGGATTATCATCATACTAAATAAGAACTCTATAGTGTTTATATGAACATTATTGTTCATTGTTTTTAATGCAGCAGATTGATTTAATTTTAAAGAACTGTTCTTCACTTCAAATTGATGCATTGCGGTGCCGCCGGTAAAACGCTGCTATTTATACCGTCATTTTTGCAGCGCTATTTGGCCGCTAGCGAGGCACTTTTAACCCCTGCTAGCGGTGGAAAAAGGGTTAAAAGTGTCACTGCATCGGCGCTTTGCCGGCGGTTCGGCGGCACTGCCCATTGATTTCAATGGGCAGGGGTGCTTTAGGAGTGGTGTATACACTGCTCCTACAGCGCCTCAAAGATGTGGATTTAACTATTCATTGAGATAGATCTCAATAAAGAGTTCAGTCTTTCTTCATCATATGGCAGTTGCGCCAATTGTGATAGGATGGGGAAGGTTCATATTTAATGGCCTTTTCCATGGAGACCATATAACCTTTTTAATAAACGTTCAACTAGGCCTTTCCTATGACTTCAGGGTAGTGCCTAAAATATTTACAAGGTCAGCTGCATAGATGTGAACCCCAAATGTATTAAAACATGGACGGTGTTAGTAGGCAGTGTACTTTTCTGTAGTGCAGAGTTTGGTGTCAGTAGGGCAGCGGACAATGTAAGTATTTTTTTATTTATATATATTTTTTTATTATTATTTTTATATTTACAATTTTTTTTAAAAAAATTCAGGAGCCCCATTGAGGGGGCTTTGGTGGAATATCAGCAGGGGGAATCTGCGCCGAACAGGGTGATTAGGGTGTGCCCAGGCACACCCCCTGCGCACACCTATGGTCAGCTGTGAAACTTTTTCAAATGATTCAGCCGATTCAGAAAATAAATCCTGTATTTGTTGGAAATATTTCTGAGACAAAATAGTTACTTGGATATTTGTCCAATAACTTCATTATGTTTGATAAATCATCATGGAATCCTGCTTCCATGACATACCTGTAAGGAACAAAAATGTGTCTTTTTGCCTACTGTCTAACTTACTCACACACAGAGGCACATTCCAAAGGACTGCTTGTTGTTCTTCACTGCAAGATTTTGGCTGCAAGATGAAATCACAGTCACCCCCCCCCCCCCCCCCCTCGTCCTCCTGCCCTTAGTCAAATGAGGTGTTTAATTCAAGGATTTTTTTTTTTTTACTTTTCAACAGCGGCGGCTGGTGCTCAAAATTGTTGGGGGGGGCGCAAACGAAAAAAAAAAATTGCAGCCTCACTGTGCCCATCAAATGCAGCCACTGTGCCATCAAACGCAGCCACTGTGCCATCAATTGTCACCACTGTACCATGCCATCAAACGCAGCCACTGTGCCATCAATTCGCACCACTGTGCCATGCCATCAAATGCAGTTACTGTGCCATGCCATCAAACGCAGCCACTGTGCCATCAATTGTCACCACTGTTCCATGCCATCAAACGCAACCACTGTGCCATCAATTCGCACCACTGTGCCATGCCATCAAATGCAGTCACTATGCCATGCCATCAAACGCAGCCACTGTGCCATCAATTGTCACCACTGTTCCATGCCATCAAATGCAGTCACTATGCCATGCCATCAAACACAGCCACTGTGCCATCAAATGCAGTCACTGTGCCATGCCATCAAACGCAGCCACTGTGCCATGCCATCAAACGCAGCCACTGTGCCATCAATTTGCACCACTATGCCATGCCATCAAACGCAGTCACTTTGCCATGCCATCAAACGCAGCCACTGTGCCATGCCATCAAACACATCCACTGTGCCATCAATTGTCGCCACTGTGCCAATTGTCACCACTGTGCCCTTTAATTGTCGCCACTGTGCCCATTGTCGCCACTGTGCCCATTGATATCACTGTGCTCTTTAATTGTCGCCACTGTGCCCATTCATGCCGCTGTGCCAATTGTCCCCACTGTGCCCATTGTCCCCACTGTGCCTATTGTCGCCACTGTGCCCATTGATGTCACTGTGCCCTTCATCGCTGCTGTGCCCTGTAAAATGCCCCTCCCCACCCGGCACTTACCTTTACTGGAGTAAGCCATCCATGTCCCTCGATGTCTTCTCCCGCCCTCGATGACGCTTCAGCCAATCAGGTTACCGGTAGCCAGAACCGGTCAACCTGATGGGCTGAGACGCCTGTCAGTCTTATCCAAGGAACGCACCCCCCCGTACGTTCCCTGGATAAGCTTCCGATGTAACGATGTAACTAATTTAACCCGATATCCAGAAGGACTGAATTAGAGGACATGACCACCAAACGTGTAGCATAGAGCCCTCCTCTCTTTTACATCTCCAACATCTGTCAGACATCAGGGGTGAAATTTTATGCAGAATTGTAGGGGTTCTATACCATCTGGTAATGATCTTGAAGCCACTTTCTTGTGTGGCCACATTTAGTGATCCTTTCTGTGCGTAAAGATAAATTGTCTCACAGTCTTCCTCAGTCAGTTCTATGTCTAGATCTCTTTCCCATGCTTTACAGGATGAGCTGGAGAAGTCAGTGTCGTCTTCAAATAGCGAATTGTAAACAGTCGAGATAATATGTCTGTGTGGGGACGTTTTAGTGCAGAGATTTTCTAGCGAAGTGAGGGGTCTTTTCCAGTGATGGACGTTTTCATTATTGGTTAAAAAGTGTTTAATTTGAATATAGTTCCATTGAGATAGGAGGGACGGTTTGATTTCTTTTAAGATGTCCTCTCTAGAGAGGAATTTCCCATTTTTAATAAAGTGTTTTGCCAGGACCTCTTTGTATGGCCATTGATGTATTGGAAACGATTTTTCCATGCCTGGGGGAAAGTCAGGGTTATGTTGTAGCGGTGTCAGAGGGCTGAGCCATGGAGATTGATTTTTTACTTTAAAAGTGTTCCGGAAGCATTCGAGTGTAGGTCCAATAAGGGGATGTGTTTTTATGAAGCTTGAGTGATACTTAGGATTGATCCATGGTAGAGTTTTTAACTCATGAGGGTATTGCGCTTGTTCTAGGGAAACCCAGTCTTTCACTGTATGATGTATATTCCAGTCTACTATTCTCGTCAGTAGGGCAGCTTGATGGTATTTCCTAAGGTCAGGTAAGGCTATACCACCCCTGCTCTTGTGTAAAATTAGTCGCGAGAATTTGATTCTAGGGGACTTACCCCTCCATATGAATGAGGAGCAAGCTTTCCTGAATGCGGCGAAAAATTATAGGGGGATTTTGATTGGGATTGTCTGCATAATATAGAGAAACCTTGGCAGGATGGTCATTTTAATCAGGGAGGCTCGACCGAACCAGGATACATTTAGGGCGTTCCATCTTTTCAAGTCTTCCTGTGTCTCTCTCAGAACGGGTTCGTAATTGAGATGGAAGAGGTCTTTTAGGTTTGATGAGATTTTAATTCCTAAGTATGTGATACCGTGGCTGGCCCACCTAAATGGGAAGTTTTTCTTGCATAATTCTACCTTATCATTGAGTAATGAGATGTTGAGGGCGTTGGATTTGGAGTGATTAATTTTAAAATTTGACAGTAAATGGAAGTGTTCTAGATCTTTTAGAAGGTTAGGTATGGAAATATGAGGATTCGAAAGAAAAAGAAGCATATCGTCAGCGAAGGCTGCAATCTTATTTTTTTTGTCATGAATCTCAATTCCCACAATGTCTCTATTTGACCTAATTTTATTAAGCAGGGGTTCAAGTGTTAGGACAAATAATAGTGGAGACAGGGGACATCCCTGTCTGGTTCCGTTGCGAAGGTTGAAGGCGTTCGATAGGTGGCCATTGACTCTGACTCTTGCTGTTGGACTAGAATACAAGACCTTAATAAATGATCTCATTTGAGGCAAAAAACCTATATGTTTTAGTACTGCATCGATAAAATCCCAGGCCACTAGTATGTGTAGTCCTTAGTCTGAGGGTTCAGAATTCTCCATGTGTCATGAAGCATGAGGTCTTGAAATTGAATCTTTATTTGTTTTAGGGCCCTAAACGGTAAGCACGATGAACCATTTGAGGTATCTATAAGAGGATTTAAAGGAGTGTTAAAATCCCCTCCAAAAATCAGGGTTCCTGAGGCGAAAGTTGTTAAGAGATCTTTGATTTTGCAGAAGAAGGCTACCTGCCTCATGTTTGGGGCATAGATATTGGTGATAGTGATGGGGTGCTGATTCAGCTTCCCTTTCAGAAAAATATAGCGACCTTCGGGGTCAATCAAAGTGTCTACAATTTGGAATGGGGTCTGTCTGGATATCAATACTGAAACACCTTTTGTCTTACCAATTGGATTGGTAGCGTAAAAAAGGAAGTTGGAAATCTTTTATCTTTTATTATTGGAATCTTATCAGATTTAAAGTGGGTTTCTTGTATAAGAATGATGTTGACTGTTCGTTTGGAGAATTCGTTAATAAGTTTAGTTCTTTTTTCAGGGATGTTGAGCCCTTTTGCATTTATGGATGATATTTTTAGCGATAAAGGTATAGAGTGAACTTTGTCAGGAGGCATTTTGTTGATTTATGAGTATCTAACTTGGTTGCCTGAGAGACAGACAAAAAAAAACAAAAAACAAAAAACAGGGAAAGTGGGGGTAAGGGGATCGAAGCAGATGGGGGGGGGGAGGGGAAGAACCAGGGATAGATGTAGTCTCACTAATCTATCCTAACTTTGAGGATACGGTTGGATCAAAGGGTGGTGTGGTAATCACCCCTTGTGTCGGTGCGAGGACTGTATAGAGCCTGATGGAGCTATAATAGAGATCGTTTATACTTTGTATTTATCCTTTCCTTTCTTTTTCTCTCTACCTTTCCTTCCCTAATCTTGTCTTTCTATCCTTTTCTATAACTTCTGTTTGGTCAGGCAGTAATTTCAGGCAGTTTGGAGCTGCAAATAAAAATAAATGCAATTGGCCGTTAATTAAACATCTGGAGCATATATAGAGGAGATGCATTAGTGAATATACCCGCAATCTATTTGTATTCTTTATCTGTGTTTTAAATGTAAGTCTTGACAGATATTCATGTTTAAGGTTTGAGGTACACATGTATCTTACTATTATGCAAACATTTCGATAACTGGAGAGATAACTGGTTATAAATTAACCATGAAGTGATAAAAATCCGCCACAAGATGGCAGTATTGTAACAGAGACATCAAACTTGTCTATAAAGATGTGAACACCAAAGCTTATTCTATGGACTCAAGATAGAGTTCCTCTTCCTGCAACAACAATGCAGCTTCAGACACTGTAGATGGCGCTTTCAGAACCCGTTGATTAGTAAATATAGATTCCTTTTAGGTTGCCTATGGTTGATTGCATAGCTGTACATTAATTATCATGTGCCGTAAATCGTGACAATTACCCCAATCGTACTATCAAGCATGAAATCAAGTTACACCCCATATAGGTGACTCCAAAGTATTTTAAGTATATATTGAGGCCCTTATCTAGTCAGTGTGTAAACTGGGTGTTGAGGCATTAGGTGAGTGAAGCTGCATTGCACTCCATCCTATATATGAAAAGAAAGGTCACATGGATTATGGAACAAGAGAAAAGGGTCTGCTCCATGTTGGATAAGTCTACTCTTTTCTATGAAATCTGGGAACCTTGGTTGGAATACATGGGGATAACTTATACTCCGTGAAGGTTTTGATGACATCAGTGTCTTTTGGACGATGCTGGTAGATGGCAGGCAGGTTAATTTTCTATCTCTCCTGATTTTCTTCTGGCTTTCTTTTTTCACTTCCTCTCTTGTCTTTTGTCACTCTTTCTTTTTTTCTTCTGATTCTTCTTAGGTTTTATCTCATTATTTTATCTCTGGGGATAGAATCCTTAAGATTTTTGGTCCTCAGTTTGTTTTATTTTGAAAAGATAAGTTTATGTTTAAGTAATTGAAGGATTCTACCAAACCTTTGAAATAATTAGATTTGATGGGGATTCCGAAAATTTGTTTTCGGTTATCGGAGAGTTCCAGTAATAGTTATTGGAGGGAGGGAGGGAGGATTGGAGGTTTTGCTCAACCTCTTGGACACAGAAAGTTCCCGTTAGGGGTGTCGGAGAGGTTGATGCACTCCGGATATCTTATCCTTTAATTATTCTAAGTAATTTAATCTGGTACACTCAATTAGTTTTATCCCTTATATAACTTATTGTGTGATAACGCTAGACCTAGGAATTCCTTGATATATGAAAATATTCTGTTTCTCTTTCAAGTTTAAAGTATTACTTTGAAATAGTCTTTTAATTTAGCTTATGTGAACTGCCTTACTTTCACCACATGGTGTAGAGCATATATGATGGATAGATATAAGTGGCAGTTAATAAGACAGGAATGATTATTATGAATTGAAATGTATTTAAATTATTATATTTCTGCGTGCTATTGACTTATTTCTTGCTAATTTAATACAAATGTATGTATTTATTTTATTGAAAATAAACTTAAATTTGAATGAAAAAAAAGAAGCTGCATTGCACTTTCCTGTTCAATCTATGCCTAGATAATCGAAATAATTAAACACAATGGGCTAATGGTGACCTTCCAAACCCTGTGTAAAAAAAAAAAAAAAGGTCTGCATGCCATACTCAGTACTATATCTGACTTCAAAACTTACACGATTTGACACCTGAGTCAGCTTTTCACTTTTTAGTTTTTGACAGGGTTCTGGATTGGGGTCCCTTCTTCTAAAAGAAGGATTTTTGGATTGGACAATGAGAAAATTTGATACATTTTTCCATCTGTTCTGTCAATACCCCAAATTGAGACTGCATCTGATCTAACCTGTCATGTAAACTTCTATTTTTTCAATGAACCCTTGTGGGTGGGTTTTTGAACATTAGAAGCCTGGAGCTTTTTAGACCCATGCGATTCAGAACTACTTTAATCTTTTGTCTGATTAGGTTGATTATCTCTGTAATGAGTAGACCGCTTTATTATAAACTTTTTAATTGCGTTTTCAGAAACAAATGGTATCTTTTTATCACCTAGATTGGGTTTAACCTTCCGTTGATTGGGAGGACCTGAGTTTTTAACAACTTCAGTGTAAATACTTTTTGGAGACTCAAATTGTCCCTGATTCTTTTTAACCTGAGCCTCAGTTATTATCTGAGCAGGCTTTTTAAACTTATCCTGAGGCCTACCAATGTTTTGTAAAACAGTAAAAAAGGAAGGTGCTCTCTGTTATTGGCCAATCCAGACTATTTTTGGAATGGTAATCCCGGGCCATAACAATTTTTAAGTTATTTGGTAAGGCATCATAAAACAGTTGGATAAATTCATAGCTCTCAAAATCTTTTTTTTTTTTTCAGCCAAGCTATAGGCATTCTTGAGAACAATTCTTTGGTATTTTGATTCGGCCTACATTTCAAAGTATAAAGGGTCCTTCTGGCAGCAATAGCTGACTATAGGGACCAAGTTCTGTCTTTATTTCCCATTCTTCTTTGATATAAGATATCACTTAATATTTAACAAATTCTCAGTTTTTTCTGTGATGCAGACCAATTTCATTTTCTGCATCATCAGGACCGGCTACACTATGTGGGGGACACAGCAGCCATGTGGATGAAGGTGCTATGATCACATGAGACCAAAATTGAACTTTTTGGCCTAAAAGCAAAACGCTGAGTGTGGTGAAAAACAAACACTGCACATCACCCTGAACACACCATCCCCACTGTGAAACATGGTGGTGGCAGCATCATGTTGTGGGGATGCTTTTCTTCAGCAGGGACAGGGAAGCTTGTCTGAGTTGATAGGAAGATGGATGGAGTCAAATACAGGGCAATCTTAGAGGAAAACCTGCTAAGAGTCTGCAAAAGACTTGAGACTGGTGCGGAGGTTTACCTTCCAGCAGAACAAAGACTCTAAACATACAGCCAGAGCTACAATGGAATGGTGAAGATTAAAGCATGTTCATGTGTTTGAATAGCCCAATCAAAGTCCAGACCTGAATCCAATTGAAAATCTGTGACAAGACTTGAAATTTGATGTTCACAGATGCTCTCCATCCAATCTGACAGAGCTTGAGCTATTTTGCAAAGAAGAATGGGCAAAAATGTCACTTTCTAGATGTGCAACGCTGGTTCTACAAAGTGTTGACTCAAGGGGGCTGAATACAAATGCACGCCACACTTTTCAGATATTTATTTGTAAAAAAAGTTGTAAACCATTTATCACTTTCCTTCCACTTCACAATTATGTGCCACTTTGTGTTAGTCTATCACAATAAAATATATTTGCAAGTTTGGTTGTAACATAAAAAATTTTGGACAATTTCAAGGGGTATGAATACTTTTTCAAGTCAATGCATATATTGTATTATATACAGTTTGTTACACAAATTTTGCACTTCAAAATTTTGAGTATGATTAATTTTTTCACATTTATTATATTTCATTGCTGTTTGATCTTTATTGCATGTAGGGATTGTTTGGGTATTATGGTGGTACTACAGCGCTGGGTATTTCTGTATAAAACTAAAAGTATATTCCTAGCTAAACCCAACGCTGTATCCTGGCCTAGGCCATCAAGGCCCAGGCCTAGAGCAGCACTTTGCTGGGGGGCAGCACGGAAAGAGTCTCTGCCGGCTTGTGCTACACTGTTAGTGTAACACAAGCTGCTTCTAATTTTGACTGTCCTATCATCCGGGATCACAAACCTTCCTCACTGTGCTATACATTTTCTGCTGCACCATAGGCATGGTTATATCTTCTTAGGCTTCTTTCACACTATGGATTGTATGTCCGTTTTATAATATCCGTTTTACACCTATTAACGGACGTTTATTAACGGATTTAATAACGGATACATACGGATAAATATTTTACCATTCTTCCTTTATTGAAAACGGATAATGTTTATCCGTATATATCCGTATACATCCGTTATATCATTCCTTTCTAACGTCCGTTAATAAAAAACATTTCACCCTTTCTTGAAGTCCAGCTCCAGAAGTCGTATGGATATTCAGGGGAACCCCGCCGTCAATTTAAAACAAAAGTGACGTGCGGTTCCCGGTAAATATCCATAACCAGACCCTTCAGGTCTGGTATGGATATTCAGGGGAACCCCGCCGTCAATTTAAAACAAAAATGACGTGCGGTTCCCCCTAAATATCCATAACCAGACCCATTATCCGAGCACGTTGACCTGGCCGGCCGCAGAAAAGAGGGGGGACAGAGTGCGGCCCCCCCTCTCTCCTGAACCGCACCAGGCCACATGCCCTCAACATGGGGAGGATGTCCCCATGTTGATGGGGACAAGGGTCTCATCCCCACAACCCTTGCCCGGTGGTTGTGGGGGTATGCGGGCGGGAGGTTTATCAGAATCTGGAAGACCCCTTTAACAAAGGGGACCCCCAGATCCTGACCCCCCCTGTGTGAAATGGTAATGGGGTACACTGTACCTCTACCATTTCACGAAGGAAGTAAAAAGTATTGTAAAAAAAACACACTGACACAAAAGAATAAAGTCCTTTATTAAAAAAAAAAAAAAAATACTCCAGCGCTGAAAAATCCACTCGTTCCCGGCTTCCTGCGTTGTCCTGATCCTGCGACGGGTGCGGGTGATCTCCCGCGATGAGAAGATCCAGCGTCGGGTGATCTCCGCTCCGGCGATGTGAAGATCCATCCATCCGGCGCAGCAGCATCCCGGACCTCCTCTCACCGCTGGGCACAGCCCAGCGAATGAGCGGCTGAAGCTGTGACATTTCTTATATAGAGGAGGCAGAGCCACCCGTCACGTGACCCCGCCCCCTCTGACGTACCTCTGCTACGTCACTGGGGAAGACCAAGAAAAGGAAAGACCTTTTCTCTTCTCGGGCTTACCCAGTGATGTAGCAGAGGTACGTCAGAGGGGGCGGGGTCACGTGACGGGTGGCTCTGCCTCCTCTATATAAGAAATGTCACAGCTTCAGCCGCTCATTCGCTGGGCTGTGCCCAGCGGTGAGAGGAGGTCCGGGATGCTGCTGCGCCGGATGGATGGATCTTCACATCGCCGGAGCGGAGATCACCCGACGCTGGATCTTCTCATCGCGGGAGATCACCCGCACCCGTCGCAGGATCAGGACAACGCAGGAAGCCGGGAACGAGTGGATTTTTCAGCGCTGGAGTTTTTTTTTTTTTTTTAATAAAGGACTTTTTATTCTTTTGTGTCAGTGTGTTTTTTTTACAATACTTTTTACTTCCTTCGTGAAATGGTAGAGGTACAGTGTACCCCATTACCATTTCACACAGGGGGGGGGTCAGGATCTGGGGGTCCCCTTTGTTAAAGGGGTCTTCCAGATTCTGATAAACCTCCCGCCCGCATACCCCCACAACCACCGGGCAAGGGTTGTGGGGATGAGACCCAGGGCCGGCCTTAGGTGTTCAGGCGCCCTGTGCGAGCTAATCCTGTGGCGCCCCCCGCCACCCCCCCCATTTTCACCCCCTGGTCACCTAAACATACACAAAGAGGACAAAAATATCTCAGCCCTGCTATAAGTCGCTGATCTCCGCTATTACTAGAAAAAAAAAATCATAAATAAACACAGATGATGGGGCAACCATTACTCACATTGACATCAATGATGGGACACAATATCTCTCAATGACATCAGTTATGGGGCACAATTTCTCCCATTGACACCAAAGATGGAGCATTGTTTTTTCCCCACTGACATCAGCTTAAGTTACGCAGTGCACATTGCAAAAAATGGCCTGTCATGAAAGGGGGGGGGGGGGGGTAAATCTTCCAGAGGTCACGTGGTTAATCCGTGAAAATGTTTTGCCCAGAGTTTTGCGCGCACACACATACACCATACATTATATATGTATATATATCAGACCCCCCTCCACTAACTACAGACCCCCCCTCCCGCAGTATGGATCCCCCTTACTAAGAACAGACCCCCCTTTCTCAGTACAGAACACCCTCCGTCAGTATAGACCCACTCAGTGTAGAATCCCCCCTCTTAGTGCAGACCTCCCATCAGTATAGATGTCCCCCCTTTAGTGTAGAACCCCCACTAGTATAGAATCCCCCTTAGTGCAGACCCCCACAGTATAGACACCCCCCCGTCAGTAGAGACACCCCCCCGTCAGTAGAGACACCCCCCGTCAGTAGAGACACCCCCTCGTCAGTAGAGACATCCCCCGTCAGTACAGACCCCTCCTTCCATGGCAGCCGACAGGGGGTATCACGGGCACCAGCACACAGGGGGGCCCGGACAGCAGGGGGTTTGGAGTGGGGGCAATAAAAGAGGAGGGGGGACAATTACAGAGATTGGGGGGGCAATTACAGAGGAGGGGAGGTAATTACATAGATGGGGTGCAAATAGAGAGGAAGGGGGTGCAAATACAGAGGAGGAGGTGAAATTACAGAGGAGGGGGGTGCAAATACAGAGGAGGGGGGAATACAGAGGAGAGGGTGAAAATACAGAGGGGGGATAATTACAGAAGAGGGGGGAATGCAGAGGGGGGGCAATGAAAGAAGAGAGGGGTGAAAATACAGAAGAGGGGGGAATACAGAAGAGGGGGGGAGAAAATACAGAGGAGGAGGGGGGAGAAAATACAGAGGAGGAGGAGGGGGGGTGAAAATACAGAGTAGGAGGAGGGGGGGTGAAAATACAGAGGAGGAGGAGGGGGGGTGAAAATACAGAGGAGGAGGAGGAGGAGGAGGAGGAGGGGAGGTGAAAATACAGAGGAGGAGGAGGAGGAGGGGAGGTGAAAATACAAAGGAGGAGGAGGAGGGGGGTGAAAATACAGAGGAGGAGGAGGAGGGGGTGAAAATACAGAGGAGGAGGAGGGGGGGTGAAAATACAGAGGAGGAGGAGGGGGGGTGAAAATACAGAGGAGGAGGAGGAGGAGGAGGAGGAGGAGGGGAGGTGAAAATACAGAGGAGGAGGAGGAGGAGGAGGGGAGGTGAAAATACAAAGGAGGAGGAGGAGGGGGGTGAAAATACAGAGGAGGAGGAGGAGGGGGTGAAAATACAGAGGAGGAGGAGGAGGGGGTGAAAATACAGAGGAGGAGGAGGGGTGAGGGTGAAAATACAGAGGAGGAGGAGGAGGAGGGGGGGTGAAAATACAGAGGAGGAGGAGGGGGGGTGAAAATACAGAGGAGGAGGAGGAGAGGGGTGAAAATACAGAGGAGGAGGAGGAGGGGGGGTGAAAATACAGAGGAGGAGGAGGGGGGTGAAAATACAGAGGAGGAGGAGGGGGGGGTGAAAATACAGAGGAGGAGGAGGAGAGGGGTAAAAATACAGAGGAGGAGGAGGGGTGAAAATACAGAGGAGGAGGAGGGGGGGTGAAAATACAGAGGAGGAGGAGGGGTGAAAATACAGAGGAGGAGGAGGGGGGGTGAAAATACAGAGGAGGAGGAGGGGGGGGGGGTGAAAATACAGAGGAGGAGGAGGAGGAGGAGGAGGAGGGGGGGTGAAAATACAGAGGAGGAGGAGGAGAGGGGTGAAAATACAGAGGAGGAGGAGGAGGGGGGGGTGAAAATACAGAGGAGGAGGAGAGGGGTAAAAATACAGAGGAGGAGGAGGGGTGAAAATACAGAGGAGGAGGAGGGGGGGTGAAAATACAGAGGAGGAGGAGGGGTGAAAATACAGAGTCCAAACATAGGGGAGAGAGAGGTGACAGGCAGCTGCTTGCACGGAAGTTTTTAACAAAATAAATGCTTAAATACAATCCACTCACTCTTCTTGTGAGAACTGTAGGCATGTCAGTGTCTGTGAAGTCGGCTGTCCCATTCTCCCCTCTGATCCACACTGCTGTTGAATCACTGGAGGAAACAGAGCGCGGGAAACTGTGAACTGTCAGCCTCTGTCACTAGCGTAGCCACCGCCGCGTAGCCGACTCGCACACACTGACTCAGGTCAGCGCCGCTGCGGGGCGGGGGGGGGCTTACTCCGAGACCAAGTCCCCCTTCAGATGCCGCCCGCAGGCGCAGCGGCACACTCTCTCTCTGGGCAGGCGACTCTCTACGTGCGGGCGACTGTCCGGGCGGCGGCGGTGACTCAGTGAATTTTCCGCCCTGTGTCCAGGGCGTGTGAGTGTCAGCGGGCGCGACGCCCCCCCCCCTCTGCAGCGCCGATGTGCCGTGCCCGTGCTGAACAGTGACTCGGGCGGCTTCTGTCCCATTCAACACATCTTTAACAGCAAACTGACTGCGAGCTGTGACAGCCGTACGGCGCCCATGTTGTCCATGACGCCTTGTGCGGTCGCACAGCCCGCACAACGCAAAGGCCGGCCCTGATGAGACCCTTGTCCCCATCAACATGGGGACATCCTCCCCATGTTGAGGGCATGTGGCCTGGTGCGGTTCAGGAGAGAGGGGGGGCCGCACTCTGTCCCCCCCTCTTTTCTGCGGCCGGCCAGGTCAACGTGCTCGGATAATGGGTCTGGTTATGGATATTTAGGGGGAACCGCACGTCATTTTTGTTTTAAATTGACGGCGGGGTTCCCCTGAATATCCATACCAGACCTGAAGGGTCTGGTTATGGATATTTACCGGGAACCGCACGTCACTTTTGTTTTAAATTGACGGCGGGGTTCCCCTGAATATCCATACCAGACCTGAAGGGTCTGGTTATGGATATTTACCGGGAACCGCACGTCATTTTTGTTTTAAATTGACGGCGGGGTTCCCCTGAATATCCATGCTCAGTAAAATTAACGTCCGTTAACATAACGGACATTTACGGAGACATTTACTAACGTCCATGTGCCATAGACTTCAATGTTAAAATATAACGGACGTTAATATATCCGTTACTTGCAACGGACAAAAAATTTACAAAAAATAGTGCAAGACCCGTCACATATTCCGTTATAACTAACGTCCGTATGTTATAACGGACTATTACGGATCTTTACGGAACATAAAAAAATCCCATAGACTTTAATGATATTTTATAAAGGACGTATAACTTCCGTTTTTTAACATTATCTGACGGATTTGAAAACGGATTATTAAAACGGGTTTATTTTGTAGTGTGAAAAGGGCCTTACTCTTCTTCATATAATTATCAGAAATTTGTGCTTAAAGTAGAACATTAGGCAACCCTTTTTTCTTTAATTTTGGATAGAGTAAGGGCGGGTTATAGTCCCTGTCAGTTTATTTTTTACCATCTCTGTCCCATTGCAGAGATTTACCTTCACTTCCTGCCCCATAGCCAAACAGGAAGTGAGAGGAAATCTATGCAAATTAAGTGAATCCTCCCCAGGCCCTAAGAACTAGTGTCCCCCACTCAAAAATGTCAGAGCGGGTCTTAAACAGAAAGGGGTGTGGCCTTGATAGGAAGGGGTGGGTCATATTTAAATTAGGGGGTGCACAAGTTTAGTCAGGCCTGGGGCAGCACAAAACCTAAATACACTACTGGCTAGACCAATGAAGACACATAGACAGGAACAGAGTGCCAGTACAACACAGACAGACAAGAGCAGATGGAGTCATTATTAGGAGCAACAGCATACCAATACAAACAGACAGGAACAGGAGTAAAAGTCAATGCAGATGGGTAAACAGGATCAGAAAATGATAAAACCTGACCTTCAAGGAAATCTTGAAAGCAGGCAGACAAGAGCAGATGGTGTCATGACTAGGAGCAACAGCATACAAATGCAAATACAAACAGTCAGGATGGGTAAACAGGTTTAGAAGCCCTAAACATGACATAACCTGACCTTCACGGAAATCTAGTATTCATTGTAACGTCTCACATTTTCTTTCTTTAGTTTATACAACAAGTTGCTGGAGAAAACTGCTCTGAAATCTTGGACTCATTTGATAAGATTTCTTTTCAGGTAAAATTATTAGACAATACCGGTAGCACTGAGAGCACAAATATCCCTTGACTGTACATCTGTGATCTCTCTAGATGTGTATCTTGCTTTCCAGATTAGCAGGCATGAAATCAGCTGGGATATAAATTGGGCAGTTATTTGCTACACTTACACAGGGGCTGTTTTTAGCTGGTTGTGATGTCCAGTATTTCTATTTTAAATTCTAAACAAGGCAAGTTCCCATCTTTACAATATGTGTGGAAAGGAAGTGAATTTCACTGCTATAAGCAACCATTAGTCTTGAATGAAGCTGATTAATTCAGTGTGTTTTGTTGTGATTAGCTGTGATTGGTCACATCTAATCACATGGTACAGATGGGTTGTGATTGGCCCTGACTGTACCATGTGATCACTGTGACCAATCACAGCTAGCAACACAATTGTATACAATTGATGGCATGAAAGGAAGCCATCCATAGGTTACAATTGTCATATGATCTGTTGTGATTGGTCACAGCAACCACATGGTACTGGCAGTAGGCACAGCCAATGACAGATTGCGCTGCATGGCCGCATGTGAGGCGTGATCTGGGAGGACTCCATATAACGTCCACCCAGGTGAATGAACGTCCCGCCCGGCCGTCATTTTACTATAGGCCAAGTGGAAGCTAGTTAAATTGTGCTAGTTATGTAAAAATTGGGAAATAGCTGCACCACCCGGATGAACGAACATCCCACCTGGCCGTCATTTTACTATAGGCCAGGTGGAAGCTAGTTAAATTGTGCTAGTTAATGTAAAAATTGTGAAATAGCTGCAGCTAAACACATATACCCTCGTACATGAACTGTGCTTTTATTTTTTTCTGCATTAGTCTATGCTGGCGGATGAAGGACGTTTAAGTGCTGGTGCTATTAAGATGGTTGGAAACTTCATGAATACTAATAGTCAGCCCTACACCTCTTTTATAGAAGAAGTTTTGAATACGTATATTTTTAAATTCCCAAGGTACAGTAAAAAAAAGTAAATGCAAACATGTGTCATGTTCCCTGTATTATACTTTATGCAAATATATATCAACCAACAGCTTAAAGAGTGTTGAGCGGAACTGCTCTGGCTTTGGTTTGAGCAGGGTTCGGCAAGCTTCAAAGGAGTCAAAGGGAGCCGAACCTGTGAAATCAAAACTGCACATTTTCTATGCTAATAGACAAAGTGTTGTCAAAAATGGCATGGGGGATAGGTGTGGACACTGCTTTGTACCAATGCAAAAAAACAATCCATTAATCCAGGAGCACTTATTTTTTAAAGCACTGACATTTACAAAGTAGAAAAGTGTTTTATATCGCTGGCAAATGACATTTCGGTCTTGGCTTTTTTTTTTCCAAAGGAAAATGCAATAGAACCACGAACATCCCCCAAAATAAATAGCAAACCCCTAAGATCTACAATGAAATGTAATTTGCTGCCAATTTAAACAGTATCACTTTATTTTTTATTTTGTAAATGTCACAGATTGAAAAGAAAATTGTGTGGAGTCTCCCTCAAATTGCATACCAGACTATTGAGTCTAGCATGGATTTTATTGAGAATTCCGTCACAAAAGAAACAGGCACATTCGCAAAGTACCCCTCTGGCAAAGCACCTTGTTGATGTCACTGGCCCAGATTCAGGTAGAACCACGCAATATTTGCGTGGGCAAAGGGCAACGATTTTTGCTCTGCGCCCACGCAAATATTTCGATTTGCCCGCGATTCACGGAGCAGTAGCTCCGTAAATTGCGCGGGCGCTATGCTAATTTGCCCTGCGTAAGGGCGCCTAATGTAAATGATCCCGCCGGGGGCGGGAATCATTTAAATTAGGCGCGCTCCCGCGCCGAGCGAACAGCGCATGCTCCGTCGGGAAACTTTCCCGACGTGCATTGCGGCAAATGACGTCGCAAGGACGTCATTTGCTTCTAAGTGAACGTGAATGGCGTCCAGCGCTATTCACGAATCACTTACGTAAACGACGTGAAATTTAAATTTCACGAGCGGGAAGGGCGGCTATACATTAGCATTGGCTGCGCCTACTATGAGTAGGAGCAGCCTTACGCTAAAGTCGCCATACGGAAACTCCGTACCTTGCGTGCGCAGGGCCCGCGCAACTTTTGTGAATCGGTGGTAGTATGCAATTTGCATACTATACGCCGATCACAATGGCCGCGCCCCCTAGCGGCCAACGCAAGAATGCAGCCTGAGATATGAAGGCATAAGGAGGCTTATGTCTGTCATATCCTAGGCTGCAGTCCGCGTAGCGATGTTCCTGAATCAGGGGCATTCGCTACGCGGGAGCAAAACAGCTATTGCGCAATAGCTTCTTGAATCTGGGCCACTATGTTAATAAAGACAAGGGCCTTTTCCCCACAACCCTGGCCCAGTGGTCGTGGGTGGTCTGCAGGTTGGGGATATGGGAATTTGAAAGCCCAGTTTAATAAGGGGGCGACTATATATCCCTCCCAATGTGAGTCAGGCCCCATGCACACGAGACGCTGGTAAACGCGTGTTCGGAGGCATTTGGACAGCTTTTTCAACTGCCCCTGAACACATTCAATGTTATCCTATGTGTCCATGCACACAGTCACGTTTTTCGGCAAACAATTGGGTTCAGACGCAAACGTTTTCGCGTTTCAGATGCAAAACGCCGCTAAACGTGGCAAAACGCTGGTACCGTTTATAGGCGTTTTTAAAGGTGACCTATTTCTTTACATTAGAAATCTCAAAAATTATGGCAAATTATGAAAAACCTTTAAAAAACATAAAAAACTGTAATTGCTTGCATTGCATTGTGGACAATCCACCACTTGTGGCAGGTGACATGGCCAGGTGACGTGGCCAGTGGACAATCCACAACTTGTGGCAGGTGACATGGCCAGGTGACGTGGCAAGTGGACAATCCACAACTTGTGGTAGGTGATGTGGCCAGGTGATGTGGCAGGTGACGTGGCCAGGTCATGTGGCAAGTGGACAATCCACAACTTGTGGCAGGTGATGTGGCCAGGTGACGTGGCCAGGTGACATGGCCAGGTGACATGGCCTGGTGATGTGGCAAGTGGACAATCCACAACTTGTGGCAGGTGACGTGGCCAAGTGATGTGGCCAAGTGATGTGGCAAGTGAACAATCCACAACTTGTGGCAGGTGATGTGGCAAATAAAGTGGCCAGGTGATGTGGCAAGTGAACAATCCACAACTTGTGGCAGGTGACGTGGCCAGTGACATGGCCAGTGGACAATCCACAACTTGTGGCCAGGTGACGTGCCAGGTGATGTGAACATGTGACGTGGCAGGTGACATGGCCAGGTAACATGGCCAGGTGACATGGCAAGTGGACAATCTGCAACTTGTGGCAGGTGACGTGGCAAGTGGACAATCCACAACTTGTGGCAGGTGACGTGGCCAGATGACATTGCCAGGTGATGTGGCCAGTGAACAATCCACAACTTGTGGCCAGGTGACGTGGCGAGTGGACAATCCACAACTTGTGGCCAGGTGATGTGGCCAGGTGACGTGGCTAGGTGATGTGGCCAGGTGACGTGGCCAGTGGACAATTCACAACTTGTGGCAGGTGACATGGCCAGGTGACATAGCAGGTGACGTGGCCAGGTGATGTGGCAAGTGGACAATCCACAACTTGTGGCAGGTGACGTGGCCAGGTGATGTGGCAGGTTATGTGGCCAGGTGACATGGCCTGGTGACGTGGCAAGTGGACAATCCACAACTTGTGGCAGGTGACGTGGCCAGGTGATGTGGCCAGGTGATGTGGCAAGTGAACAATCCACAACTTGTGGCAGGTGACGTGCCAGGTGATGTGAACAGGTGATGTGGCAGGTGACATGGCCAGGTGACGTGGCAAGTGGACAATCCGCAACTTGTGGCAGGTGATGTGGCAAGTGGACAATCCACAACTTGTGGCAGGTGACGTGGCCAGGTGATGTGGCAGGTTATGTGGCCAGGTGACATGGCCTGGTGACGTGGCAAGTGGACAATCCACAACTTGTGGCAGGTGACGTGGCCAGGTGATGTGGCCAGGTGATGTGGCAAGTGAACAATCCACAACTTGTGGCAGGTGACGTGCCAGGTGATGTGAACAGGTGATGTGGCAGGTGACATGGCCAGGTGACGTGGCAAGTGGACAATCCGCAACTTGTGGCAGGTGATGTGGCAAGTGGACAATCCACAACGTGTGGCAGGTGACTGGCCAGGTGATTTGGCAAGTGGATAATCCACAACTTGTGGCAGGTGACGTGGCCAGGTGACATGGCTGAAATGGTTAAATAATACTGTTTTTTGAGCTTAGGGAGGCCAGTGGACAATCCACAACTTGTGGCCAGGTGACGTGCCAGGTGATGTGAACAGGTGACGTGGCAGGTGACATGGCCAGGTAACATGGCCAGGTGACATGGCAAGTGGACAATCTGCAACTTGTGGCAGGTGATGTGGCAAGTGGACAATCCACAACTTGTGGCAGGTGGCGTGGCCAGATGACATTGCCAGGTGATGTGGCCAGTGAACAATCCACAACTTGTGGCCAGGTTATGTGGCCAGGTGACGTGGCAAGTGAACAATCCACAACTTGTGGCCAGGTGACGTGGCTAGGTGATGTGGCCAGGTGACGTGGCCAGTGGACAATCCACAACTTGTGGCAGGTGATGTGGCCAGGTGACATGGCCTGGTGAAGTGGCAAGTGGACAATCCACAACTTGTGGCAGGTGACGTGGCCAGGTGATGTGGCAAGTGAACAATCCACAACTTGTGGCAGGTGACGTGCCAGGTGATGTGAACAGGTGATGTGGCAGGTGACATGGCCAGGTGACGTGGCAAGTGGACAATCCGCAACTTGTGGCAGGTGACGTGGCCAGTGGACAATCCACAACTTGTGGCAGGTGACATGGCAGGTGACGTGGCAAGTGGACAATCCACAACTTGTGGCAGGTGACGTGGCCAGTTGACGTGGCAGGTGACATGGCCAGTGGACAATCCACAACTTGTGGCAGGTGACGTGGCCAGTTGACGTGGCAGGTGACGTGACCAGTAGACAATCCACAACTTGTGGCAGGTGACGTGGCCAGGTGAAATGGCCAGGTGACGTGGCAGGTGAAGTGGCCAGGTGACGTGCCAGGTGACGTGGCCAGGTGACATGGCACGTGGACAATCCACAACTTGTGGCAGGTGACGTAGAGAGGTGACATGGCAGGTGACGTGGTCAATGGACAATCCACAACTTGTGGCAGGTGGCATGGCCAGGTGACGTGGCAGATGACGTGGCAAGTGGACAATTCACAACTTGTGGCAGGTGACGTGGCAAGTGGACAATCTGCAGCTTGTGGCAGGTGATGTGGCAAGTGACACGCTAAATACAAGTACACTGCTGCTCTCTTAGCTGCTACTCACTTTGGTCTCACAAAATGGCTGAAATGGTTAAATAATACTGTTTTTTGAGCTTAGGGAGGGTCTTATGATGTTTCTTAACTAAACGCTTATAAACGCAAACGCGGTAAAACGCTGTAAAATGCAGCGAAATTTGCGGCAAAACAGGCGGTTTAAACGCCAGTTTTTGTGTTTGAAAACGTGTTTAGATGAGTTTGTATCTGCGTCTCGTGTGCATGGGGCCTTAGGGATACTAGGTACATTTAAAACAGTAAACAGTAAAAAAGAACACAAACAGTATTTGACAAGTCTTTGATGAAAAAGACCTCCAAAATGTCCCACAATGTACATTCACTGTCAACTATGTTGTCCAGGGATGTAGATCCATGTCAGTTAAGATGCCTGTCAACTCATCGAAACAAAGAAAAAAAAAGCGCCTGCCAGGACACGTCTAGACTGTTTGTTTGCTTCCCACCAAATGATAGGGTGAACAGATGACAGCTGTTATATACATCAATGCTGTATCCTGGCCTAGGCCACCAAGGTCCAGGCCTAGGGCAGCACTTTGCAGGAAAGAGTCCCCGCCGGCTTGCGTAGCGCCAGTCTTATGGGGTGGACTGGGCTGAGAGGCAAATTAGTCTAGCACCCCCATAAAGCGGCTGCACTGCTTCCGGTATGTGGGCGACCGGCATTTCGCTACTGTGGGGGGGCGGGGGGCTTGGGAGGTGCTGCTTCTAATTTTGACTGTCCGATCATCCTGGACCACATACCTTCCTCACTGTGCTATATTTTTTCTTTTCTGCTGCACCACTGGCATGGTTATATCTTCTTAGTCCTCGCCATAAAATTATCAAAAATTTGTGCTTAAAGTAGAACTAGGCAACACTTTTGTTTTTCATTTTGGATAGAGTAAGGGAGGGTTATAGTCCCTGTCAGTTTATTTTTTACAATGCCTGTCACATTGCAGAGATTTCCCTTCACTTCCTGCCCCATAGCCAAACAGGAAGTGAGAGGAAATCTATGCAAATTAAGGAAATCCATTGCCCCCCCCCCCCAGGCCCTTAGAACTAGTGTCCACACTTGAAAATTTCAAGGCAGGTCTTAAACAGAAAGGGGTGTGGCTTTAACAGGAAGGGGTGGGTCATATTTAAATTAGGGGTGCATGAGTCAGGCCTAGGGCAGCACAAAACCTGAATACACTACTGATATACATGGGTGTGGGGTCTCCCGTGTGATGTCATTGACCATATATAAACATGACCATATTGGTCAATGATGTCTAGGGATCACAGAAATACCAGGGTCCTAGGGGAGAACACAGGAATACAGTTTACTGTGCATGTGCAAGTAAAAATCGGAAAAGCATCAAAGCCCATCTCCCTCTGGCAACATACTTATTTTTTCCAGAGGATGAGGTCATTTTAATATTCTTTAAGTGTATAGTCATAACTTTTAATTTTAGTTTGGATATTGTAGTAAAAGGTTTACTATTTGCTGTCTGTGTTCCATTAGGGGGATTTCCCTTTAATTTCCTAACATAGAGAGATCTATTCAGGTAGAGAAGAAATCCCATCTTAGACAGTTGTCACTGTAAATTTAGGATTTTGCATTACTTTCTTTCAATAAAAATATGACAGGGGTTCTAACATTTCTTACGTTATCCAAAAACATTTTGGACAAAGTTACGCTTTTCCACAATTCTTTTTGTGTTG